>NC_085141.1:410585920-410898866 GCF_024139115.2 Armigeres subalbatus
GCCACATTTTCACTTCAGAACGCTAGACAAAGCTATAATCTTTAGATATCTGCCAAGAAATCTGAAGTAAACTTTATTTTAGATCTGTAATAATCGAAAGAGAATGGAGGCAAAGAGAGACTCTCTTTTGCACATACGACCTATTCTCAAAGCACTCTAGAACTGTGTTAGTGTTGCTGCCCGTTTGACCTGTGTAGGCATCGAATTGAATACATGCAGGGTTACTGCTCCTGATGAACAAGATGAAGTCTTGTTGCTCCGCGATATTCATCCTTCGAAAAACAAAACAATGAAAAGGAATTTCATTTGTTCCGTATATCAATGATTTTTTCAGCAGTGAGCATGCATGGTAATAAAAAAAAAGCGACAAAATTGGTGCTGTATTACTCTGTTTCACGATGAGATGAATATATATTCATTGAGATGGAAAACGGAACCCGAGGGCTTCTTCAACCAAAATGCGACTTTGGTCATATTTGAGTTGCAGCAACCAAATCGGCCCGAATTGTGGTGCTAGGGAGCAGTCCTCCTATACCCTTGTAATGAATTTTGTGAAGCACAATAAAAGGAAGGCGTTCATCCGCTGGTCTTGTATTATATCTATGTATGTCACTTGCTCTTCCAATTCGATCACACAAATATTGACTCAGCAAACCATTAATTACTTTAGAAATGAACACCATAGTTGAATAAACAATTTTTTGCTTCTCTGGCATCCAACAAAAATGTTGAGCACGTGAAACTATTGCATCTCAAAATCAAGTTTTCCAAACCGCAAACCACTTTTCCAGCGGTCTTCGAGGCGTGCCTTTTTGTTTTTCAATACATAAAAAAATTATTCTTCACAAATTAAGCACTTGAAATCAACTCACCTCATGAAATCAGCGACAGGAACCACAAAATAGACTGACAGGATCGCCAAAATGTGTGATCCTAAATGGCCGAAAAGAAATAAAATTGCAGCGGCTCTCCGTGGATAGGTGTGCACGCCACGGAGATCTGGCAAGAAGAGGCCGAGTTATGGCTTCGGACAAAAGGCCGAAAGGACAAAAGGTTGAAACGATAAAAGGCCGAAAGGACAAAAGGTCGAAAGGACAAAAGGTCTAAAGAATAAAAAGTCGAAAGCAAAAGATCGAAAGGACAAAAGGTCGAAGGTTAAAAGGTCGAAAAGGTCAAAGAATTGAAAGCACAAAATTTCGAAATGACAAAAGGTCGAAGGAAAAGAGGGTCGAAAAAATAACAGAAGGTTGAATGAAAAAACAGGTTGAAAAAATCAATTTTGCAGACTGAGCAATTAAAAATTACAAAAAAAATATTAAAGTATCCCATTCCATTTCCATACTCCTCCCTACTTTTCGGCGTAACATAACGGTTTCTAATAATAAAAATAAATGTATTATATTTGTTTATGGTTACTTAAAACAAATTTTGTGAACAAAAATGTATCATCTTTTGAGCGCATAAAAATAAAGTTACTGTCATTTGAAGATGGTATACTTCTTCGATGGCTCTACATTCCAACTGGAACTTGGCCTGCTTTTCAGCTTAGTATTCTATTAGCATTTCCTCAGTTATTAATTAAAAGCTTTTCTATGCCCGCCATTGCATGAGTATGTATCTTGTGTGGCAAGTACAATGGATACACTATGTCCAGGGTGTCGAGAGAGTTTCCAATCTGAAAACATCCTAGACCGGGCCGAGAATCGAACTCGCCATCTCCGGATTGGCAATCCTACGCCTTTGCTCGCAAGGCTACTGGAGACCCCAGATGGTATGTTAAGCTAAAATGATAAAATTCAAATGATCATTTTGATGAAAATGAGAGAAAAAATATTTTCAGGAATTACAATTTAAGTTAATAAAGCCTAACAACACTTTAATAAAGGTATTGATTTGACAATATACTTCAAAAAAATACCCTATGCTTTAACAAAAGGTGTTATCAGGTGTTATTGGTATTTTATATGCCGTATAAAAATGCGAAATTTGAAAGAAAAAGTTGTAAATAAAAGAAAGAAAAAAATCAACAATGAAAATAAGGTCAAACACAAATAAATATAAATGTGCGCAACGCGAAAGACATGCCTCTGATTAAAAGAAGGAAAAATTCTACAATAAAATATAATCAGGTGAAACACAAATAAATATTAATATGCAAAGCTCGAAAGAACGCCCTATAACTAAAAAAAGGAAAAATTCAAAAATAAACATAAATGTGCTAAAGAATGGTTGATTAACACTCGACTTTTTGCCTAATTTTTTATCCTTCGACCTTTGACCTTCGACCTTTTGACCTTCGACGTTGTGTCCAACAACCGCAATTTCTATCTTTTGTTCTTTGTACATTTTGTCTTTCGACCTTTGACCCCTTAACTTTTCCTTTTGTTCGTCGACGTTTTTACTTTCGACCTTTTGTCCTTCCACCTTTTGACAAGGATTTTTTGTTTCGAACTTTTGACTTTTCAACCTTTTGTCCTTCGACCTTTTGACCTTCGACCTTTTGTCCTTTCGACCTTTTGGCCCTTTGACCATTTGACTCAGATTTTGTTGTTTCGACCTTTTGTCCCTTCGACCTTTTAACCTTTCGACCATTTATCCTTCAACCTTTCGACCTTTGACCTTTTGACTCCGATTTTTCGTTTCAACCTTTTGTCCTTTCGACCTTTTGACCTTCGACCTTTTGTCCTTCGACCTGTTGTCCTACAACCCAAAATCTGACACCTGCTTGTGGGGAGAAATCTAGCTTAACTTTTCAAAAGGACCTAAGTAACATTTTTTCATGAATTAATTTAAATACTGCAATCAAAAGCTTACATGTTGTTTCTGTTGATTGCGCTATTCAAATTAATTCATGAAAACAATGTTACTTAGGTCCTTTTGAATAGTTAAGCGAGAAATCTTTGCTCTTTATTAGACAATTCGGCATTTATTTGATTAGTATCTTCAAAGGTCCATCAACAGCTTCATTTCAGGAATGGAGAGCACCTCCTCAAAGATTATTATGTAGAATTTTGCTCAACGTACTATTGACGCACTATCAATCCAAGCAACGATCTCCTAATGTACTTTTATGTTTAACACGAAGTTCTATCGATCGGCAGGCTTATGCAGAATTCACACAGGTTCTAGGCATGTGGGTTCCCATACCACTAACCAAGCTGTCCAGGAGGTTTGACAAGAAGATTCACAATTGTGCGTTATTCAATATACGACATTATTTGCGTCCCTTCCAGATTTATATGCTCCATACTTGTTCGCGCTCTAGCAAATGGCTTCTAAATCTGTGGATTCCAAAAGTCACTATTGATTATCTACACTATTATACTCTGTGTAGAACAGACCGGTAATACCGATGTACACGATTGTACGACAATTCCCCGAATAACAATTCCCCGAATGCAATTTTCCCGAATGCAATTTCCCCGAATAACAATTCCCCGAATGTACCAATTCCCCGAATGTAACATTTCCCCGAATTATTTTTGAGTGCGGCACAAGGCGATGGGTATTAGGTAAACCATGCGAGCAAAGGCTGCGAGTTCGATTCTCGGTTCGGTCTAAGATGCTTCAGGGTGGGAAGCATTTTCGGCTTCTTGTGCACAGTGTATCCATTGTACTGCTACACAAGACATTCATGTAACTGGCAGGTACGGGAAAGCATTCAATAACACTAAGAACACTAAGTTGAAAAATAGGCCTAGTTTTAGATAGAATGAAGAGCCATTTAAGATGAAGACAATGCACTGAAAGAAGGCAATGTTTTCTTTGAATGATCGCATTTAGTCTGTATAGGACGAAGTGAGAGAGATAATGCTTTCTTTAAATTAATAAGTTTGCTCGGTATGATGAACACATCTGCCCGGTATCAAGCCAAGAGAATGTCTTCTTGAAATGAACGCGTCTGTCCGGTATAAGACGACGGTAGGAGATAATGCCTTCTTTAGATGATAGCATCGCCCGGTATTAGGGGAAAGGAAGTGATAATGTCTTCCTCAAATTACCACATTTGCCCGGTATGAGGCAAAGAGGATAGATAGTCCCTTCTTTAAATGAACTCGTTTGTCTGGAATAAAGTGAAAGAATGAGACAACGCCTTCTTCAAATGATCGCGTCTGTCCGGTGTAATGGAGAATGGAGGAGATAATGCCTTCTTTAAATAAATTCGTCTATCCGGTATAGTATCAGGCCTCTCGAGACAGATGTCTGTCTGCAATAGAGCAACAAGAGGAAATAATGCGTTTACTAAGCAAGTAGCACACTTACCAGGTATAAGAAATGATTGATATGGAGCAAATATATGTTTCAAACCTGCTGCTACACTAAACCACACTTATCTAAGAAAATGCCAATTTGTTTAATTTCACATTCTGAAAACGGGATTCTTCCAAAGGTCATTCTGAAAAAGGTATAATCCATAAAAAGCATCTAAATCTAAAAGCATCTAAAGAGATCAGATTAGCCCTTATTATCTTTGCATTATTTCGAGCTAACGCCAGGACCACATCCACCATTTCCTTACTTCGTGAAAATGCCTTTCTCGTATAACAAAGTTGGCGAAAGGCTATCATTTTACGCCGCAAACGAACTTTTTATAGAAGCTTCGGAGTCCCATGGTGGTATATATCGTTCGGCTCAGCTCGACGAGCTGAACAACTGTCTTGCTGTCCGTGTGTATGTATGTGTGTATATGTGTGTGTATGTATGCACAAAAACTAAGAAAAACATTAGACAACTTTTCATATAGTAATCCTTAACCGATTTTCTTGCAACAAGTTTTTTTTGACAGAAGACTAAGGCTAGTTGATCACTATTGAATTTAAAACGATCGACCGTTGCGTTTAAAAGTTATAAAGAAAATGGTACATTGAACCATATTTACCATATAAGGTTGGTGTCTTGGCTAAATGCGAGGAAGGCGGTATCCGGTTTAGTATAAGGCCTCTACTACTCGGTGAATCAAGTTGGGTTTTTTAAAGAATGGATTACATCCCCCATTATCATATTCAGGGCAGATATATGTTATTAAATAACGAATAACATTCATTATCTGGTTCAACACCCACTGAAGAAGGGACACATTTACCATTGCATTATTCCGAGCAGATACATTCTTTTTAAAGAAGGAATCACATTCACCATTGCCTCATTCCGGGCAAACGCATTTTTTTTAGCTTACGAGGATTCACATCTACCATTACCTTATATCTTTGAAGAAGGTATATACAGGACAGAAGTTTAATTCCGAAGATAGGAAAAATATTCACCAAAAGGCTTTCAATCGGAATTGCAGTTTGATACTATTAGGAAAGAAAACTACCCTAGAAAACACTGAACTCTGATATCTTTATAACTCAACAACACATCTTAGGGCAGATTTCTTCACCTCCGCTTAGGCGATAAACCAGGTTTAAACGTATGGTAAACATCGCTTAAGAGTTAAGCGGAGGTGAAGAAATTGGCCCTTAGAGGATCAAGAACATCAAATACTACCAAAGGCTATTCAGCTGATAATATCCAATAAAACACTCTTGAACGTATCTTTGAACGCCGCTGCTTAGACGCATACAGTCGTTTGCAAAGATGTGTTTGTTAGAGGTACTATTTTTTCGAGGAATTGTTCCATTCGAGGAAATGTTACATTCAAGGAATTGTTACATTCGGGAAAATTGCATTCGGGGAATTGTTTTTCGGGGAATTGTCGTACAATCGATGTACACATTTATCACTATTGAAGAGTGTTTATAACATGCTTCGACATAATCACGGGAATAGCGAAAAATGGTTCCCCTGTGAACTGCCCATGATCGCATCTTTGAAACACTCGCATTTTTGTTCATTTTGTATCAAGCCTGTGAATGATTCAGAAAGCTCAATTTACTGCACCTAATCCCACAACAGCAAAATAGGCTTTACTATCTTGCTTATCTGTGGAAAGCTGGAAATGATTGAGTTTGTGGGGAGGATTTACAAATGAATTACAAAATCAACCAAAATGCAAATGTTACAAACATGCGATCATGGGCAGTGAACTAGTCGCAAATTCCGCTAATGAGAATTAGCCAACTATCCACCTCATTGACGCTTGGAACAAGTGTGGAAGTTATATCTCACGAGTGTGAAGGCGAAGTGAACCGATTGAAAGCAAATAATTAAAGTATAAAACAGTGTTCGAACCACCTACTCAATTTCACCTAACGTCACACGGGTTTTCAAGGAGTGCGTAGTAGTCATGCCAATACCTCCGAGACGAACCCAGAGGCTAATGACGGCGTGGGCCAACGTAGCTCCCCTCAAACTCTCATGGTGCCCCTGGGTGAAACAGAGGTAATTCCATGCTCTACCACCTAAACCCAAATTTGATTGAGTGCTTCAGAATAATGCAAATATTATCAGTTTACCATCGCAAATGGACAAATTTTGTCAGTGATATTTTTTCGTAGAGAGTTGAGATTAAAATTGAATATAAAATATTGAAAGGCTTCCAGAGCCTAACTTTTTTTTTCATCATATTACCCCATATCAATTATAAGTCAAAATTAAGACATTTTTTTTACCTCTTTTTAACGCTTCAACAGTAAGGTTTCTGCCTTTGGTAACTAAGTTAAAATGTTTTGCACACGGATTTTATGTGCCTTCAACAACATCTTTTCTGTTAGAATCTTGTATCTTGAATGCGTGAGCAATTTTTCATCAGAAATGTCAATTTATTCAGTAACGAATATACCTACATGGACATTTTTGATGATTTGTTCTCTTCAACACCTTGAACATTGGAGTTGAATCTTTACAATGTTGAGCAAGTAATTAATTCAAGAGCTGAAGCACATTATTCATCCTATTTGAAATTAGTTTTTCGAAATGGGTTATACTGCCTATGATCGCATATCCAGTCCCATCTTTGCTGCATTTCCTATTTATATGGGACAAATATGCAATTGTGGGCAGTATAGGCATTTGTTCAGTTTGCACGAAATGAATATTACAGCTCTGACTAAGAGGCTCTCGATTGTGTCCTGATAATTGATAATGCATTCTAATGATATTGTTACTTTGCAACAATGGCTGCTTCTCTGCACGTTACTCGAAATATTTACCCTTCATGGGGAAACTAAAATAAACAAAATTGTAACTGGAATTAAAAATGAAATTCATTAATAATTATGCAACGAGGTAATGTGATCCAAAATGCGCAACATATTTTTCGTTGCGAAACAAAATGCACATGTTTGCCGAGGCTGTACGTTACCTTATCACAGCTGCCGTGTTTTGTAGGACAACATCATAGCAACCACATGTCGCATAGTGAAATAACGACAGATTTCCCGACCAAAAAAAGTAACTTTTAAAATATTCATGTTGAGAAGGCCTTCCTTAGCTTAACGGTGATACACGCTTCTACGAAGCAAGATATTTTCGAGTTAGAAATATTCTAAACTATCCTGATAATCATAACGTTTTATTTAAATCTTTTAATTTAAATGCTTTTTTCAGAAATCATAAAACAATATTTTATAGCTTATTCTCTTGAGATATATAACAAACTTTTCCATAAATTGATGTTTGGTTTTAAAGCTAATTGTGTGGTACAACAAATTTAAGCAAAATTTCTAAAAAATGATTTAGATTGATAAAAACGAAAACCAACGATTTAGAGTGAATTCATCTGAATTAATTTTGATCATGAAACCAACGTTTTCAGTACTGTGCCCCGATTGCCGACGGTGACGACTCTCATGCTATGACCAATGACCAAACAAGGGCAGGACATCTGGGGGAGTACTCCATGATAAATTATATCCTCCCCCACACGGGAATGTTCCTGGAAATGGCAAAGAAGCTTTACCGGGAATATTGGCAGGAATTGCTGGATTTGCCATGGGAACATATGTATTGCCTATGCATGCGGAGGTTTCAGTTGACGGTGGGCATCAAAGTTCCAGTCTCACTTCAGTCTGCTTGTTTACTGGCCATAAATCAAACGGGTGATAAGAGTTTGGCAAAAACATCCTAAGGGACCGGTTAGCTAGCTTGTAGCGAAAGATTTATCGTAAAACGATTCCAGACAAGTTGCGGTAACTTAGGCACAGTTGCGCCAGTCAATATGATTGACAATTGATAGCTGAGGCGTGACCAGAGTTTTGTGGCATAGAGAAACTTATGCATGCGGCTTTTCTGGTATTGACCGATAGAGTTACTTCAAAACAAGATCATGATGATGACTATTGAGCTCAAACATGTTATCACAGATTATGAGCAATTTCCAGAGCTTCAAAGTTTTGTTCCTACTACATATTGTGTAATATTTTTTTCATTTACTTTGAATTTTAATTGTTTTTGCCAACTTTTCAACTTCAGCAACTACAATCCTTGTATGATTATTTTGCGGCATTTATGCATAACTATATGATGATCCTGGCTTAGTGCATTCACAAAACTATGCACCGTAAGGCCAAGGTTCAGATACGAGACTTCATCCTCATCAAATTGTATCCTCCATTTGAGTTGGCTTGCTTGTCACTGAAAAGATAAAATTGTGATAAATTTATTGGAACCTGGGTAATTACAGATTGAGGATTTAATCTTTTTCCGGCATCATAAAGCCATAATATGTTTTACGGCTATCGGTTGCCAAGCCGTTTCAAAAATAATTAATGCCTCACGTCGAACTATGTTATTCAACGCAACACGCGGCCCCATTAATCGGCGTAACATGAGGCATAAAATAACCACGTGGAATCAATTTCTGCGGAAATTTATGGAAAGTACGATAACATGAATGGGTTATTTTTTCGATACACATAAAAATTGAAGAAGAAAAAAAAAATAAGTTATCCTTGTAGCTTCATCATCACCGCTAATGGCTTTACTGCTACTAAAGGACGGGAAATATGTCGAGCTTGAGCGGAGTTAAGCTTATTCGCGTGTCATCTGAACTAATGGAGCAATTTGTAAAATCCCGTGTGTGAGCCCGATGGTGAACAGTATCATTTGTTGGGAAAAACATGCCAGTAGCAAACATTTTCGCTGGGACTTTGACTCGAACAGTATGGCAAAAATAGAGCATAGCGTATAAAACCAGCCTCGTTATTTGATGAATTGTGCGTGCGGGGTTTATTTAAATATCTATTATCAAAGCAATTATGTCGGAGTAACCTGTGCAGTACCTAAAACTTAAACATTACCAAAGAAAACCAAAACCTACCAAACCTGAAGAAAAATTTTAAGCTCCTTTTTTTTGTGGGAGTTTCATTTTCAAAGAAATAAGTAATGCCAATAAGAAGAAGAAGAAGGAGGCATCTCTTAGACAAACATCTAATCTATTTCAATCCAACAAACGTAGCCAGTACAAGAAAAGCACACTGGAATATAATTGGGTTAGATGAGACACAATTATTTTTCCTGTTATTATTGAAGTTTACAACTTCCTTAAGGATGAGGTCTGCATAGTTAAATATAAATTCAACTGCTTTTATGAGCTTGCCAGGTTAGCTATTCATAGGTCTTCTTTGGCATTATGCAAGGATGTAAATACCTGGTCCTGGTCAAGCTTCTGCAGTAGTTAGAAACTGCTATCAAAATCACTAGAAAGTTCTGTAGTTGAATACTGCGCTCTGATTAGGTTGATATTAGTAGCAAACGATGTCACGGGGCCCTCCTTAGCCGTGCGGTAAGACGCGCGGCTACAAAGCAAGACCATGCTGAGGGTGGCTGGGTTCGATTCCCGGTGCCGGTCTAGGCAATTTTCGGATTGGAAATTGTCTCGACTTCCCTGGGCATAAAAGTATCATCGTGTTAGCCTCATGATATACGAATGCAAAAATGGTAACCTGGCTTAGAAACCTCGCAGTTAATAACTGTGGAAGTGCAGAATGAACACTAAGCTGCGAGGCGGCTCTGTCCCAGTGTGGGGATGTAATGCCAGTAAGAAGAAGAAGAAGATGTCACGCTATTAGGATAATTATCGCTTTTTAAATCCGGCGATCTGTTCTCAACCTACCTTCGGATTACTTTCCGGTCTGCGTATTTTCAGCAGATCAGTGACCAGAGGGTAAGCACTTGACGTATTTCGGGGTAAAAAGTTTTTTTTTATTCGTTTGTATATTAAGGCTCAGACGTTTCCTAAAAATTTTACGGAGCCAATTGCGATTATTATAAATGAATAATTACAAATAATGAGTGTTTGCAGAAATCGCTCTCAATAAATAACGAACAACGATAAAATTAAAGCAAAAAGTGATGGATAATGTTTTAAACATAACCGCGAGTAGACATAGGACTTGTATAAACGTAACGTATTGAACTTTTGAATTTGTGGGGCTTGATTATAGGTATTGATATTGGAAACGACAACTTTGACAATGTAGAATGATTGGCGATTTGTTTTTTCAAAACTTCTGGAATAAAGGTGAGCTAGCCAAGGGCTAAAAGCCTCTTTAATAAAGTATTAAAAACTTCTGGAAATTAAACCCCATTGGTTACATAATTACATTACATACATAATTAGAATTGCTTTGTTTTTATCTAATAAACCCTTATTTACACAAGCGCATGTGTTACAGCGTGTGGTAACAACGTAAAAATCGACACACTTGCATATAGTTCATTGATAACAATATTGAGCATGGAACGAAAAGGCAACGTAATATCCGCCGCCGAATGAACGAAGATGGGTAGACGAAAAGGAGATTGTCGATTGAGAGGGGAGTCGTTTTAGAGATAGCCGTGCACGTAGGATCATAATCAGATTAGTGGAGAGAAACACACGCGGAAGGTTAATAACGACCGAATGCATTTCAAAGTCGACAATCCTTGGCCGTTCATCCATGTTAGCAGTACTCTTTTCAAGAGTTTCCCATTTTCCGAGCGACCCATAAGCAGGGCTTACCAAGCGGTGCGGAAGTTCACCGGAAAATCATCAGTCTTGCTGGCCATCTCGTGACCAGAACTCTACAGCCTGGCTGGTTGCCACCACGGCGAGAAGAAGCCCAGACGAATACCCACTACCCAGCTAGGTATTGTCTAACGCTGCAGCCTCGCCAGCTTCCAGTTCATGTATCTGGGAAGAAGCGACGACGGATTAGACCACCTTCCTCGTGTACAACACCGTCAGTTTAGCCAACTATCCTCCACTCGCGGAGGCGGGGAAAAGCCTCACCGGTCTCCTCAGGAGAAACGTCTTCGTGGCCAACATCCCTTTTCACTTCGTGAAAAGCTACGTCAGTTTGATTCACCGCCCACGTGTACAACCCTATGATTCTAGCCGACTATCCACCCACGGAGCCGCGATCCAGCCCGACGAAAATACAATTCAAGCCTCGACGGAGCCGGGATCAGAACGAATTTCTCCGTGGCCAACCTTCACTTCGACAGGTCGAGAATGAGTCGCGGCGAACCCCGTTGCCGGTACCGTAGAACCACATGTATGTCCCACTACATGCGCATGCCAATCATGGACCCCAACTTCGTCAAAGGCTGAAAAAAATAAAAGATAATGATATGGAAATGCTAATATCATCTTCCAAACTTAGACGTACATGTTCATGATAGAATTAGAGGCGAAAGTATATAATTGATAGTTCCGTTAGGATACGGCAGGCATGAAGAATGTTTTTATAGAAGTCGATTTGAAAGCGAGCGGAGGGCAATATTTGTGATGGCACATATCGCACGACCTTCCTTCTGCCAAGCTCCCGTATGAAGGGGGAGGGAAGAATATCAGTGTGGAAGATGATATATCTCCACTGGCGTAGAAGTAACACACACAAAATCATTATTTAATAAAATATTATAATAATGTATTAATATAATATAATATAATAATAAATATAATAATAATAAATATAATAATAATAAATATAATAATAATAAAAATGTATTCAAAGTGTTAATTACTTCAATAGGCTATCCCTGTTTGCATGCAATGGCGTCGATTACATAGTTGTTCAGTCCACCTTTCTCCAGCTTTCTTGGCGTAATGTCCCACAAGCAGGTAGTTGGCGAACCATGAGCATCTCAAGCTAGTTTGGGACGTGCGGACGTCCACTGCACAGACGTATGGATGTCGGCAGCAGTTACAAATGTAAGGCATTTATAGATTTCTTATTGATAATAAAAAAGCTATTGATACTCTGCAAGTATCGTTGGATAAACGTACAGCTCTCTGGGCTAATTTTATTATTCTTCATCCACCACCGTCCACTGTCCTCGAGGTCTCAGCCATCATCGACCTCTAGCCGTGAGCTAGTTAGGTAGTCTGATGCCCCATACGGTCGAGAGGTTTGATTTACCTCCAAAAACATCTCTCGCTATCGCTATCGTTATCGCAATCGATATTCGCAAAGAATAACCAATCTGATTATTATTAAGAATAACTCCGAGTGATGCGATGGGCGATCGCATTGATCGCAACCGACACCACTGCATCCGACCATCATCAAGCAGAGTGATAACAAAATGTTTCCTCTTCTTTCATGCATATTCGCAGACCCATTGACAGCTCTCCCGCTGGCTTCTGCATGCTGTGTAGGTAAACACAGCGAACGAACGAGAAAAAACAAGCGCGAGCGAAAAGCACGTCACAATCTGTAATGATTCGCACACGGCAGGCAATGCTTCTTTTATACTTTCAGAAAAAATGTTGCGGTGGACGCGACGGCCCGTGACTAACAGCATTCTTATGTCCGTGCTAGAAATGCACGGGATTGGTTACATCTGAAATTTTTACTGGCTTTGACAGGAATTGCAATTTTTAGTAGCTTATCGTTTATAATCTTAAGTTTCAATGAAATTGGCAAATTGCTGGGGAGTGCCTGAGTCGATTGATATATAAATCTTAAAAATCCATCGAAAGATAAAGGCGCTAGTAACGTTTGAAATCTTTCAGCCTAACCAAGAGCGTATAATTACATTATTACACCCGATTCTTTTTTTACACGGATTATTTTCACACGGATTTTTTTACACGGCTTTTTTACACGGATTCTCGAAATAACACGGATTTTTTTTGCACGATTTCTCGAAATAACAGTGATTTTTTTTACACGGATTCTCGAAATAGCACGGATTATTTTTACACGGAACGCATCCCCCGTATTAGCAAAGACCCGGTTAATTTTTTTACACGGATATTTTTTGCACGGCTTTTTTCACACGGTTTCTCGAAACAACACGGTTTTTTTTGCACGGATTCTCGAAATAACACGGATTATTTTTACACGGTTTCTCGAAATAACACGGATTTTTTTACACGAATTTTTTTCAAACGGCATGCATCCCCCCGTATAAAAAAAGAATTGGGTTTATTATATAGTTTATAATTTTTTTTAAAGCCTTTATGAACTTATACAACTACTTCTATAATTTTTACAGAAACTTTTTTAGGAATTCCTTCGATTTTTTTCCTATAAGTCAATCGAGAAAGAAATTCATTCAAGAATGTTTTAACAAATTTCTGCTGAGTTTCAAACCAGGAATTGCTTTGCGAATTTCTTCAAGAAATAGTTCATGCATTGATCATCAATATTATTTATGAACTCCTTCGGATATTTCTACAAAAATTCCGTCGTGAAGAAGAGAAAATTCCCGGAGCAGTTCCTTGAAGAATTTTCAGAGAAATTTCAAGGAAAATATATAGAGATATTTGTGGAAGTGTTCTTGAAGGAATTTTCGCGGATAATTTAAAGGTATTTTTGAGAGAATTCTTGAAGAATTTCTGAAGAAGTCTCTGAAGAAAAAGCAGGAGAATTTCCGGAGTATTTTCCTTATGATATTTCGGAGCAGTTTCCAAGGGAACTTCCCTCGAGGATCTTGTAACTTTTCAAGAGAATTGGGGTAGGAATTTCTGGAAGAATTTCCAGAGAAATGCGCGTAAGATTTTTAGGATCTTCTTCTTCTTCTTCTTCTTCTTCTTATTGACATTACATCCCCCATTGGGATATTAGCCGCCTCGCAGCTTAGTATTCATTGAAAGGGCTTCCAGTAGAGTAGCCGAGAAAATTTCCTAGACCGGACAGGGAATCGAACCCAGCCACCTTCAGCATGGTCTTGCTTTGTAGCCGCGGATCTTACCACACGGAGGCCCGATTTTCTAGATCTAGATTTTGCAATTTAATTTCCATAGGAAGTTCTTCAAGAACTCCTGGATAATTTTCCGGAAGAATTCCTGGGAGTTGGGTTGAGTTGAATTACATGTGAATTTCGGAAGTTTGTGAAGCAAATTATTAAAGTTCGGAGTTTGTGAAATAAATTATGAAGTGTTCTTGGAGGAGTTCTTGAAGGAACCTTCAGAGAGAATTTCAGGAGAAATTCTAAGAATAATTATTAGATGAAATTACAGATCTTTTCGGGGATTTCCTGAGCAAACATCATGAAGCTTAATTAATAATTATTTTAGAGCGTCTTAGGGAAATGCTACAAGGTTAAAGACTATTATTCTTCCATTTACTTCCACTATTTACTTTTTATGTATCAACAGGTCGTATCGGCTAAGTCGATAACAAACACTGAAGAAGTTTCCAAGTAGGAAACGAAATACGTATCTGTTGATACATAAAAAGTGAATAGTGGAAGTAAATGGAAGAATAATAGTCTTTTAACCTCATCATGAAGCTTCTATAGTAATACAAAAACTTCCGGAGTTATTCCTGAAGAATTTTTGAAGGAAATATAAGAAGAATTCCTGGAGGTACTTTTGGAGACAGGAGGAATTTGCAGAGGAGTTCCTGGAGGAACCTCACGTCGAATTATTGGAGAAACTTCTGGAGGAATTCCTGGAGGAATTTCCAGAGGATTCATGGAGGATCTTCCGGAGGAATTCCTGGACGATCTTCCAGAGGAATTCCTCGATAGACTTCCGGTGGACTTTCTGGAGGGACTTCCGGAGGAATTTCTGGAGAAACTTCCGAGACAATTCCTGGAGGAACTTCCGGGGGAATTCCTGGTGAAAAATCTGGAGGAATTCTTGGAGGAACTTCAGGAGGAATCCCTAGAGGAACTTCCGGAGGAATTCCTGGAGGAACCTCCGGAGTAATTCCTGGAAGAACTTCCGGCAGAATTCCTGGAGGAACTTCAGGAGGAATTCCTGGAGGAACTTCCGGAGGAATTCCTGGAGGAGCTTCCGGAGGAATTCCAGGAGGAACTTCCGGAGGAATTTGTGGAGGAATTTCCGGAGGAATTCCTGGAGGAATTTGCGGAGGAATTCCTGGAGGAACTTCCGGAGGAATTCCTGGAGGAACTTCCGGAGGAATTCCTGGAGGAACTTCCGGAGGAATTCCTGGAGGAACTTCCGGAGGAATTCCTGGAGGAACTTCCGGAGGAATTCCTGGAGGAACTTCCGGAGGAATTCCTGGAGGAACTTCCGGAGGAATTCCTGGAGGAACTTCCGGAGGAATTCCTGGAGGAACTTCCGGAGGAATTCCTGGAGGAACTTCCGGAGGAATTCCTGGAGGAACTTCCGGAGGAATTCCTGGAGGAACTTCCGGAGGAATTCCTGGAGGAACTTCCGGAGGAATTCCTGGAGGAACTTCCCGAGGAATTCCTGGAGGAACTTCCGGAGGAATTCCTGGAGGAACTTCCGGAGGAATTCCTGGAGGAACTTCCGGAGGAATTCCTGGAGGAACTTCCGGAGGAATTCCTGGAGGAACTTCCGGAGGAATTCCTGGAGGAACTTCCGGAGGAATTCCTGGAGGAACTTCCGGAGGAATTCCTGGAGGAACTTCCGAAGGAATTCCTGGAGGAACTTCCGGAGGAATACCTGGAGGAACTTCCGGAGGAATTCCTGGAGGAACTTCCGGAGGAATTCCTGGAGGAACTTCCGGAGGAATTCCTGGAGGAACTTCCGGAGGAATTCCTGGAGGAACTTCCGGAGGAATTCCTGGAGGAACTTCCGGAGGAATACCTGGAGGAACTTCCGGAGGAACTTTCGGAGAAATTTCTAGAGCAACTCCCTGAGGAATTCTTGGAGGAACTTCCGGGGGAATTCTTGAAGGAACTTCCGGAGATATTCTTGAAGGAACTTCCGGAGGAATTCTCGGAGGAACTTCAGGAGCAATTCCTGGAGGAACTTCCGGAGGAATTCCTAGAGGAACTTCCGGAGGAATTTCTAGAGGAGCTTCCGGAGGAATTCCTGGAGGAACTTCCGGAGGAATTCCTGGAGGAACTTCCGGAGAAATTCCTGGAGGAACTTCCTGGAGGAACTTCCGGAGGAATCATCTTTTATTGCTGCTGCTAATCATTTTCAGTTTTCACTGCTAGGAAATGAGTGTGAACAGGCAATGGTATCAATATCCTACAAATCTTAGTCACTGAGACTGAGAATTCAAGTCTTATTACTTTGTAATTACTTTTTTCCGTTTAAGATTTATTTCTTCGACTACCCCATGAAAAGTATCGTAAAAAATAGAAATAAATGTAAATAATTTGTTCTAGCTTTTATAAAAACTACGTAACATAGCATTAACCTCTACTGTCCTATAGCCACAGGAAATCGTAAAGCCAATTGTCACAATCACGGAAAAACAATTAGTTGTTTTACTAGTTCTATTACAAAAACTATTTTCTAACATTTGGTCTTGTGATACATTGCTATTTTAATGGATTTTTCATATGTTGAACATAAATTTTGTGAAAAAAATTGCTTCGATTATATGGAAAACTCGATTATATGGACTTTTTTTGCATCGAAAAAGTCCACATAATCGAGGTATACCTGTATATTCCTTTATAATAAATCAGAATACTGTAACTAATGGGGCAGCCCTCACTTCGGCACACATGAGACTCCCTCCTCAAAACCTCAGGGTCGGCATACGCGCTTGATTCTCTCGCGACCAAGAAAACACCTGAATACTGTTTAGCAACCTTCCCACTTTATTAAGCACACAGGTACCTTCACTTCTCCCACTTCCTTAACCGTCTATCTCCTACCTCTGCACTGCTCGCGTTGCACCAACTGTCGGTGCGGTGGGGCCCCTTCACCGTTCCGCTTCTTCGCCTGCTTTCTCCCCGTTATCGCCGCTACCACTCTCAGGGACACTTCTGTGGTGTTCTCGACTCCTCCTCGTACCGTCACGGTTCTATCACGCTCGAGCTGATCGCGGACAGGTTTTACAGCGTCCCGAAACTGATGGCCAAAATGGCGGCGCCCACGAAGAAGGCTTCTGTGGATCTACTCGATCGGAAATGATGCCTCGAGCGTCGCTTCCGAATTCTCGCACTTCTGGCCGGGAACGTGATCAGTCGGTCGGAAGGAGATCACAGGTATTGCCCCCGGTAAGAATTACCACCAAGTAAAAGAGGGGTCCTGCGAGCACTAGGGTGGCTCAAAAAACACTTTTTCAAATTTTTTGATGGTCCGCCCTCTTATTCGGTTCTATTTAATGCCCTGATGCTCTGGACAAAATTTCAGCCAAATCGGTTAACGTTTGGGCGGTGCTAAACTCGTTGGAAGTTTATATGGACAAATGTATGCAGAAACATCCATAAACAGTGATTTGCAGTTGGACGGCACAATTTATGATCAAGAACCATGATATTAATTCAGTTCTTGTAAAATAAAATACAGAATGTTATGCTGAAAACCGCGAGAAGATTAGAGTTTATTACGCAAAGTTATTAGCATTTTACTGGAGTGTTGTAGAGGTGAATTTATTTCTTTTCAAAGGTAAAAGAAACGAAATTTGCTCAAACCCCACTGCAGAGAAATGCTAATAACGCAGCCGGGCAAGCTCGAATCGTCTCGCGGTGTTCTGCAGAACATTCTGTATCAAATTCTCCAAGATCTGAATGAGTATCATAGTTCTTCATCGTAAGTTGTGTAGTCCAGCTGCAATTTACTGTTTTTGGATGTTTCTGCATACATTTTTCCATATAAACTTCCAACGAGTTTAGCACTGCCCAAACGTTGACCGATTTGGCTGAAATTTTGTCCAGAGCATCAGGGCATCAAATAGAACCGAATAAGAGGGCGGCCCATAAAAAAAATTGAAAAAAGTTTTTCCCATACTAATTTGAGCCACCCTAGCGAGGACATAGGGGAAAGGTGGTAATAAGTACCGTTTTAATTAGGGAGGGGTTTGAGTTCTGGTCGAGGTTTTTTTTACCTGGATGGTTTTTCCACTTTGTCGCTTCCACTGTCTCACAAACTTTGCTTATAATTTTCAATTTGGTTTTTTAACTTTATTGATTTATCGCTCACGTCTGTCGAACCAGGCTGTCGATTGGATAATGATTCCTAGCAATGGCGCATCTCCTTTTCATACCCTCGACCTAGCTCATTTCCCCTCCAAGCTTTTCGCTCATCATGGCGTCTTCTACGCCACCCCCCAATGGCCGCCCAGTTTTCCGTGATCCTACAACTGGTGGTGAATAGCGGAACTGTGTGTGGTGTGGCTGCATCCTTTCCGGTGGGTGATGGGTGGTTGTGATGCTTAGCGCATATTCAAACATGTTCTTGGTTTGTCAATATATATATTTATTACACGGAATAAAAAACGCACACACCTCGAAATGACAGACACACCACATGTTACAATACCATGTATCAGTAGTAGACTGGCCCAGATTAGTATGGAGAGAAAAAAATGTTGTCGAATTCCACGGGGCACCCCCCAGAATTGTGTCTTTGGGTGAGAAAATCAATCTCTGAAAATTTCAGCTCAATCGCTTGTTGCATAAGCTGGCGCATTTGATTTGAAGTTCGTATGGGGATTTCAGCCAAAATGTATAGGAAAAAACACCTCCGTCACTCATTCGATCTGGAAATTGGTCTCTAAGCTTTCTATCAAAAGTTCGGTTTTGGAGCGGTCCTATGACCTTTACGTATATATACTTAGTATACTGCCCATGATCGCATATTTGTAACATTTGCATTTTTGTTGAATTGGTAAATCGTTTGTCAATCCTCCCCACAAACTCAATCATTTCCAGCTTACCACAGATAACCAAGATTATAAAGCCTATTTTACTTTTGTAGGATTAGATGCAATAAATTGAGCTTTCTGTACGATTCACAGGCGTTTTACAAAATGAACAAAAATGCGAGTGTTACAAATATGCGATCATGGGCAGTATACGAGATAGGCAAAACGTTTTCAACAAAAACTTTTTCTTTCTAATTAGAATTTTTTTTCAGTTTAACTTCATTCACAATATATATTCACTATATTCACATATGTTTTGGCTGGTTTATTAGGAGCTGATTTGTGTATTTTTGGATTTTTTTATCGAATCGCATCAGCCAAAACATATATAAAAGTTCATTTAATCATCATACAATGTTCTGTGAAATTGTTCTGTAGCATACCAACTGCCGTTTTTGCAATTCTGAGGTCAATCAAGCAATCAGAACCAATTTCCAGATCGAATGAGTGACGGAGGTGTATTTTCCTATACATTTTGGCTGAAATCCCCATACAAACTTCAAATCAAATGCGCCAGCTTATGCAACAAGCGATTGCGCTGAAATTTTCAGAGATTGATTTTCTCACCCAAAGACACAATTCTGGGGTGTGCCAGACGAGCTCGGTGGTCTAGTGGCTACCGCTTCTGCCTTTTAAGCAGGAGGTCGTGGGTTCAATTCCAGGCTCGTCCCTTTCCTACTTTGTATTTCTATCTTAGTTCTTTCTGTGTTTCACGTTCTACCAAAACGATTCCTACTGTTATAACCTTCCAAACAAACCCAAAACCTCCCGTGGCATCTATGAGAGGTCGTAGAGTTCTCTACATCTCTCTTAAGTAGGTGTCCAACAAACTATCCCTCCCCTTCCTCAGCATTCGCAAGGACGTGGCCAGGACAGATCTCGACTATTGGAAAGTGCATTGCTTCCATCTAAGAGATAGTGGTTAGTCCCAAATCAACATCTGTGGTAACGGATGAAAGTGATGCTACTCTCATACAATAGTCTTGGCTTGTACCACCTACGAATTTGTGCGAATTGCTCAATGCTAATGCTAATGCTAATGCTAAAGACACAATTCTGGGGTGTGCCACGTGGAATTTGACAATTTTTTGTTTCCTGGGCCAGTCTAATCAGTAGTAACTTTAGTTAAAACTAAATAGGCGAATGTTGTTTAATTTTGTATGAAGTTAAACTGAAAAAAAATCTAATTGGAAAGAAAAAGGTTTTGTTAAAAACGTTTTGCCTATCTCGTATACTAAGTATGTATACGTAAAGGTCATAGAACCGCTCCAAAACCGAACTTTTGATAGAAAGCTTGGAAACCAGAGGTCTGTAATGCGCGAGAAAGGTATCATCATCGATTGGTGGATTAATCTGTTTTTTTTTTCCTTAAAAGAGACCATTTTCTTATGTATGAAGATATTATTTAAATATAATTTCGTCCAAGTCAGAAAAGGGATTTTTAACCAAATCGACTTTAGATTTCAAAAATCGATTTTCTTCAGTGTAATACTCAATTTTGATTCTTTTTCAATATTTTTGTTCAAAAATTTGACTGATTTAGCGATAATGACTCATACAATACTTTTTCGTAGGATTACATGACAAATCGATTATATCGATTTGAAAAAAAAATCGTACAAGCAATTTGGCCCTTTTCAAAAGATAACCTACATCATTTTTGAAAACCAACCTAAAATTAAGTATGGAAAGAGGATTTTTTGTGACAAAGTCTACATGTCCAAGAAATTGATTTGAAATCTGAGATGATGCTGCCAACATTTGTTCCAGTTGGCACAAAATTCCTTATATTCTTTTAACAGGATCGTTTTAACTATGTTATGTTCATCGTTTTAATTATAGACTTTAAAATTTGGGTTCTATTTTACGAGAGCGCGAGTAAAATCGTTCTAAATTTTTAACCCATGCAGACAACATCACTTGGTTTAACATATTTTGAGCTTATTAGCCGTTTAAAAACCGAGTCTTTGGCATGTGAAATGAAGATTAATCTTTGCAGCTTGTTATGAAAAATATAATTAATGAAAAATACAATTAATAAAAATTCGATACAATTTGTGCCAAGCATGTGCCCTCACTTCATTCATTCGAATTAATAATTAATTATTATAATGCAAAAAAAACTTCAAAGGTCAAAGGTTCCACAGAAAAATCAAGTAGATTGTATATTGAACGATACATGTGTTCCATAATCATTTCAATCAACGTTACTCAGAATGCCAAGCAATTATTCACTACAATTTTCCGACGACTTTTTAAACCATTTATGAAACAACAGCTTTCGTTATTTCTCAGAAAATTCAAACGCAATTACCCGCCAATCAATCAGTACTCCCTGATCAACACCCACTCGATTGAACCCATCGTAACAAAAATAAAAACCGATTTCGTTGAATAGCATCCCGTTGGCCTTCCAAATGAATCATACGATAATGACAGGCATGCAAAGTCTATAATGCATAGCTGTGGGAATGCTAATTAGAACACAGTTCACCACCGTTGAAAAACAGATCATACGCTAGGAGAAGAATGAACGTTGTCATCCTGAGAAAAAGTAAAATAATGGACAATTTTCCACAGCGAGATATATGTATGTATATAAAATGCGATTTTCAAAATAATGATATTTATTTGAAAATAGTATGGAGCATGAGATTAGACTTTTGATTGTCTACACAATAGATGCGTTCAATTATATTATGTTAATGCTTGCTAGTTTTGAAGTTTATTGCATTGCTGATCCTTGAAACGAATCGGTTTTCAAAAAATCTCAGGTCGAAATTTTCCAAGTAGGGGAACTGCTCCTGGATTTTCCAGGTAGGGGAACTGCTCCTGGAATTCACCTCATGGCTCCGATATTCATCCCATCAAAAACAAAGCAATGGAAAGCGATTTGTCACTTATTTTTGTATTTTTTTTCAATAGTGAGCACGCATGTGCATGAGGTAACAAAGTTGGTGCTGTATTTCGAATATTTTTTTTTTGAAGTTTCTTCTTTTCATCTGATGACAGCGTTCATTTGTTCTCCTGGCGATTGCTTTTTGCGAGACTTTTTGATAAGGACTTGTGCTTGTTTATTAGTAAATACCTTTTCATCGCCATTTTACATCGGCAGGTTGAAAAATGACAGCAGATTTCAGTGGGATGGACATGTGGTGCATATGCCGGAAGAGAAACCAGCAAAAGTGATGTTTAGCAGAGAATCTGAAAGAGAACGTCGGCTCCGGGGTAGACCCCGCACTCGCTGGCTGTGTGCAATCGAGGAAGATACGCTTGCGGTTGGTGCGTGTGCAGAGAGTCTGGCGACTGCAGTCGACTGGCGGTCCAAAAACGACCGACCTGGAATATGAGATTACATTCGGTTTTGCTCCGGACAACACAGAGTGTTCGACCATCATAGGATAGGTACCCAAATTGATTTTATAAAAGAGGGGGTTACCGACTTCGACCAGAGGTCGCAAAAAACCTCCTTAACACCTAGCACGGGCAGGACACTTATACTTTATGCTTACTAAGGCGGGATTGGGAATGGAACCCAATTAATTTTGATCATACATAACTGTTGATCATAACTTCTTCGAACAGATCCATTGCTGTATAACATTGCTTTACTACACCCAACCAGCCAGCGGATGGCAGATTTTAATACAGTTTTGCATAAGAACCTTACAGAAACTGTATATAATTGCGGAAGATTTTCTTACAACCCTTGTATTGGAATCTTACAATTTTGCATTATTTTAATGCAGTATCTTACATTTATTGTAATTATTGTATTAAAAATGCAGAATAGAAATTTGTTAAATTTGTTTTTTGGGTATACCGGAAGACTGAATTATGGTGTAGAAGAAATTCAGAGACCATTATTTCTTTACCAAAGTCATGACCGTGCTTCCTTAATTTTTTCAAGCGTTTCAAAAATATTGATTGAAACTGATGCTTTCGATCATGGTCAATGGCAAAGATTTGCGGTACGGTTCACCGATTTCCCCGAAATTGGTGTTGTTTCGACACGTGCTTTCTCAGTAAACAAAATAATAATGCATCGTGATTGAGTTTGGTGTGATTTGGCAAATGAAGTATAGACATGCTCCTCACATGTGAACATGAGCTCTGCATATGATTTGGCGGGGATTGAATATAAATTGACTTTGCTTCCTTACCTGTCAACAAGTTTATTAGGAAGCCTGGCTTTGGACGTATGTGCCTATTTGAGTATGGTGCTATTATCCCTTGCTGATGGAAAACCAGAAACAGGAAATTGGAAAAGTTTTTACAATTGATTCACGCGAAATACATTTGTGCTAATAACTCTTTTAAGACCATCTTAGCGGAGAATACAAAAATATTCATTTATTTGTTCTTTTCATTTCTACTTTTTGAACACAAGTCTTAACCATCGGATACGTAATGACTTTCAATTTGAAAACATTTTCAAAGATTTTTAGCTCTATTGATTTCTGCCTAAGTTTGCGCATTTTAGTTTCGTATGTTCTTCGTTTTTTGTGAACAAAATTGTCAAGACAATTGTCCTACAAAACCTAAACTTTTCCATTTGTAGTACAATTCATGAGTGTGGTTTTGTGTCCATGAGTGTATATACCTATGCGTCTGTGCAAGTGTGTTTGTTTGATCTATTTTCTTCTTTAAGAATTATCTTTCCAAATAGAAGTTCATGTTTCCATCCCGACTGATACGTTATTGGATTAGTAATCTTTCTATGTCTCTAAATGCTAAAACAATAGACAAGAGAATCATGATTCTGCTATTATAATTCTATGTTGGCATCCCATTCTGAATGATACACTACACAAAATCGCACTCGACTCCCACTTGCTAGGAGAGGGATCTTGCATGAAGTGTCACCCATATCAGTGGGCGGGAACACAATTCTTTACTTTCATTCTATTTGTGAAATGTCGTTTTGCCGTCGCGGCCGACACAAAACAGTGTTACAAATGATCATCTGGGAATTAACCAAAAAACATTGTGTGCACCTATGAAAGTTGTATTTATGTCTCCTTGTGGAGGATGTTACCACTGATTACAGTATTCTAGAGAAACGATTTTATTGTACGGGGCCTAAAACTACACTGCAAATATGAAAATAATTGGAAAAATGTGTAAATCGAATGTAAAAACAGTTTAATTTTAATAGATATCAACTTAAGGTTCAAATAAAGCTTATTTACTTGTTTTTACATAACTATGGAAACTTTGTTCATTTATTATTTTGAGCTGCGTGAATTTAAAAACATTATGCATAATAAATCAAATTTCTATTGTAAAATTATTCAGAAAATCATGAATATCTATTTCTATTGAAGAAAACCAAATAATTTATATCTATTTATTAAATCTTGGCGTTACCCTAAATTCGAATATAGATGGGAGTAATAACAGTGTGCAATAACTGCTTACAGTCATCAAGAATTGTATCCGTCCAATGAGAGTTGGCTAAAATGCTCTTGACAACGAAAGACCGGGTGATAAAAGGCAGAAAATTCGCTACAAGTCATGTGACCATTTCGTTTTTCATGCCAGTCACTGCTCGCTTGACACTTTTGAAGTCCAAGCTATCTGGTTAGTCTCCGTTATTCGAGCACTAGACCGTTTTTACGTTGTCGTTTTGCGGTTTTGGTTGCAATATTTTCTTCTTCGCACAACAATGGGTAACTCGTATAATGATGGAGAAACATGGTCCTGATATATGTTGAGAGTTGGAAGATCATGATTCGTGGAAAATTGACTGGGAAATCGTAAAATGAACATGATAATATGCTGATGGGTATAGAGTCGAGAAGCTTCGGAAGGTTGGGGCCCAAAGATTTGATTGCTTTTTATAGTGCAGAGTATTTGAAAAGCAAACTATGCAATTAGGTACGCTTGAATAAAATTAGAATTACATTTTCTGCATGTTTAAAGCTTTACATTTGATTGTTATAAACAGTTTAAATTGAAAATACAAGCGCTCACACAAAACAACCATGCTCCAAGATTTAGCATAACATTACACAGCAAAAGCGTAGTATTTATGCAAATCAAACATCTCTTTTGGCGCCAAATCAAGCAAAAAAAAATCTTTCGAGGACCAAATGCAGATTCATTTTAAACATGCGAAAAAGTCTGTAGGGCAGCATTTTTATGTACATTGGAGTCTGTTTTTAGGCAAGGGATACGAACATCCACAACAACAGTTGTGTCAAGTTATTAAGAACTTAACCTTACTAAATTTCTCATAGAAAAATACATCTGTATAATAAAAATGAAATATTTTAATAAAAAAAACTTTAAATGCAGGCCTAAACGCGCCCATTAGATATGCTTGACTGTTTATGTCATAGTTTGACAAGGGCGTGTGCCACAAATGATTCATTTATAAATTATTATTTATCAAAAAGTATGCAAAGTAAGAATTGAAAAGTGAGAAAATAAACGAAGATAGTAATGAGTGTGGAAAGTGAGAAATGGGAAACGACAAGTGAGAAGTAAAAATCGAGAATTCCACTAAAAAGCACTAAATAATTTTAAAATTAACCGAGAATTGTAAAATGGGAATTGTGTGGTGAAACGGGCGAAGCGAAAAGTAGGAATGATACTGAAGCGAGCCGAGTCCTCTCTGGAGTGGCCTCAGCCATCTCCAGCTCCTAGGGAATGTGATATGGTCGGTGGAGAGAAGAACAAGCTCTACCTTAACTCTAATTTATTATTTCTAATTACGTGCTATATATACATTGTCAGGTAACTATCGAGAGGTAAATATTCATAATTATTTACCCGTCGATGAGCTGCCTGTTTTTATCATCTTAAACTACCTCGACGGGTAGTTGGTAAAGGACAATGTAGTGGTAGATCACCACAATACTTTAAAAGTGAGAAACACTATAGTAAGAAGTGAAATATGAGACAGAAGTAAAATGTGAGAAGTAATAAGCGCGATTATTATTTTATTTTTATTATTATTATTTATTTAGTTAACATCTAAACAGATAACACTGAATCAACAATTTGACGCTACAATGCACGGTTCCAGGCCGCATCTCTCCATGCTCGGATACGCCCCACGCTCGCCAAGTCGTTCTGCACCTGGTCTGCCCATCTCGCTCGCTGCGCTCCACGTCGTCTCGTACCTGCCGGATCGGAAGCGAACACCATCTTTGCAGGGTTGCTGTCCGGCATTCTTGCAACATGCCCTGCCCATCGTACCCTTCCGGCTTTAGCTACCTTCTGGATACTGGGTTCGCCGTAGAGCTGGGCGAGCTCATGGTTCATTCTTCGCCGCCACACACCGTCTTCTTGCACACCGCCAAAGATGGTCCTAAGCACCCGTCTCTCGAATACTCCGAGTGCTTGCAAGTCCTCCTCGAGCATTGTCCATGTTTCATGTCCGTAGAGGACAACCGGTCTTACAAGCGTCTTGTACATGACACATTTGGTGCGGTGGCGAATCTTTTTCGACCGCAGTTTCTTCTGGAGCCCGTAGTAGGCCCGACTTCCACAGATGATGCGCCTTCGTATTTCACGACTAACGTTGTTGTCAGCCGTTAGCAAGGATCCGAGGTAGACGAATTCCTCGACCACCTCGAAAGTATCCCCGTCTATCGTAACATTGCTTCCCAGGCGGGCCCTGTCGCGCTCGGTTCCGCCCACAAGCATGTACTTTGTCTTTGACGCATTCACCACCAGTCCAACTTTTGTTGCTTCACGTTTCAGGCGGGTGTACAGTTCTGCCACCTTTGCAAATGTTCGGCCGACAATGTCCATGTCATCCGCGAAGCAAATAAATTGACTGGATCTGTTGAAAATCGTACCCCGGCTGTTACACCCGGCTCTCCGCATGACACCTTCTAGCGCAATGTTGAACAACAGGCACGAAAGTCCATCACCTTGTCTTAGTCCCCGGCGCGATTCGAACGAACTGGAGTGTTCGCCCGAAATCTTCACACAGTTTTGCACACCATCCACCGTTGCTTTGATCAGTCTGGTAAGCTTCCCAGGGAAGCTGTTCTCGTCCATAATTTTCCATAGCTCTACGCGGTCTATACTGTCGTATGCCGCCTTGAAATCAACGAACAGATGGTGCGTTGGGACCTGGTATTCACGGCATTTTTGAAGGATTTGCCGTACAGTAAAGATCTGGTCCGTTGTCGAGCGGCCGCCAACGAAGCCGGCTTGATAACTTCCCACGAACTCGTTCACTAATGGTGACAGACGACGGAAGATGATCTGGGATATCACTTTGTAGGCGGCATTAAGGATGGTGATCGCTCGAAAGTTCTCACACTCCAGTTTGTCGCCTTTCTTGTAGATGGGACATATAACCCCTTCCTTCCACTCCTCCGGTAGCTGTTCGGTTTCCCAGATTCTGACTATCAGTTTGTGCAGGCAAGTGGCCAGCTTTTCCGGGCCCATCTTGATGAGCTCAGCTCCGATACCATCCTTACCAGCTGCTTTATTGGGCTTCAGCTGTTGAATGGCATCCTTAACTTCCCTCAAGGTGGGGGCTGGTTGGCTTCCATCGTCCGCTGAACTGACGTATTCATCTCCTCCGCTGCCTTGACTTTCACTACCTGTAATCTCAGCGCCATTCAGATGTTCCTCGTAGTGCTGCTTCCACCTTTCGATCACCACACGTTCGTCCGTCAAGATGCTCCCATCCTTATCCCGGCACATTTCGGCTCGCGGCACGAAGCCTTTGCGGGATGCGTTGAGCTTCTGATAGAACTTGCGTGTATCTTGAGAACGGCACAGCTGTTCCATCTCCTGGCACTCCGCTTCTTCCAGGCGGCGTTTCTTCTCCTGAAAAAGGCGGGTCTGCTGTCTCCGCTTCCGTCTATAACGTTCCACGTTCTGCCGGGTACCTTGCTGCAGCGCGACCGCCCGCGCTGCATCCTTCTCCTCCAGAATCTGTCTGCACTCTTCGTCGAACCAATCGTTCCGTCGACTTCGACCCACATACCCGACGTTGTTCTCCGCTGCGTCGTTAATGGCTGCTTTGACTGTATTCCAGCAGTCCTCAAGAGGGGCCCATCGAGCTCACCCTCTTCCGGCAACGCTGCCTCGAGATGCTGCGCGTATGCAGTGGCGACATCAGGTTGCTTCAGTCGCTCTAGGTCGTACCGCGGCGGTCGTCGGTACCGAACATTGTTAATGACGGATAGTTTTGGGCGCAGTTTAACCATCACCAGATAGTGGTCAGAGTCGATGTTAGCGCCACGATATGTCCTGACGTCGATAATGTCGGAGAAGTGCCGTCCATCAATCAGAACGTGGTCGATTTGTGATTCTGTCTGCAGTGGTGATCTCCAGGTGTACCGATACGGGAGGCTGTGCTGGAAGTAGGTGCTGCGAATGGCCATATTCTTGGAGGCGGCGAAATCAATTAGTCGTAGGCCGTTTTCGTTCGTCAGCCGGTGAGCGCTGAACTTTCCAATAGTCGGTCTAAACTCCTCCTCTTGGCCAACCTGAGCGTTCAAATCTCCTATGATGATTTTGACGTCGTGGCTTGGGCAGCTGTCGTACTCACGTTCCAGCTGCGCGTAGAATGCGTCCTTATCATCATCAGTGCTTCCGGAGTGTGGGCTATGGACGTTGATTATGCTGAAGTTGAAGAACCGGCCTTTGATCCTCAACCTGCACATTCTTTCATTGATCGGCCACCACCCGATCACGCGCCTTTGCATATCGCCCATCACTATGAAAGCTGTTCCCAGCTCGTGTGTGTTGCCGCAGCTCTGGTAGATGGTATGATTACCTCTAAACGTTCGCACCATTGATCCCTTCCAACAAACCTCCTGCAGCGCTACGATGCCGAATCCACGGTCGCTTGAGCACATCGGCGAGTATGCGTGTGCTCCCGATGAAGTTGAGAGATTTGCAGTTCCACGAACCGAGTTTCCAATCGCTAGTCCCTTTTCGTCGCAGTGGTCTTCGCCGATGGTTCCGGTCCGTACTCTCTTGTTGATTGTTCGTTGCTTATGATTTTTAAAGGCTGGCTTGCAGGGCCTGACACCAAACCCCTAAATTTCCGGAGGACCATTCCTCCTTATTTCCGGTGGACCATGGTGCACAGTTTCACTTAGAGTCCCTCGCTGGCACTCGGACGATGATCAGCCGCCCCTAACATGGAGAACAGACGCTGTTGTGAGCCGATCCTGACATGGAGAACAGACGCTCAATAAGATTTGCACCTCCGGAGAGGAGCAAACCCCCCTTCCCTGTCAGCATACGACCATAGTTCCCACCGGGTTGGTTACCCGATCTTCCCTAAGGTTGCTCGTATCCCGGCCAGCACCGCGGGGAGGTAGGGATAGGAGTTGCTGGGTAAGAGGCTAAGGACCGCGAGATGGGGTCTATTTTATTCCTTCAGGTACGCGAAGTACCAATGGTACGCTTTACCCAGCATTTGCCGTGCCAATAAGCGCGATACTTGTTCTGAAAAAAAAGTAAAAACACAAGAGGAATGAAGAAACAACAGAAACAATAAAAAGAGCTGCGAGAAGTATTAATATAAAATGACGAAAGAGACGAAAGCAAACGGGGTGAGAACCACGTGCTTTTGTTTTGAACAATTTCTTCTGACATTTTCGCATTTTGCAACTTCTTGCATTTTCTCCTTCTAAATGATAGCCAAGGTTGCCAGTTGTGCAGTTTTCATAATTATTTCCTTTCGAAAATAATATTATTTAGTGAGATTCGAGAAAAAGCAGTTGGCAACTGTGCACACGCAATAAAAAAAGTGTGATTATCGAAGTGCATCGATAATCCATGTTTCAAGGCAAACTGCAATATTACCCAACATTTTTTTTTCAGAACAGGGTTTTCTTCATCCAAGAAATAACTGAAGTAAGGCCTAAGGCCAATCGTATTGTTTTAGATATGATACTAGCCATTTTATATAAAGATGCGGATTAATGACACTTAGAAAAGAATTAGTTGACATTAGAATCTTAGTCATCCAAGAATATCCTGAAGTAAAGGTCTCAAGATCTACTCGCGTAACCAAAGATCAATCGGAGTGTTTCGAGTATGGTACTTGACATTTGTGATACATAGAACAGAATAGAATTAGTGATACAGATTAGCAACTTGGTCATCCAAGAAATCCCTGAAATAAGACCTTAAAATCTACACGCGTAGCCAAAGATCAATCAAAATTTAATAAATATTTTTTATTTATTTTATTTTATTTTATTTGATTTCATCTGACAAAAAATGTCTTAATGAAATAGGGATGGGGAAAAGCCTATTTGAGATAGCGATGTACTGTACTGAAAGAGGCATAAAAACCCCATATCTTTTAACAAACATTACAAAAGCTGGTTCGACATATACATAACAGATTAAAACTACAAATACAATATAAAAATAAGAATGGTCTTAGTGTTAAAATAAATGCATCTTTATATTCATCGTCCAGTACTGATTCCGTTGCGTAACATACGCACCAGCCGTAGTCGGAAGGCGTTGGGCGTGGAGTTGAAGTCGAAGGCACTGTAGTACTCATTGAAGCGTAATGACATGTACCGAACAGGATCGTGCAGTCCATAATTTGGAAGCGAACAAATTTCTTTTGCACGGCTTCCAGTCTAGATATCCAAACTCTCTGATACGGGCACCAACTAACTGATCCAAATTCGATAATCGATCGAACTAGTGAGCAATACAGTGCTTTCAGGCAAAAAGGGTCCCGAAATTCATCGGCGATCTTAAAGATGATCCCAATTGTCTATTAGCTCAAGTAACATCATCCGAATAATGCGTTTTGAATGTAAGAGCTGAATCTAGCATAATACCAAGATCCCATGCTGTATCAACACGCTGCATTGTTAAATCGTTAATTGTGTAATCGAAATGAATTGGGTTTTGCTTTCGGTGTTAACTAATCAAGTTGCATTTTGGAAACTCAGCGTAAGGAAGTTTCTACTGCACCATTCGCTGAAATCGTTGATGAACTGCTGTAGCTGCAGGCAATCGGCATGGTGTCGGATAACAGCAAATATCTTGACATCGTCTGCATAGAATACCCTGCATCCAGAAGGAAGGACGAATCCAACGTCGTTCAAGAAAATTGAGAACAACAACGGCCCTAAATTGCTACCCTGTGGTACTCCCGAACAGCATGTGAAATGTTCGGATTGTGTCGATCCAATGTTTACACAAAGTTTGCGGTTTTTCAGATACGAGCCGAACCAATGTACTAAATCTGGAGAGACGCCTAGCTTTATCAGTTTCGCAAGCAATATATCGTGATCAACTCGATCGAAAGCAGCTTTCAAATCTGTATCCACTTGGGCTCCTAGCTCCATATTACGCAGGCACAACGATACAAATGGAACGAGATTAGTTGAGATCGACCTTTTAGGGTAGAATCCATGCTGATCAGGTGATATATACGATTTACAGTCAGCAAACAGTGCGTCATTCACAGGGAACATGAAAGAAAATTTCCAGCGCTCAGGAAATGTACTTTGAAGTAAGGGAGAGGTTGAAGAGCTTAGACAGCGGCAAGATTAACTCGGCAGAACATTTCTTCAGAATACACGGTGGGATACCATCAGGGCCTCCAGTGTTGGAATATTTTAGCTTATTGATAGCCAATTCAACCATATCCAGGCTTACAACGAAGCTGTTGAAATTGACTACATCGTTGGGTGTATCAATGAGTGCCGCCTCCACTTGAGAAATTGAGGCACTAGTGTCGTTGAAAACTTGCTTGAAGCGATCCGCCAAAAGGTTACATTTGTCAACGGCAGATCGAGCGCGTGTGTTTCCGAAAAAAAATTTCTGCAGGAAGGCCTCCCTCATTCTTTTTTGACTTCACGAATGACCAGAATGTCTTAGGATGACGACGGAGTTTTTGCTGCATACGCCAGGTGTAACGTTTGTAAAGGTAACGGTTGTAGATACGATAATTATTGCTTGCCAGAACGAAGGATCGCTTGGTGAAAACATTCCTGTATTGGCTGTATTTTCGAAGCGTTTTAGCTCTTAAACATTTTAAATAGCGAAGCCGCACATTTGCCCATGCAGACTTAGGGGCAGGTCGACGAAGAGGAACGCAGTCCGAGATTATTTGACTTAGAGTAAGGGTGAAGAATTCAACCGCATCGTCAATGCTTTCAAACGTATCAACAAGTCGCCAGTCGATCTGCGTAAGTGCGTGCTTCATAGAAACGAGATCCACCCTATTAAAATCAAACGCCACAGGATCTTCTATGTTTTCGAACTGAATAGGGATGGAAATATCAACCATATCTTTGATGTATCCGATAAATCCGATTGATCTTTGGTTGCTCGTAGAGATCTTAAGGCCTTATTCCTGGAGCTTCTTGGATAACCAAGAGCCTATGCTGTGGACACATGTACCATATTTGAAACAGTCCGAATAAGCTTTGATGAGACCCTAAGGCCTATCTACAGGGATTTCTTGGATAACCAAGACCTACGCTGCCCACACATTCTATTCTATGTGTCACAGAAGGGCAAGAACCATATTGATCTTTGGTTACTCGTATTTACCTAGGTCTTAAACCTTACTTTTTGGATGAACAAGAACATACCATTATATATATCATAGAGGACATTATGTTCAATGGATCTTCAATTATGCATGTAGACTTTAAAGCTTCACTCCAGGAATTTCTAGAATGCGTGATACATCTACCAACATGAAAAGAAACTCATTGAATTTCAATTTCAAATTTGCCGAAGAAAATAGTGATTTGGCTCCGTAATGCACAAAGTTTGTATATTATGCGAAACATTCGCAAGATCCAGGTTACTTTGCTCTGCATTGGACGGTTCATAAGTTAATTAATGAATACCTGTATTTAAATAAAAATAATAAATATCTATTTAAATGAAAATGAGTTGAGAATACCTTCCTGACGACTTAACTCACGAACGGGCTGGACGATTTCCTTCCTGACGATTTAACTTGCGAACGGGTTGACCGATTTGCATTTTTTCCCTTATCGATTTGTTATGGGGTCCGCAATGTTTATATATACAAAAAGTGGCTGAATTTCACGAGGATAGGTGAAAAATCATTTAAATACAATTTTGGGTCAGCTGTTGAGGAAAACAAAACAATCGCACACAAATTGATCTAGAGTGCGGTACTGCAAACAGGTTAGTACTTATGTGACATTTGCAACGTAAACATCCGGGCAAAGCTGAGTATTTTTTTATTGACAAACGCCCTATATTGTCGAACAGAGCTCCCGATTATTCAACCTTCCCACTAACACAGAGGTTCCCAAACTTTTAGATATGCGACCCACCTAGCAGAATCCCAAATTGTTTGCGACCCACCAGGTACCAAATTCATTGATTTTGTGAAATTAAAAAAAAATGAGGTTGCGTTAGATTGAACAATTCATAAAAAATTGCTTTATATTCCATCATCGCATTTGTCACAAACTTCGTCAATTTTTTGGATTGGATGTGGATTGGATTTGGATGGGATTTAAATTGAATTTGGGTTGGATTTGAAATTTATTCAGATTGGATTTGAATTGGATTTCGATTTGATTAGGATTGGATTTGGATTGAATTTGAATTAGATTTGGATTGGATTTTAAAAAGATTTGGATTTGATTTAGATTGGATTCGAATTGGATTAGGATTGGTTTTGGATTGGGTTCGGGGTTTAGATTTAGATTGTATAGGACTTCTTTCTACTTGCCTCGTATAACAAAAAAGGCCGTTGACCACGTCAGGTTTGTTGTTCTTTAATCATCAAATCATTACTTAGATCCTAATTCAAAATATGGAATAGATTTGTGGGACAAAATAGTAACAAAATTGTGAATTAAGATTTGTCTTTCGCGACCCACCACAGAACAGACCACGACCCCTGGGGTCGCGACCCTGTTTGGGAACCTCTGCACTAACACAAATTTTCCTTCCCGAGACATCTATGATGGTAGTATAGGTTCCCTGCATCTTTACTAGTAAATGTTGATTTATCATTCCTTCTCTTCCTTCCGTGATTGCAAGGACGTGGCCAGGTATACAACTGCTACTGTATAGGAAAAGGTACGAATCCAAAGTACACATTTGCGACAATATACAGTAGATTTCTCAATTGAGCATTGTATAGCCACCCACGATTTGAACAATCACATATACTATTGCTATTTGGCTCCGTAATGCACAACGTCACTTGTGCCCACCAAATAAATTACGGAATCAACATATCTTATATTCACACTTTAACAAACTTTCGATCATTATCATCGTTAAATTCGAAGATTTGCTGAGGGGGATATTGACCGTTGTTCCCCTAATAAATCCAATCGTCCGTTCCAACTGAACGTGAAAAGCACAGGCAAACGCTTGATGTAACTGCATGTAACGCCAACGCTTCGATAATGTAGATTTTTAAGCTTTTATCGTCGTACGCTGGTAAAGCTCAATGGTTGCCGTGGTGAGAAGTAAACTTGAAATACAATCTGCTAGCTTTGCGAGCTTTAAAATTCCATTGAAAATGTTTTCGAAAACGGAGCAATTCACATTTTAGTGCAACATCCTCATTATCTATAATATATTTATCCAAATATTGAAATTTCATTCGCATTTGAAACACATTTTTGTAATCCAAAAGGACGAATGTAAGGTCAATGTGAAGGAAAGGCATTATCCAGTATAACTTTCATACATTTTTACCGGTCCAAATTTAGATCACGTATTATCTAATATGACGAGAAGTAGAGAGTTTTGAGGGCTCACTTAAAAAAGGGAAAGTGAAGAAATTGTTTTCAATAATCCAGTAAAACTTCTTGTACATTTATTGTTCTATTTTTTAGAGATAATTTCATTATGGAGTGTGGTAAGAGGTAGTTCAAACTCTACGAATAATTAATAGTTGCTGCGTTTACTTGATAAACACTTCGAAATTTCCTTGAAAAATTCCTCCCAGTTTCTTAGGGCAACGCTTCGAATATTCCTTGGGAAACTCTTCTAATTATTGTCGGGAAACGTTTCAAAATTTTGTTGGAAAACTCCTCCAAATTGCCTCGGGAAACTTTTCGGATGTTTTTTGGATTTTCTTCGGGAAATGCCTCGAAATTTCTTCGGGAAATTATTAATTTATTAGTAATTTATTTTTTAAAAGCAAAAATTGCAATTATAATAGAAGAATTTTACATAAAGAAATCAAAATGTTCAACGGAAAAAATACTATAAATAAATCAATATAAGCAATAAACAATTACAAAAATTACCACAAAATTTTTATTTTCCACAAAAAATTAAAAACTTTCTACGATAAAATCAATTACGAGCAATAAAAAAAATTTCCATGAAGAAATTTAAAAAAGTAATAAAACTGAGCATTTTTCCATAGATGACACCTTCTTTAAAAGCGTTTAAGGTCACTCCTGATGGAATCCAAGTTTCAAAGTGCTCGCGTTTTCAGGGGCACACCACTTGATACGGAGGCGGTGCACAACTGTCATTTTTGTTGATGAAGCTTTGCTGCGTCGCAGCATGCGTGAAAAAATAAAAATGACAGTTGTGCGTTGCTTCCGTATCGAGTGGTGTGCCCCCGAAAATGCGAGCACTTTGAAACCTGGATTCCGTCAGGAGTGACCTTAAAGTTCATGTAATTTTTTTTATCAATTTTAATGTGATTTTGTTTAATTGAAATTTTTTTTCTCCTTTTTGGTGCTCTATTGATTGTTTTGTGAAATTTTTTTAAAGCTTTTTATGAAAAAAAAAAACATGTATTTAGTGGAAAATTTTGTAATTGTTTATTGCTAATATTGATTTATTTATGGAAACTTTGAATTTTTTTCGAATTTTTGGAATTTTTTTAGGAACCGTTTCAAAATTCCCTTGAAAAACAACTTTCCTCGGGAAACTCTTCGAAATTTCCTCGGGAAAATCTTCGTAATTTTCACTTTTTTTGTGCGGTTTTGCTGTTTTGCTGAGCCAGACTATAAGAAGTTATGTTCCTCACCAAACACAATGAAAGAAGATTCTCTCTTGGTTCGAGAAACGCTTGTTTTGGTCTCATCGAACCAAAAATTAGAAACTCTGATAGAAATCGCTTCATCAAACTTCACCATAGTAACAATTCTGCTACGGGGATGGATAGAACCAGGTAATTTTTTTTTAAGAAAATTATTTTGAGCTTTTTAGTGGAATGTCTTCTTTGTCATAAGACGAGTTTGTACAATCCTATTGAATTCCACCACTTAATTGTATCTTGATAGATACGTATTTCGACCACAACAGTAAGGCCGTCGGAAGTCGAGTCAAGTACGAGACACTGAAGGCGGCCTTACTGTTGAGGTCGAAATACGTATCTGTCAAGATACAATTAAGTGGTGGATTTCAATGGGATTGTACAAACTCGTCTTATGACAAGTGAGGTTATTTTTGCTGAAAACCCTCCAAGACGTCGCGAAGAGGCACTTATTGAACCTATTAAATCATTTCTTGGAAATGAATATTGTTCCGGATGATTGGAGGGAGGTGCGAGTCATCGCGTCCGATTGTAATTTGTATCGTCCTATAGCGATGCTATCGTGTATTCGGAAGCTTTTGGTGATCTTATGGCTTCTTCATCGGCTCGACGAATGGGTCAAGTCTAATGGATTGATATCAGAAACATAATTTGGAGAGGCAACAAGACGAACGACTGTCTTGCGTTGCTTACTTCAGAAATTCAATTCACCTTCTCTCATAAAGAGCAAATGGGCTCAGTATTTTTGGACATTAAAGGGGCTTTTGATTCAGTTTGCGTCAATGTTTTGTCTGACAAGCTCCACGGAAGTGGATTTTTGTCAATTTTGAACAACTATTTGTACAATTTGTTGTCAGAGAAGCGTATGATTTTTTCTGATCGTGACTTGACAACTTCACGAATTAGTTACATGGGACTTCCCCCGGGCTTATGTTTGAGCTCCCTTCTTTACAATTTTAATTTCAGAGACATTGATGAATGTCTCATGGAAAATTGCACGTTAAGAAAGCTTGCGGATGACTGTGTTGTATATGTTACAGGACCAATCGCAGTTGATTTTCAAGGACCATTACAAGATACTCTGGACAATTTGTCTACTTGGGCTGTAAAGCTGGGTATCGGATTCTCTCCGGAGAAAACTGAAATGGTTGTCTTTTCAAAAAAGCATAAGCCAGCAAATTTCGTGTTTCAACTCATGGGTAAGACAATCACTCACAGCATGTCTTCTAAATATCTCGGGGTCTGGTTCGATTCCAAATGCACCTTCGGGAAGCACATTGTGTATTTCGAGAAGCTGCTTGAACGTAATCCTCAAACTCGTTTTATGAATGTGTACTACCGGTACATGACGTTGGAGGTATCCCCCTCTTCGGTTAACACCAATCGTGATAACTTCTCCTATTCCCACAGTTTCGCTATAGTTTTTGATACAACCATAAAACATGAGATTCATGAAATATCCGGTTCCCATCGTTCGATGATGACACCTAGAATATTTGCAAACAAGGGAATGTCAGCACGGACAGGCTGTTTTCACAGATGGATCAAAATTTGAGGATTGCATTGGTTTTGGAGTGTACAACAATTTACATAGCGCCTCCTTCAAATTGCAGAGCCATATTCAGTATATACTGCTGAACTAGCAGCACACATATTCCACATAGATCATAGCAACTTATATATGACCAGATTCAGTCACAATTAAATTGTTGCGACTAAATTCACTTGACTTGTGCTGCTCGGGTATATACTACGCACTGGGGTACATTGCAACAATTCCTGCTGAGCACTCCTTCATCCTCACCGACAGTCTAAGTACTCTGGAGGCTGGTTGGTCTTCTTCTTCTTCTTGGCATTACATCCCCACACTGGGACAAAGCCGCCTCACAGCTTAGTGTTCATTAAGCACTTCCACAGTTATTAACTGCGAGGTTTCTAAGCCAGGTTACCATTTTTGCATTCGTATATCATGAGGCTATCACGATGATACTTTTATGCCCAGGGAAGTCGAGACAATTTTCAATCCGAAGATGGTCTAGACCGGCACCGGGAATCGAACCCAGTCACCCTCAGCATGGTCTTGCTTCGTAGCCGCGCGTCTTACCACACGGCTAAGGAGGGCCCAAGGTATTTACTCGCATAAAAGTCACATTCCAGATATTGGTACTCTTGTATTCGAAAAATAAATTTAAATATGGTCCATTCAATTGTCTCATATCAATATATACAAATAAAGAATATTATGTAAAATTTATGGAAAGATCGCATTTTTTTTTCTTACATTTTTTGTATTTCTTCATGCAAAACATGTTTGATGATGATGATGATGACCTCCTGAAGCTGATTACCTCCTACTGGTGACCACTCGGATTACTTTTCAGGGTAGTTCATTTTTTGGTTCACTTGAATTATGCGCTTGATAAATTCGGTTGTGGCTTTTTAATAAATTCACATTAATCAACCAGCGTATCTCTCATAAACTCTTTTATTGGAGAATGAGGGGGCTTAATAAGTGAAAGGTGGAGTTAACAAAATGTTTACATGCTATTTGTTTTATTTTTTTGAGAGCCAGTACTGACTACGAGAAAAAGTAGATTAAGAATCTCAAAACTAGAGCATGCGGTTTAAACAAGACCCCAGTTTGAACATGGGCCAGTCTACCCAAAATGCATGAAATCCTGTATTTCAAACCTTGCACCCTTAAATGACAGTTTGGAGGTCCCAGAAGCTACCCTGAAAATTTCAGCTCATTCGGTCCAGTGGTTGGCGTGCGCAAATGGCTCAAAGTTTGTATGGAAAAAGTGATCCAAATGTATGGGAAAACGCAACCGTTTCAGTTTTTTGCTTCTAGGTGGCGCTCTAGTCGACGGATTCCTGTTGTGGACAAAATGTAGAACCTTTTTTATATAAGGAAGCGACTGGTGAAGACCGGATGTAAATCTCTTTGAAATTGGCCAAGTTATAAGCATCCAAAGTCGAGGGTGTCGAGCCTGTCCAGGGGTGTTGACCACCGACCATTGCGGCGGCGATGCAGGCGTATTCGGTGCCGTGCGAAATTTAATGCATGATTATCACGCAATCTCGCGAATTTGTATCCGATTGGTAAATACTTTCCGTACTCTGTACAGTAGTGTAGCTAGAGAGGGAGAAGGTGAATAAGGGGGGGGGGGATCTTTTTTTTTAGTAGAAAAACACATCCGGGATATTGTTCGATGTTTAATCTCGCAATTTTCTGGCGTCGTTTTATCTTCGCGCTAACACGCTAAAAAAATTTACTCAAAATTGACATAAATTGAAGAACTAAAAATTTGGTCAAGTTTGATTTATGCTATAGTTTAGAGTTCAATTTTCGAAGCGTGAATGTAAATACACGAAATAAATTAAGTACTTCTTTCATTTATTTTGTTAGCCTCAAATAAAAATATTCAGCCATCCAGTTCCAACATTATTAATATGATCCTCAAAATTACCTTATATTTGGTAGGATCGTTCCTTATAGAACAGTATTGGACCCATTTTATTATTTCCCTTTATGGTGACCAATTTCAATATAGGGTATTCAGAAAAATCGATTATTTCAGGAATTTTAATTTTTCATAAAATTGTAACTCCCAAATCATTAGGCCTATTTGTTGTATTAACAAATCAAATAAAAGCTCTTTATTTCTACAGGTATACCTCGATATAACGTAACTAATTTTTCACTCTAGGCGCTTGTACCCTAATCGAGAAGCGGATTGGCAGAGATCTTTTATGGCTGGCGTGTAGGCATCATATTGCCGAAGTTTTGATGACAGCAGCTTGGGAAAAACTATTTCCTTCAAAGGGCCCTTCTTCAAGTATTTTTATAAAATTTAAATCGGCATGGCCTACTATGGATCAATCCTTTGATGAAAATATGGTAGACGAAAACATTATTGAGATCCTTGGGGATGAAACACAACATTTGATTGAATTTTTGAAAAACCAACTCAATATTCAAGAGCAACGACAAGACTATAAAGAGTTGCTACATTTATCCTTAGCATTTTTTGGTGTGAAAAGAATTAAATTTTCGCCACCAGGAGCACATAGCAATGCCAGATGGATGGCGAAAGCAATATATGTATTGTCTAAAAATATGGCTGTTTAGAGGCCAATTTGAAATGACCGATGATGAAAGGCGAAAAATTCCAGTATGGGTACTTTTATTTTACGAGTTTACATTTGGTCTTGGTTTAAAGCTCCTTTACCCTCATCAGCAGCACGAAATGATCTGAACCTGGCAAAAAGAAATGATAACTTTACGAGATGCTCCTCTGATCAATCAAGAAACGTGTATATGGCTGCGGCTTCAAGATTTGCAAATCATCTATGGTACTTGAGTGAAGAACTAGTCGCTCTGGCTTTTTTCGACCCAGAAATATCTACTGATGAGAGAAAAGAAATGGCACACAATTTAAAATCTTGTAAGGGTGATGAAGTAAGAAAAATAAAATTGAAAGTATCTACGATCGATAAGTTGACTTCTTGTACGCTTTCAGATTTTGTTTCTCAAAATACGATGATTTTTTTGAAATTTCTGGAATATCTGCAAATTTTCTCAAAGAAGATCCTAGTATATGGGATGAATTGGAAGAATTTGTTGAAAGTAGAAATAAAATTAATTCATTTTTGGTAGTGAATGACTGTGCTGAAAGAGGAGTTAAACTAGTTCAAGATTGGAAAACTGACAAAAAATGAAGAACAGCTTCAATATCTTCTCAAAGTTGTTCAACAGCATAGGCAAAATTTTCCAGGTTGCACTCGCTCTGTTATAAAGGAAGGCCTAGCGATTGAAATAAATAATTAATATAGGTATAAGTGTTGTTTGTTGATAACTTTGTAGTTTTATACAGTTAATAAATTATGCTATAAGCATCAAACTGTTGTTTGAAAAATATATAACTTATATAATATCCCAGGTCTCTCTGTCTTTCTGTCCTTCTGTCCCTCTGTCTGTAACGATTATATCATATCGTTCTAAAATTGATGCAACGGGCATCACGATGTCCGAAAACAACTCGTTGCAAATATTTCATGAATTTTGTCTCCCTTAAAACTTCAGCTCGTTGGCTTCAGTGGTAAGTCACCCCTCCCTCTCTAGCTACACTACTGTACAGAGCACGAAAAGTATTTACCAATCGGATAAAAATTCGCGAGATTGTGTGATAATCATGCATTTAATTTCGCACAGCCGCAATGGTCGGTGGTACGTTGCTCTCATTTTAAACACCCCTGGGGGACACGCTCGACACCCTCGACTTTGGATGCTTATAACTTGGCCAATTTCAAAGGGATTTACATCCGGTCTTCACCAGTCGCTTCCCTATATAAACAAGGTTCTACATTTTGTCCACAACAGGAATCCGTCGACTACAGCGCCACCTAGAAGCAAAAAACTGAAACGGTTGCGTTTCCCCATACGTTTGGATCACTTTTTCCATACAAACTTTGAGCCATTTGCGCACGCCAACCACTGGACGGAATGAGCTGAAATTTTCAGGGGAGCTTCTGGGACCCCCAAACTGTCATTTAAGGGTGCAAGGTTTGAAATTCCAGACTTTTCACTTTTTCCATATAAGCTTGGGCCACAACCCCTTTTCATTTTATTTTTTAGTCGAGATTGTAGGAGGGTTGCTTTCATGACGGGATGGGCGGACATTTATTAAATTTATTTTCAGAAGTTTGGACCTTTTTGTAAATTTATGTTTTCCGAATGTATTTACGGACTATGTTGAATTTTAGAAAAAAAATAATTGCGAGGGGGACTTTTTGAATCGTTGTTTCAACTTGCCTCGCACCACACATTTCTATTTGCCCCAATGGGTTTGAATTGCGGTGCGATTTCAAACGACCGAAATACAAAAAATAAAACGGATCTCCTATCTATTTTTCATAATCATTATGCTTGTTGAACATTGAATGATAATCTACCGTGAAAATTTGATGAACACACTCTTCCAAACAACATTTTGAGACCTGTTTTATTGTCACGTCAAAAAGTTGGTTAAAATTTTGCAAAGGGCGAAAAATAAACATAGGCAGGGATTGCGTTTTTGTAGCTGCACTCTTCCGGGAATGGCAGTCAGAAGTTGCGTTTAGGGGAGTAGTTTGTTGTAAAAAATAATCAGGGTATTTGGTCATTTCCGATCTAAATTACAGCTTTCGTTTCAACTTACCCCGCATTTCAACTTGCCCCGGTGTACCTTACATGTGAGAGACGTGTACAACCTTGCGTGTACAACAAAATGTAAGATAAGTAGGAAGTCAAATATACAATTTCTTTTTATTAGTCACAAAAAATCTTTTCATCAAGATATGTGAAGAGTTTATTCGGGCATATAGTCTATTCGGGCGAGTGATCCATTCGGGCGAATGATCCATTCGGGCGAATGATCCATTCGGGCGAATGATCTTTTCGGGCGTTTGGTCTTTTCGGGCGTTTGGTCTATTCGGGCGAATGGAATTCGGGCGTTTGTCATTCGGGCGAATGGAATTCGGGCGTTTGTCATAGAACCTTCTTGTTGACTGAAATACAACACAGAATATTTTCGCTCAGAAATGTTAATACAAAACACTTATAAACCTTTTCTATAACAAAGAAGATATTGCTTTTCACTAGTATAACTTAAATACAACAAGTTTTTTGTTTTTCTAAAAAATAGATGTTTTCAGTGTTGCTTGGGAGAAAGTTAGTACAATTTTAATAAACTTATTTACTCTTTTGTTGCATGTACAATTGCTGCTTTTTTATTGATACGGAATGACTCGAGTATAAATTTTGTGGTTTTCCTCTTTCGAACCGTGTGGTGGATTTTGTGAGTGGGTCTGCGTTCATTATTTCCTCTTCAGACCATATTTTGTTTCCGTCTCATGCTGCCCTTCCTGCGAGGGGATGACAAACTCTTGGAAGATATCCTGGAGGAACTCTCAAATTAATTTCCGAATGAAATTCTGGAGAAAAATCCGAGTGAAGTCCGGAAAGAATTCTAGGACAATTCCGCGAAAAATTTCCCGAGTTGTTTAAATATTTCATATACCTATTATGGATCCTGGATACCCTAATAAGTTTTTGGGAATCTTTTGAATTTCAACCACCTACTTCTGAATATGATTGGATCGTAAAGTGCACATGTTTAAGGGAATTAATTTCAGTACCCGTTCAATCTTTCCACTATTCAGAGGGGGTGGAGGCGCGGCCACCCCTGCCTCCCTCTGGCTACGCCCTTGGATTGTATAACAAGCTTTGCTCGCTGTCTCCGATTACGATTACGACCTTTTCCAGTACTGCATGTCTCTAATTAAAAATATTATTCACCATTTCTTCATTTTTTGCTATTGACTGAAAAAAATCTAAAGAATGAGAACAATCTCGTTGGTATTTCATTCCGTTTGTTATGATGAGATAAATATGGGAAGTGACTTTTTTTTTCTTTAAATTTTTCAGTACTTCAATACCTAAAAATTCCAAACTAATATCACTATCTCTAAAAATACTAGAGAGATGGAATGATCAGGATTCACAAGTCCGTATATGGGGGTTAGGGACAAAAGGTCGAAAGACAAAAGGTCGAAAGGACAAAAGGTCGAAAGACAAAATGTCGAAAGACAAAAGGTCGAAGGGACAAAAGGTCGAAGGGACAAAAGGTCGAAAAGGACAAAAGGTCGAAAGGGACAAAAGGCCGAAAGGACAAAACGTCGAAAGGGACAAAAGGTCGAGTGGACAAAACGTCGAACGGGACAAAAGGTCGAACGAAAAAAAATATCAATAAGATCAAAATAGGCGAAAGGGACAAACGGTCGAAATAGACAAGAAACTGAAACGGAGAGAATCAATCCCACACCACAGTTTCATTGTTGTCAAAAAAACTGCCCTTTTATTTTTCACTATTTTTAACCATTTAATAAAATTCATTCACTGAGTACAACTAATAGATGGATGTTTGAGTTTTCTTAATGTCACTTCGATTTGTCAAAATGGCACACGCCGCACATTTTGATGTGTATTACACGCAGGTGAATTTTTATTGCAGGCGTCTTTTTTATCTCTAACATAATATTGTTTCATATATAATATTCATAATATTGTTTCATAGTCATTACTTCTTCTTTGAAAATTGCTCATTCTTCAACTTTGAATTATGAGATGAGTGTTATTTGCGTGTTAAATGCATTTCAAAAATTCCTTTGGAATACACAAAATTTCAACTTGTTCATGATCGACCTTTTGTCTTTTTCGACCTTTTTGTCTTTTTCGACCTTTTGTCCCTTTCGACCTTTTGTCCTTTTCGACCCTTTGTCCCTTTCGACCTTTTGTCCCTTTCGACCTTTTGTCCTTTTCGACCTTTTGTCCCTTTCGACCTTTTGTTCCTTTCGACCATTTGTCCTTTCGACCTTTTGTCCTTTCGACCTTCTGTCCCTTTCGACGTTTTGTCCTTTCGACCTTTTGTCTTTTCGACCTTTTGTCCTTCGACCTTTTGTCCGTTCGACCTTTTGTCTTTCGACCTTTTGTCATAGATTCCGTATATGGGGAGGGGGTAAAATTGTTTTGAGGGGGTCAGCCCCCAGCCCATCTTGTTTATGCCAAATGGGAAATCTTTTCATTTTTTATGTGAAATTCGCTCGATTCTCCACTTTTAGACATTCTCTCCGTTATTTACGCATTTTAGGTTTAGTAATTATAAACTTTTTTCAATGAAATAACGTATAACATGTAATTTGTTTTTACCACGAATATGATATAGACTTCCATAATAACTACTGAATAACTTTGAAATAATTGGGTCTAGTTTTTCCAACTCGTCAAACGCCTGCCATTTGGTTTAAGCCATGATTGGATTCTCTCTATGTTTGAATTCTCACTTGTAATGCATTTGCATTGCCACGGGAATGGAAAATTCGTTTAAATTAACATGTGAGGTTTTATTTGAATGCCCATGGGAAATTCGTTTAAATTTCCACGAGAATCTAACCGTTAGAATCTCCACGTGTGATTCGCTTGAGAGTCTCAATAATATTTCCACACAATATGAGACCGGTTTATTCTATGATAGCAATGCTTTGAACTAAAGCTCAAGAAAGCTACTGGAATGTCATCCTCTTGCCGTCACATTCTTCGGAAATAAGACCTGCGATTTCTCTTTGCATCATTTATATTCATGAAACCGCCTCTACTCAATGGTGTTGTAAAACAAGCGCACCCAAGTCGTAGTATCATCACTCCCAGCTGATTGAGCGTTGACCTTCGATCCACAAGCCATCGCATCGGAATACCAGCTGCAGCTACGGCGACGCCGAGTACGCAAATAATCCGCCGCGACGCCAACGATGCCTGGTCCAGGTGCAGGTGCCACTCACGTTTGAACTTTATGAATGAATTCATCGACTGCGGCCACACGGCCAGGTAAGCTGTGATACTCAATTGGAGAACTCACCCGGCCCAGCTGACAAACCGACGATCGAGGGGGTCTGCCCAACGTTGGAGCTTTGAGTGTCCACCTCAGTCTTGCGGCAACGTTTGACGAGTGAACACATGCGGGCTCCCCAGTTCCAGTCACGTGAACGGTTTTCAACGCCGGTATCGTAGAAAGTGGTGCCGAAAGAGGAGACAAATAACAATAATAAAAGTACGATCGTGTGGTCCGATCAGCTGGTTGTGGGTGGTGAAGCCGTTCTTCGCGAGTGATTCCTCGGAGATGAGGTGCGTTTCCCTCATTAGGAGCGCTTAGATCGCGTGGAAGTTAGGAGCATCGATGCGACGCCCAGAATGGAAGAAAGTGCGCGGGCGATTAAGTGCAAAAACGCCATTAAAAATATAAAATAAATCGAATTAAGTATGTTAATCGTCTGATAAATGGGCCGGGGCTGAGACTTGTTTGTTTGTGGTAGATGTTTTTGCTCCGTTAATGGTCGTTCGAAGGAGAAAGAAATTGCCGCATTATCTTAAGACCCTTTGGGCTGTGTGGAGGAAGCCAGCTGCTTGAAGACCGGAGCTACTCATGATAGAGCCGAATGGTTGAGTTTTTTTATATTAAACAGATAAAACGGGACAAGAACAAGCGAATTAAATAAATATATGCGGACAGCGCTGTAGATTGACTCGGGGGAGAACCGCCGACTGACAGAGGGACATAAGGTGCAGCATAAATTCAGTTTACGTGTGCAGTTACGAGGACTGAATGCCTTCTGAATGGGTTGCCGCTGACGGGATCAAAGCCCCAGAGGGAATTCAACTGTGTAAACAATAAATAGCTTGTATGGAATATTAAAATTCTCCTAGGTTGGTGGAATCTTTGCTGTACGATCGTGTAATTGTTTTCTATGTGTTTGAAATACTAAATGAAGAAGCCGAAATGCGGGAGTAGTGAAGTGACCTCATAAGAACGGTGTCTCATAAAACAAAAATACAGTAAAGCACAGAGATAGAGAGAGCTTGTATGGGAATTAGCTCATTAATAAGAAGAAACTGCGCCCACGAGGAAGAGTTTGAATCAGTGTTGCTCGTATCCTCCATCTACGGTGTGCTTGCTCGTTGTGATCCAACTTCATTCTTGCAGCCAAGTGAAGAAAGAAAGAAGAATTAGTTCTGCACCTGGAACGGAAGATTATCATCTACCTTTCAACGTTCTGCGGACGTGGGATCGACGTTGCCAGCCAACATTATAAAGGTGTTCAAGAACATCATCAATTGGTCGGCGTATTCTCGTGCCAAAGTGGATATTTTGATTGTTATCGACAAAGTGTGGCGCTCAGCTGAACCATTCTCGAGTGGTTGTTAATATTGCGATAGCCGAAGCTGAAGCAGATGCTGAACGATCATCATTTATCATCAAGTGAGTGTTACAATTACAAAGCAACAATAACAACTGATCGTGGGAGCCTCCAGAGTGGATGCTTACTAACGTAGCCACTCGCAGGGTTGATTGAGTCGAGGTCAAGATCGACAGAGAAGGGAGCTAAGATGATGATAATGGGGAGGTTTGTGAAATATTATAACTTGTGTTACATGTTTAGCGCTGCGTAGTGGAATTACATAGTGGCGAGTGTTCATCTCGGTATGATTTCAAACATGATATTGTGTTGACATGATTATATTAACTACCTACTAGTTAACCCAGCAGACGTTGTCCTATATATTAGGCGAAAATGCGAAAACTACTCAAACATGGAACCATTACGTACTAATTTTAAACCAATCTATAGAATGTTAACAATGTACTACCCTTCCCACGGGTCATTAGTTTGGGAAAACCATTTAAAACATTCGCAAAGATTTCTGGGAAAAACCCTGTTGTCTTCTAACCGATTTGGAATCTTTATTCAAAATATACTCGACTCGTAAGTCGAGTCAAGTACGAGACACTGAAGACGATCTTACTGTTGAGGTCGAAATACGTATCTGTCAAGGTACAATTAAGTGGTCGAATTAAATGGGATTGTATGAACTCGTCCTATAACAAGTGAAGACATTCCACTAAAAAGCTCAAAATAATTTTCTTAAAGGAAATTTAAGGAGGCGTTACTTTAACTTCCTGCAGATGAATCTTCATTTCAGGTAAAGGTGCTTCTGCTTTTATGAGTCGGAGATTCAATAATGAGAAATTTGAGGTGGGAGCCATGGTCTAACAAGTTTGTAAGTTTTATGATAAAAGGAAGAGATCCTGACCTGGGATACATGTATCCCTGTTGGTACTTTCGTACAAAAATATTGCGTCTATCATGATTCACGATTCCAATGTCCATTGTCCAAAATCCCGGTTTCTGCGGGATTTATTGGCCATTTTGCATAATTTGTATGTGGTGTCAAGCTGAAAGGCCGTTTGGCATATTGGCCATTTAGCATAATGCTCATTTGGCAGAATTCATATAAGTTGTTTAATCAGTGGCGCCCATGATTCGCCTCCGATGATGCTAAGTTTCAAACTTTAAAGTTTTAAAGATTGTACGATAATTTGATGGTAGGTCATTTGGAATAAAGTCGTTTGGCATAAAGGTCGTTTGACATAATATTTAATCACCAATTTCGGAGCTTACGCCTAATGTGTTCAATTCGCTTTTACATCATAGGAGAGATGCTGTTTTTTTATATCTGCCTTTTCCACTTACCATTTTTCTTGCTCGGCAGAAGACAAAAGAGGATCTTTTGATTCGGACATTAGCTTAAGGTATGCATTTGCCCGACAGATAGCAAAAGAAGATGTGGTTCCTTTATTCAATACAGGAATTTACTCGATTTAAGGCAAACGGAGGTATGATTCCTTCTTTCGAAGGATCCATTTGCCCGGCAGAAGGCAAAAGAGGATATGATTAATTCTTTCAATTCAGGTATTTTCTCAGTTTATGGCTAGGTGAGATATAATCTCTTCTTTGAGGAATGCTTTTGCAAGAGAGGATATGATTCTTTCTCTCAATAAGACATTTTCTCTTTTTATGGTAACGGAAGATATGATCCATTTTTTCATAGGATACATTTGCTCGGTTTAAGACAAGGGGAGGTATGATCCCATCTATTGAAGGATTATCCAAGAATTCCCTGGAGTATAGGCCTTGAGGTCTACACGCCTGACCAAAGGGCTGTTATCTCTTCTCAAAAATGTTTTATGTCCTACTCGTCGATCTAGTGAACCAAATTGGATACGCCTTCAATAGCTGTTTTTTTTCTTCCCTGAAGTATAGTCCTTGTGCGTAACGAAAGGGTTTAAATATTTTTTTCATGCCATATTTGATGCAGGAAACCAAATTAGATTCGCCTTCAATTACTGTTCCGTTTCAGGTCATCCACGAATTTTCTGGAGTATAGTCGTTCATGTCTACACGCGAAACCAAAGGGCTGTAATCACTAAAATGGTTCATGCCATATTCGATATTATGAACCAAAGTGGATACCTTTTCAATAGCTGTTCCTTTCCAGTTCATTCAATTATTCCCTGGAGTATAGAGCTTGATATCTACACGCGTAACCAAATGGTTATTCTCTACATTTGAAATTGGCAATGCAGGGCCTTTGCTGGTAATGCTATTAGGAATATAACATTCACTACAGTGAACTCTCAATATTGATTTCCTTAGGTGAAGTGAGGAGTGAGATTTTCAAAATAAATAGTGAAAAATGAGAATTTAGAAGTGAGCAATGAGATGTTCGATGTCAGCACTTCTCACTTCTTACTTTTCTAATCTCACTTGTTACTTTTCACTTCTCACTTCGCAGTACTCACTTCACAAATTTTTCACATCGAACTTCTCCAGGAAAGCAGGAAAGAAGGATGATGGGATGATGGAAAGGAATAAAAATTAGGCTGAAAAAGTTCTCACTTTTTACCTTTCGCTTCTCAGTTTTCACTTCTCACATCTCAAACTTTTCCGTTCTAACTTCTTTTTAACACTTTTCACAATTTACTTTTCACTTTTTGCTTTTCTTTTCTCACTTTTCATTTCTCACATCTCACTGCACGAATTTGTCACATTTCACTTTTTACTTCTACCTTCTTACTTTTCACTTCTCATTATTCACTTTTCACTTCCTACCTTCTCCTCCTCACTTTTCACTGCACACTTCTCACTTTACAGTTCTCACTTCTCAAATTTCTAACTTCTCATTTTTCAATTCTTACTTCTTACTTTTCAATTCTCATTTTTCACTTCTCACTTCTCAATTCTTACTTCTTACGTCATATTTCTTACGCCTCACTTCTTACTTTTTATATTTTACTTTTCACTTCTTGCTTTTTTTTCTCACTTTTCATTTCTCACTTCTCATTTCTTACTTTTCACTTCTTACTTCTCACATCGTAGTTTTCACTTCAAACCTCTTACTTTTCACTTCTCATTTTTCACTTTCCACTTCTCGTTTCATGGTGAGACCTCAAATTCCTTACTTCTAACTTCTCACTATTCACTTCTCAATCCTTACTTCTCACTTTTCACTATTCATTCCTATTTCTCACGTCTTATTTCTTATGAGATGTGCGAAATGTCTGATTTCTCACCCCTCGCTACACACTTCATGTAATTCTTACTACCTGGATGCTTGGTTGGCTACAGCGTCGGTACACGTTTCGGGCGATGTCTCTCCAGTTTCCCCGAACGTTCAGGGTCCCCAGGTCCGATTCCACCGTGTGCAGCCAGCATGTTCGTGGCCTTCCACGAAGTCGCCGGCCCCTATCTGGTTCTCTGATGAATATCGTTTTCGCTAGTCTTTCTTCCGACATTCGCACTAAGTGACCAGCCCACTTAAGTCTGCCGTATTTTATACGGTTCACAATATTTTCTTCTTTGTATACTTGATACAGCTCATGATTCATGCATCTGCGCCACACACCATTTTCTGGCTTCCCTCCGGGTACTGAACTTGGCACTTTTCGCTCGAAAACTCCGAAAGCTTCATGTCCATAAAGTGCCACTGGTAGAATCAGAGTTTTGTATAGAGCAAACCCGTATAGAGCAAATCCGTCTGCATGTTGCGGGACCTAAGATGGTTACGTAATCCGTAAAAGGCTCTATTCAGAGACCCTCCCTAGCATAGCGGTAAGACGCGCGACTTCAAAGCAAGACCATGCTGAGTGAGGGTGGCTGGGTTCAATTCCCGGTGCCACCATAGTCTTGTCTGTCAGCAAATTCCCCTCTTGGTCATTGCACATGGCGGGCACTGGTGCAGTCTTATGCCGCGCGCCATTGATAGTTGCGTAAAACCTCCGCACGTTTCTATCCATATTCTCCTGCGCTTCAGCTTATCACCACCTCTTTTCGTGTTGCGTTTTTTTCTGCGGTAGATTCGTTTCTCTTCTGCCCTTGCTACACTGTACCGCTCTCTGTTGGAACAGGTACGAGCCACTAGTATTCGACTTTTAGCAACATTTTTCTCGTCCGTCACTCGCTGGCACTCTTCATCAATGCATCCATTTCGTTGGCGTCGCTATGCAGTGCCTAACATTGCCTGAGCTGTTGTAGTCACAGCTTCGTGGATATTTTCCCATAATCTGTTGACGTCGCCAGATCCGGTAACATCTCCTATCCGCTCGTCCAACTTCTGGTGGTACTGTTCAGCAACTCCTTCAACTGACAAGCGTTGGATATTGAAACGCATCGTTCTGTTGTTTCGTGAATTCGTGACGCTGCAGCTGGAAAGTCGCGCCCGATTTTTTGCAACTACAAGATAGTGATCCGAGTCAATGTTCGGACCTCTAAAGGACCTTGCATCTATAACATCCGAGAAATATCGTCCGTCGACCAGCACGTGGTCTATCTGTGAGCAAATGTCTCCACTCGGATGTTGTCAGGTGTGTTTGCGGATATTCTTTCTTGCGAAGTAGGTACTGCTGATTGCCATCCCAACCAGTTAGTCATAACAAAATTTTATCACAATTATATCAATATGTGTTACAAATAACAAAACTTGCAATAATTTTGTTATAAATTCTCTGCCAAAGATGGAGGAAAGAAAATTCCATTATCATCGTAACATGATTATTAGGGGAGAACGGTCCAAAATGCACCCCCTAAGCTTTTTCGATGTTTTCGCCCATATGAACACAAATATCAAACCATACATACCTATACATTGATAGGTGCAACATTTACAAACCCAGCTACATTCCACAATGATCTCCTATTCAAAAAAAATAAGGCTTTTATTACTTTCTAACGCATTTATAAAATGTTTTAAAAATAGGCGTGGGGCAAAACGCCCGAATGGTGGTCTAAAATGACTCAATTGCATGTAAAATGATGGTGAACGCATGGTTGTTTGTTTTTTCTTAATGGATTGAACTACAATCTTACGGATGTGGTGGAAAAATAGCAAATCGTTAAATTTGAGTGAATATGAAGGGATTTTGCTAAATTTTTCCAATGGAGCTCAATGATGGATAACTAATTATGAATTGTAATGGTAATATTCGTTCATAAATGTACTACAACAGATTATATGAGTGATTTTATGAGTGAGGCCATTTTGCCCAGGGGTGCATTTTGGACCGTTCTCCCCTACATAATGTGTTATGTTTATTTCTACCGAAAAATAAATTGCCTACATTTTTGGTAGATAGGAATTGGACAAAACGAAGGTACCACCTACAGCAGAGGTTCTCAAACTGTGGGTCGCGACCCCCAGGGGGGTCGTGGGCTGTTCAGTGGTGGGTCGCGAGAGACAAATCCTAATTCATAATTTTGTTACTATTTTGTCCCACAAATCTAATCCATATTTTAAATTAGGATCTAAGTTATGATTGGATGATTAAAGAACAACAAACCTGACGAGGTCAACGGCCTTTTTCTTGTTATACGATATTCGGGCAAGTAGAAAGAAGTCCTATACAATCCAAATCTAAGCCCCAAACTCAATCTAAAACCAATCCTAATCCAATTCGAATCCAATCTAAATCAAATCCAAAACAATTTAAAATCCAATCCAAATCTAATTCAAATCCAATCCAAATCTAATTCAAATCCAATCCTAATCAAATCGAAATTCAATTCAAATCCCATCCAAATCCAATCCACATCCAATTAAAAAAAAATGACGAAATTTGGACAAATGCAATGAAGGGGTAAAAAGCAATTTATTATGATTTGTCCAATCTAACGCGAACTCATTTTTATCTAATTTCACAAAATCAATACATTTGGTACCTGGTGGGTCGCAAGCAATATGGGTTTCTGCTAGGTGGGTCGCATATCCAAAAGTTTGGGAACCTCTGACCTACAGTATAATATGAACCTACATTCAAAGTTGAACCAGCTGAACAAATTTTTTTAATTTCTTTATTATAGTGATTTTTTCAGTGGAAAAAGAAGTTCATCACTTAAGCTGAACAAAGTTAATTGAATGCATTATGGATAATCATAATCTTCTCAGGAACATAATTTGCTATAGTATCCCGATCAGTAGATAGTAACAGATTTATATCAGACCTTGTTATTCTGTTACAGCAGTTTTTTATAACAGAGGTTGTTATAAAACATGTACCATTAGTAGTTAAAATAACAAAAATTGTAACAAAATCTCTTCTAGTTTTAACACAAATATTACTAAATATGTTATCAATTGAACAAAAATATAACTCGTTGTGTTACATAAAAAGTGGTGAAAATAGCTTATACTATAACAAATTATGTTCTTGAACAGATTATGATTATCCATAATGTAGGCAATTAACTTTGTCCAGCTGGTTTAACTTTGAATGTAGATTCAAGTTGGGGCCCTCCTTAGCCGTGCGGTAAAATGCGCGGCTACAAAGCAAGATCATGCTGAAGGTGGCTGGGTTCGATTCCCGGAGCCGGTCTAGGCAATTTTCGGATTGAAAATTGTCTCGACTTCCCTGGGCATAAAATTATCATCGTGTTAGCCTCATGATATACGAATGCAAAAATGGTAACCTGGTGAGAAACCTTGCAGTTAATAACTGTGGAAGTGCTTGATGAACACTAAGCTGCGAGGCGGCTCTATCCCAGTGTGGGGATGTAATGCCAATAAGAAGAAGAAGATTCAAGTTATACTGTAGGTGGTACCTTACTCTTTTCCAATTCCTATCTACCAAAAATGTAGGCAATTTTTTTTTTCTGTAGAAATAATCATAACACATTATGATATAATCATGTTATGACGATCATAAAATTTTATTTCCTTCATCTTTGGCAGAGAATTTTTAACAAAATTATTGCAAGTTTTGTTATTTGTAACACATATTGTTATAATTGTGATAAAATTTTGTTATGACTAACTAGTCGGGATAAGCTACCCGACTAGAAGAGCATAACTAAAACATAACACAATCTTAACATAACAAATGTTGTAACAGGATTTTAACATAATAAGATTTAAAAAATGTTTAATACCGAATTGGCCAACTTTAGGCAATTGAAATAGATGTAGCAAAGCCTACTGTCTAATTTGTAATGTTCTTAGTTTCATGTTCTTGAAAAAATTTTGTTCAGAAAAAAACTAATATTTCTGAATGTTGATCACAATCTGGAGACCTATCACGACGTGTAACTGCACAGTAAACAATATATTTTGTATCTGATTCTGTTATAAATTTCTAACAAAATATGTTATTTTTATGATAAAATTGTAACAAAATTTGATAGTTTTTTGTTTCGAGTACTGTAATTTTTTATAGAAATTTAGATATTTTAACAACATCCTGCACCATATTTCTAACAAATTTTGTTATAAAAATTTTGTATAACATAATAACATATGATGATATAATTTTGATATGACCTTCTAGTCGGGTATTTTCTCCACTTTTTATGTAACACAACGAGTTATATTTTTGTTCAATAAATAACATATTTAGTAATATTTTTGTTAAAACTAGAAGAGATTTTGATACAATTTTTGTTATTTTAACTACTAATGGTACATGTTTTATAACAACCGCTGTTATAAAAAACTGCTGTAACAGAATAACAAGGTCTGATATAAATCTGTTATTATCTACTGGTCGGGATCCCTCTAGCAGTAGCAAAGGCAGGCCTGATAGCGGGTCACTTTTTAGTGACTTGGTCACTTTTTTCGGACAAGTCACTAAAAAGTCTCTTTTTTCGACCTCAAGTCACTAAAGTCACTTTTTCTCGCAAAAAGTCACTATTTTCAACTATTTTGAAACTATTAACTAAGATTTTTTGCCTTTCTCGTATACTAAGTATACGTAAAGGCTATATGTTCACTCCAAAAACAAACTTTTTATAGAAGGCTCGGATACCCATAGTGTTATATACCAATCGACTCAGCTCGACGAATTGAGGTGATGTCTGTGTGTGTGCATGTGTGTGTGTGTGTGTGTGTGTGTGTGTGTGTGTGTATGTGCACCAAAATAGCAGAAAGTTTAGCTCACTTTTTTTGCACTTACCCTCAACCAATTTACTCGCAACAGGCTGCATTCGACGCATTATACTGCCCCATTGTTTCCTATTGAAAATTGGCCGGATCGGACTATGGGCTTGGAAGTTATGGCCAAAATACTTTTCCTCATAAAAAAGAGCGTAAAAAAGTCTAGCTCACTTTTAATGCACTTACCCTAAACGGATTCCCTCACAACAGGCTGCATTCGACGCAGTATCTTACTCCATTGTTTCCTATTGAAAATTGGACAGATCGGACAATAGGCTTGGTAGTTATGGCCAAAATACTTTTTCTCATAAAAAAGCGCGTAAAAAAGTCTAGCTCATTTTTAATGCACTTACCCTGAACGGATTCCCTCACAACAGGCTGCATTCGACGCAGTATACTGCCCCATTATTTCCTATTGAAAATTGGACGGATCGGACAATAGGCTTGGTAGTTATGGCCAAAATACTATTTTTTACCGCACGAGAAAGGCATCATCACCGCTAGGTGGATTAATCTGGGTTTTTTAAATAAAGCTCTATGTATCGTCGGACGATGCTTTGTTCATGGCGAAAATGAAATAACGGATCTTGGAAAAATGTTCGCTCTGAAAGTTTCACCAGAAGCTAATTGAAGGTGTTTTACGTCACAAATTATAAATTGTGTACACAGTTATGCAAGCAAGAGACCTGCCGATTTCGATATATTTTTTAAACTCAAACTTTATACAGTAGGGGAAGGTGGGGAGACTTGACCCCTTGCCATACCAGCACAATCCAAACCTATTTGGTTGCAGCGACTCAAATGTGGCTAAATTCGGTTGCATATGGATCACATAAACTTTTGTTTAACATGCGTGCTGCTTGGGTGGGAGACTTGATTCTCCCCTGTTTTACCGAGAACTAAAGTAGTATTGTTATAGCGTATTTTTATAATGGATCCTCTAGACAAATAATCGTTATGTGGCGAGTAATTCTTTTTTATTAAAAAGTGCGTGAAAAAGTCTAGCTCGTTTTTTTATTGACAACCGTGTTTACTTTATTATTTACTGTGTTTATCTCTCCAAAATATGTTCTTAGTTGCCAAACAAAATTTCCCAATAATGATCAAATGCTATCATTTTTTTCACAGCACAAAGCCATACATATCCTAAATGAAGCCTCAATATTCGGAGACGAACCAGCCTTGGGCTGAAAGTCTCCTTAATAAAGATTAAAAAAATGCCTCAATATGAGGAGACTTGAAAATATTTTCGGATTGGCTATCAGTCATGAATAATAGCGTTGACAATTTTATTTCATCGCCGACGTTTCGATCCAGGGATGGGATCTGCATCAAGGCTCGATGGCAGTCAATTTGTTAATTATCGTTATATTCAAACGGGTGTTTGTCATGGATTTGGTGAAAATTGTTTCTGGCTTCATTGACAAAATATAGTTCACTTTAATAACTTTTCTGACACTAATTTTGCCACACATTATAGGGGGTGTTTTGCAGCCGGAGAATGGGGGTGTTTCGCTCACTTCCAGTGGCGTTAAAATTTGGTTTTGCTCGCAAGATTACTCATAGTTTTTACTAGTCCTGCTTTTGACTGATATTGAGTAAAATTTCCCTGGGATTAAAAGAGAGGGCAATACAATTTTACTCAGTCACTGGGTAGATAAAAGTTAGCGTGTAAGATTTTCGTTTCTCTTCTGAGTTCGTTCTAAAAGAAAGGAGTGGTGAGTGAAAGATGTTTTCTGTCACACATCACAAAAAAAAACGTTTGATTACGTCTCATCGAACTTGCAACTGAAACTGAAAGTCACTATTTGGTCCCTTTCTCCTTCAGCTTTGGTCACTAAAGTCACTATTTTAAGCGGCATCGGTCGCTACCAGCCCTGCAAAGGTTACAAGTCGTAGACCATTATCGTTCGTAACGGAATGAAGGATTTCCGGACCAATGACAGGGCGAAAGAAACTTTCTCTTCCGATCGCAGCATTTGCATCCCTGATGACAATCTTTACATCGTGTGTTGGACACTCTCCGTGGGCCTGATTAAGGCTCTCATAGAACTCATCCTTCACGTCACCAGGCTTATCGTTCGTTGGTGCTGTTGGCAAAGATGCTGATCAGGCTATAGTTGAAGAATATGCCCTTTATTCTCAACACGCAAATGCGGTCGCTTATCGGCTTCCACCGGATAACACGCTTCATCTGCTGATCACTGTCACCGCCGCTATAGTAGATGTGGTACTTGAATGAAGTGTTCGCTATGGGATCCACCGCCCGGAATTCACGTTCTCCAGTTCTGGGCCACCATTTTTCCTGGATTGCTGCCACACTCACGCCGACCTTCTGCAGCTCACGTGCGGGTTCATTCAAAGTTCTCACGTTTCTCGTTGCCGGGTCTGTTGCCGTTGAATCAATCGACGGACGATGATCAGCCGCCCCTAACATGGGGAACAGATGCTGTTGTGAGCCGCTCCTAACATGGAGAACAGACGTTCGATCAGATTTACACTTCCGGAGCAAATCCCCCCTTTGTAACTGCTTGTGACGTCCCTACGTCTGGGCAGTGGACGTCCTTACGCCCCTAACTAGCTCACCTCTATTGCTCAGGGTCGACGATTAACCGGCTCGAAGGGACACACAACCACGAAGCGGACAGAGGAAGACCTTTAAGGACCAACGGACAGTCATGCACTTTATGAACGAATAAGAAAAGCTTGTGGATACATTTTACTTGTCTTTTTTATTGAAAGCTCATGTTAGTATAAGAAGGTTAGTTTTAGTTCATTTGAATAGGGTTAGTAACGGTTAGTATAGCTGATTCGGCCGATTGGTGGGCTGGGGCCCATAGTGGCATGCTTGATTTACGCCACATGACGGAGGTACGAAATCTGGTCCGTACATACCTTCGATGGCCCGAGAATAATTGGGACTTGGCGAATGCACCCAACACTGACGTCACTTTGGCCGCTGCAAGTGCTCTTCAGGTGAGCCTGGGATACGTAACCGACGAAGAGAACTGGTCGGCTTCTCGGCCCAGCGGGGCAGGCTCGGGTCGACACCGGGTCTGAGCTATTAAGGGTTCGGACGTGTAGCTTCGTGGACCCACCTTTCGGGGCTTTCGAACGAGGAGGGGACACTTGTCGCTGAAATCCACGTGGGTGTGGGTTCGGTGGTCTCGGGCACTTTGCTTCCAGGATCCACGGTTCCGGGCCTCCGAGCGAGGATGGGTTTGGCACTTGCTGCAAGACTTCCTTCGGTGGTGCTTGATAGGTTGGACACGATGATATTTCCTTCTTACGTTCGGTCGGCGGGATTGGTATATCCGGGCCTCCTGGAGGTGGATTCGGCAGGCCTGAAGCCGGAGTGGATTCGGCAGGCCTGAAGCCGGACTGGATTCGGCAGGCCAGAAGCTGGGTTGGGTTTGGTTTTAAAATTGTGCCGGCACGTGGTTTTCCACTTCGCCAGAGATAACCGTCCAAAAACACCGAATTTCACCGTCTTCCAGGTGCAAGAAACACTAGGGCAACCTTTCCGGGCACTTCGTCGATCTTACTATCGTATTGAACACGCGCATTTCACCGAAATTGTCACGGTCAAGGAAAACGATGATAAAAAATCACCAGCCAGTATTTCTATGTTCGGCTTTTCTTCGTTCTTCGCCCCGGAACTAGTGGGGTCTAGATGGAGATTTCGCCCTTGATAGAGCCCAGAGCCGATTTGGTTTTTTTTTAGTAGGTTTAGTTTTTTTGACAATTCTGAAGGGGTTTCTATTTTGGGTTAATTTAACTTATTGTTCATAGAAGCGAGTGGCTGAATAAATGGTCCATTGTTATCGTGGACGGTAACACCTTCCCTGTCTAAGCTAAATTTACGATGAAATCGATGTTTCAGAGTAAAGTAATGGAGCACAGTAGCTGCCAAGATGATATACTATAACACTGTTTAATATATCTCTACATATGCCGAAATTTCCCTTTATAATACATTCAAACCTCTATGAATCGATATCGACTCATTGAAGCAAATTATTCCATATTAAAAAATATTTTCTGAGTTACTGTGATGGTCCCTCCAAAGAGCTTTCCAAGGATTTTCTATTCCTCATCTCGATATTTCCATTAGTCTATGGTCTCTTCGATATCGGCTCATGGAGGTTTGACTGTACTAATAATTTGACTAAGAAATGGAAAATGAGAAACTAGAATAAGTCAAGTGTGTGCACTTATCCCTATCTAAAATATTTACTTACTTTAAATACGAATTTTTAAAGTCACGTGAATGTAACCAAACATCTGAAATGATATTATTCCTACCATAAGTTTATAATCACTGTAAGTTAAGTGCCAGCTGATAATTTCCAGCAATCACAACAACGAATCAAATCGTAATGTGCCGCGATTTAAATGCCTATCATGGTGAGCAACCCGCACAAGTTTAATTTATCGTCTGCAAGCTGCAGCTGGTTCACTCAAATAGACGTTCAAGTCAATAGTTCATGACAACAACCCAGCCTTCGTGAAAAATGTGCGCATGCGGATCGCTTTGTTCCAAAACGATGCTATATAGTCTCGATTTGAACTCATTTTCTCACATTGTTGTTGCCTGTCGGGTCAACTCCTCCTCATGGTTTCACTCAAAGCCTTCGCTGGCCAATGCGGAGTTCAAAGCTAAACTTCACTAAAGACACAGCTCGGCCAGCCCCAGTATGGACGGAATGCGATCGGCGGTTGTCGTGGCTTTATTTACTTTCAATAGTCCCAAAACGGTTTCGCGTCTAAACAATTAATCATGATTTATAATGCACATTTTTGTTGCCCTCTTCACCCGGGAGGGAGGCTGCACATGGTCTAAACTGCCGCCGTAAGGTTTTTTTTAAGGTACGAGATACACAGCAATGAACTGTTATAATGGACGTCCTCGAAGCAGAATGGAGAACGATGGATAGTTCAAGCGTGTAGCCTATAGGCTTGGTCTCATGACTGCCAGGGTGTACGGGTGGGGTGTGACTATTTAATCACACCGTTTGGAGTTATGTAACCTTTGTAACGCTTGTAAACAAAGGGAGGTGAACCAATAATGACTTGAGATGGAGGCTAAATGACGCTACTTATGATCCCCTTATAGTCAAATAAATAGCAGTTTGGTGTGAATAAGTAATCATGATTAGTTGTAAACTGTTCATCTATTTCCATTAAATGAAGTTTTTTTTGCCAATTTTGGACTTTATGGCCAAATATAGGTAATAAACACATTCATATACGATAGGTGATCACCATTCTTGACCCAAAAGTTTAATAGTTCACCAGAATGAGCAGCACATTGTGATAAACTGACGTTGACTGATTCAACAGGATTATGTTTTATGGATTTTCCCACAAGCGTAACGAAACAGCGTTGTTGCTTCCTAAAAGCGGTCATTGTTGTTGCTTTTTATGAACGATCGACCTGCTGACGACGTGCGAAAAACGCTCATTTTCTCAATTCTAAAGATTCCTAAGACATTTTTTTGTCTTCCTGCTAGCTACGGTTCCTGATCTTAACCTGACATTTGATTGAGTGCCATCGAAATAAATTTCTGATTCAACTACCGCTTGCCTGGTAGTAGGAATGTATAAAAATATCGGTGTGGGGTGGACCATAGGTCGCAGCGTTATTGCGCCAAATTAAACGTTTTCTCTTCATCAGTCTGAAGAGGCTACCTGTGCGGGTTGAAGTATAGTGAAACAGTTGGGTGGTTTGTTGTGTTTGTTGATTTAGACTAGGATGGCGGCTTGAAAATGTTTGCATGCAATTCTTGACGATATTGTTTTTTTTTTGTTGAGTGTTCAATCTATTACCTTCCGGGTGTTTAAGTGATGTCCAGAACTATTTGCACAGGTAATACCAACTTTTATTAAATATGCAATTTTTTTTTCAAGATCAATTATTGTTTTCTAGCACCAATATTACCCGCTCGTGTTGTACTTACATGATCATTATTCGTCAAACTAATAATAATTGTGCAGATTGAAAGAATTTGTTCGGTCTCTAGTCGTAATATTGCATACTTCTTCAACTGGCTGTGTACACAACAACGTGCAACGAATATGGAATCTGCTGAATCATTTACAGCAGAGCTTCCCAAACTTTTGGGTATGCGACCCATCTAGCCAAATTCTATATGTCTCGCGACCCACTTATGAAAAAATACATTTTATCAAGTAGTATTAAGCATTGATTGAAACAGAATGTCATCTGTTTCGGATTCTTACACATGAAAAATATGTAAAACATGTTTGTCAAAATGTTAGCTTTTTAATTTTACTTCATTAAGGGGACAGCTTTTAGGCATTAATGTTTTCTAAAATAGCGTGGTGATGAATATTTAAAATAAAATGCGGCTTGAACTTGAAATTATGTTCCTGACAAAAATGATCAAAAGGTTCGGCATCGGAGCTGCAATTAATATTTGTTCTACGCGACCCACCAACAATCCGCTCGCGACCCCCCTGGGGGTCGGGACCCACAGTTTGGGAAACCATGATTTACAGTATACGTAAGGGTATGCGATAAGACACTTTTTCCTAACGAAACGAAACGAAACGAAATTTAAAATGTATGTGTTGATTCGAAATGAAACGAAACGAAATATATATTTACTTTCGAAACTTCGAAACGATACGAAATCAACATCCATTTAATTCGAAATTTTTCGAAACGAAACGAAATTTAATTTTTTTTCCGCGGAATTTTTATTGAATTGATTTTACATTATGTACGCAATTTTGATTTCATTTTCTCAAAGTCAAATATCTGCTTTGTGACCAATAGAATTATAGTGACGGAAAAAGCCTGTGATATCGCCGTGTTCCCGTTTACCTTTGGCGAAAAGGCAATACCCCAGCATTTGTGCCGCTTTCAAAGGAATTCATTTTGGAGTGGGTGCTCCTGAATCTGATCAGTTTTATATCAATACCGCCATCGGGGGTGACAATGGGTCTGGGGGGTGAGAATGGGTCAACGCATTCACCGGCAGTCTGTAGGTCGTAGAACAAAATCGTTCAAAAAGGTATCTTATATTTTAGTCTTCTTGCCTTCAGATGCATTCAATCCAATCTACAATCATTCTAAGTGGTTGAAACAGTGACCCATTCTCACCCCCATTTGACCCATTGTCACCCCCGACGACGGTAAGTATAAATATAATAATATAGGAATTGTGGGATTTTTTTTTATATTTTGATTAAATTCCATTTAAAACCTAATTTCATTTAAGACTAATGTGATAATGTTGAAGCATACGTCATATTCATTTATCAGCGTGGTTTTATGGTATTGAGCTAAATCAAAACCAGAATATACGAATATAGTATACGCAGATAGAGAATTATTAACAGCATACATTTGCTCGCTAGACGAATCCTCTGCACCTTTCTAAAATGCACAAAGATATGTCTTTCAGATTGTATTTCAGAAATGTGATCGCAAAGCTTTTACGACTGCACTTTGCCAGGTAAGAAGAAATATTTTTTACCGCCTCCTACAAAAACTTGTAACAAAAGGATATCATTTCTTTTCATATTCAACCTTTTTATAGGACATAGTCTTATATTTTTTGGAAAAGATGTTCAATTTTGATACACATAGTTGAGTTTGCCATTTGAGGTGTTTTTCACGAGATATCGCGAAAAAATATTCGGCTGCCGGTGGGACTTGAACCCATCCTATTTCATTAAGTACAGGGACGTATTACCAATTATACAACAGCTGCCCTTGCGAGAAGTTGTTTCATAACCAGCTAATAACAATAGGATATCAGTCAATTCCCCGTATCCATCGAATCTAACTTCCCTTACAAGTCATTAATCAAGAAAAATATAGTCTTATATACAATCAACTCGACGAACCAAGCTATTGTCAGTTTGTCCTTGTATATGTGTTTGTTCATATGAGGCATGCACAAATTGTTCGACTTCATTTGAGTGTAAGAAACAGCTGCTATGAACAGTATGAGACGGCCACGCACTTACAGTAAATTTAGTATAAGAAGAGGAAAATTAGTTTGAAACTCATTATAATAAGATTATAAGAGGAAGTCTCTGCATCTCCGTGAGCGCCACGTGAAAGGAATCTTTGATTTGTTGAAAAGGTAATTCATGTGAAGCCACCTTGGTCAGCGACTAAATATTTATTGTAAACGAAGTTATTTTGAAAACTCGAAGACGAAAACCGTGTTTCAAATCAATCCAACGCAAAATCATGTACTTCGTTTAATGTTTTCCTTAGGGCCTTCTTATCTCTTAAGCGGTGCTTAGTCATGCGCCTGAGCCTGGTTTAGGGCATTAGCGGTGAAGAAGTTGGCGTTTAATAAAAAAAAGAGGCGTTCTAAAAATACTTCACAAGGGCATAAAGAATTCACGCCACGACTTCGCCTCTTTGACAAAATTGTAGTGATTTGATTCATATCTGATAACATTTAAACTCTAAGCCTGACGTCTTAAATATTGAGTCAGATCACTTTTGAAAACAAAAAAATTGGGATAGAATAGTTAAAGATATTTTTCGTTTTCTGTTGGACATTTCTAGCAAAACACAGAAGATGTTTTATAGAAGAAAACTGAATACGTATTTCTCGCTTAACTTTTCAAAAGGACCTAAGAAACATTTTTTCATGAATTAATTTGAGTACTACAATCAAAAGCTTTCGTGTTTTTCTGTTGATTGCGCTATTCAAATTAATTCATGAAAAAAATTTTACCTTTTGAAAAGTTAGGCGAGATTTGTCGACTCAGAATAGGATTATGTAGTAAACCTTATTAGAAAATTTGTAAAACATAAAGTTTTGAAAACAGTTTTATGATTCTGTTCAGCGGCGCAGCCAAAATTTTTGATATTACACGACCGTACGAGACAGTATGGCTTAAGTCTAAATTTGTTTCGAAATTCCGCGGAATTCCGTTAAATTTCGTTAAAGGCTAGTTTTTTCTAGCGAAATTTTTGTTATTTTACGAAACGAAACGAAATCAAGAAATCTGATTTCGCCATGCTAAAATTCCGCGAAATTCCGCGGAATTTCGTTTCGAACCACCTGAAACGAAATTTTTCGAAATACCGCATATGCTTAAGTATACGTGGGGTGTCGATGATCTGTATTCAAAGGCGTCGCGTTCAATTCTGTGGACTATCTCAAAGAGGCGATATTGATTTTGATCTTGAATTTGAAATCAGCGGATGCAGTGAATTTTACTTTTCAATCAACATCGACATGTTGATGTTACTAGCAGAAAAAAAAAGATTCCATTGCTTCTGCTAGTAATATCAGTAAAACGAAATGGATTTCATATAAGGGCACACATTTTCAAATGGTAATAAATGTTTTAAAGGAAAAGAGATTTAATATTGCGAAATTCAATCTTATATGACTTGATGAATTGAATATCAGAAGCATAAATTGATCCCGCACATGATTCACATATTGAGTATATTATGGTTGCTTTTTACGCGGATAGATTTAATCAATTTCTCGTTCCACCTCAATTTCCACAACATTGTTACTATCACTTAACTTGTCTTCGATTTTTTGAGGAATTTTTCGTGAGATCAACTCAATTTTTTTTATAAGTCCAAAGGCCAGACATAACCAAAAACAAACCGCGTAGAAAGCGACCCCACACAGATAGAAAAATCCACTAAAATTTACGCTAAAAATCATGCACATAAATGGAACGCCATTATTAGCGTAATTCCACACGTGATATAGCCTAAATATATACAATATTTGACGTGAATCGTCGATATTGCATACAAGTTGTAAGCAATATTGTTAGGAAGATGATCATTTCAGAGTAAAGTAGCGTAAGTTTCCGCATGTCAAGTTTTACGCGCTGTTTACTTTTCATATTTTTTTTCTGTGCAGCGTAGTTCACTTGCATTTGAGAAACGTCCCAAACCCAAAATTTTCAAAGGATCAAAACTTAAAATGCAGTTGAAATCCTCTATATAAATGATAAATGAAAGTACGGAGTAAGTAGCTTGTAAGACTAATGATCAAAAGAATGCATGAAGAATTTGTCGCACCCTTGGCGGCTCATGCCGAGATGCTGATAGTTGGTCGTGTGTGGAAACTAAGAAGTTGTTTGAAGTGCTCGAACCAACCTTTCAGCTGATAAGTTGGGTCGGTGAGTAGTGTCGCGTGATTCACCGGTATCTTCGGATTCATCCCTGCTCCACTCAGGTGTCGTAAGATATCGTAGCGGAGACGAATATCGACAGCTGTTTAAGCATTCTCCCCTTCGTCGGCCAGGAAGTCCACCCACACTCGATTTTCCCGTCTGCAGCAGCGTTCAACTTCCTTCTCTAGAGCCGAATACTGTTGACAGGACTTTCACATGGCTGCTCTAACTCTTGCCCGCTCTATCGCAGCATTTGCTTCTCTACACTTCCATTTTCCATCAGGTAATCCACTGCATCTGTAATCCACTCCTTCCACTGGTGCGCAGCTCACCGAGGTTGTGCTTGCTTGTTTCGATAAAGGCATTCTTGATGACCGTCCACTGCTCTTCTACGCTGCCACATTCCGATACACCCGCTGCCCGAGTTCCAAGTTCTTCAATGGACGGCGTGTGTTGAATCGCCGTCCGAGTCTCTCATCCTCCTTCCAAGTTCTTCAATGAACGGCGAGTCTCTCTTCCTGCCGCTGAATCCAAGCAATGCGTAATCGGATCTCGCCAATAAAAAGGTCGAAAGACAAAAGTTCGAAATTGACAAAAGATTGTCGGATCCGATCTTCGCATTGAAGTCACCCATGTAGATCTTGATGTCACCTTTCGAAACTTTATCCACGACGGCATTCAGTTCACTGTAGAAATTATTCTTGTCCTGTCACTCGGCAACATCGGTCGGTGTATAACATTGGATTGTCGTGAGGTTCCTTACCCGAGTTCTAAATCTGGCGATGATAATTGATAATTGGTTCTCACTTAATGAGCGCTGCCTTTGCTGGGCCACTAAACAGGAAATCAACTCCTCGGTGCCGTGGAGCGTTGTTCCATCGAATACCGGAATATAACAATACCTGTCTCGACGGTAGTTTGTGGTCTCCAAAGTTTAGTCAACGGACTTCAGTTCCAGAATTCCGAGCTTCATGCGACGTGCGTTGCTGATGAGTTGTGTCTGCTTACTTTGCTGAGCTAACGTTAAAACATTCCATATTCCGATTCGTGTCCTTTGTTTCATCCCAAATCGTCGTTTTATCAGTTTTCGATCTTTCTTCGTTGGTTTCTCGAACGATTTTTTAAGTTTCGGAAGCAGTAGGTTGTTGGCCTAAGGTCCCTATCCACCGCGATGGGGCTGCGATCATGGATATAGCTTCCGGGGAATAGCATTTCATATTCATTAGCTGGATGCCAGAACAGACGCTGTTGGAGCTGCACCTTCTTGGTGTACAGACGCTCGATCAGTCGGGTTAAATTTGGTTGGATTTCAAAGGCAAATTGTTCGAAACTCATTGTAAATCGCATGGATTAAAAAAAAATATGGAAAATTCTTAGGAATTTCCACAAATTTTACTAAATATCAGCAAAAAAATACGGAGAACTGTTCGGTATTTCAACGAAGGAAAAACGGATTTTTGAAGGAATTTCTTTGATCAGGAAATTCTTTGTGTTGTCTATAACAAATTCTTCGGAAATTCAATGAAAATTATAAAAAAGAGGAAGGGACAACCCTTGGCTGAAAATCATTTGGCGGAAAGCCATTTGTCCGAATAATACGATAAGTCGAAAGTCATCAAGCCGATTTGCATTTAGCCAAAATGAACGTTTGGGTGAAACGGTTATACAACGGAAAACAGTTTGGCCAAAAATGTAATCTTGCCAAAGCGACATACGACCTAGCTGGTAATTTGGCCGAAAAGCTCTCTTCCCTAACACGTCGTTTGAAATGGTCGTTTGGTCGAATAGGTTATAAGGCCGAAAATGTTGTTTGACAGAAAGGGCCATTTGATCGAAAATGTCGTTTGGTCCAACAACGGCCAAATTTTTATTTTCTGAACGGGTTGTATTGTCAAAAACATCCATCCACCTGTTTGGCCAAATACCACTGCCAAACGACCATTTCGGCTAAAAAAACCTTTCTGGCCAAACTACTTTTTCGGCCAGTCGGACGAACGACATTTTCGGCCGAATAAAGAATACCGGAAACAATATACAACTGAGAGCCGGATAGCAATCTTATCGTAAAGATACAAAAATCATTTATCAACGCAGATAGAAAATTCCACCTAAATTTACACTAGAAATCATGCACATAAATGTAACGACATTAGCAGCGTAATTCCAGGCGGGATTCAACCTAAATGTGTACAATATATGGCGTGAATCGCAAATGTTGCATGCAAGTTTTTAGCAAACTTGTGAATTTCCGCATCTTAAGTTTTACGCGCTAACTTAATTTTCATTTTTTTTCTGTGGATATTTTAATGAACAAATTCAAGAATTTTTTTTTTAAACTTGCCAGAATGCCGGAGCGTCTAACATAGCTCTGGTCACAAGTTACAATACTCGCACGCTTCCACGGGTCTTCAGTAGAGGTGTAGTGCGCAACCGCGCCACGCCTCCGCCGCCGACAGTTTTTAGCACGCTACCGCCTACATTTTTGTATCAAAGCGCTGCCGTTTAACATTTGTTATGCCGGTGGTCTATAATTTTCCACGCTGGTTTGAATTTGAAGAAGTTCGTATAATTTTCCGTGGAATGTTGCCGGAGGTGAATAAAGTGCTTACATGACCAAAAATAGTCCTCTATATAGCTAAAACTGTTTGTTGGTAAGTCTGAAAGTTGTTTGGACTAATATGTCGTATGACCAAACAAACCATTTGGGTGAAGCCCATCTAGTCTAAAATTATTTTGCCGAAAATATCATTTGGTCGAACAGTTCCTTTTGCTGAAAAAATAACAGTTGGTCGAATAGATGGGCTGAAAGTGTCGTTCTAGTGAATTGGTCATTTTGACAAAAGCCGTTCAGCCGAGTTTGGCTAGAAAATGCCGTTTGACTAAAAATTTCATTTGTTAGAAAATGTCGTTTGGCCGAAATGATTGTTTTGCAGAAAGGACATTTTCGTTAAGAAAATTAATTTGAGCTTTTTAGTGGAATGTACAAACTCCTCTTATGACAAGTGACTTTTTCGGTCAAACGACCATTTCGGTCAAATGACATTTTTAGCCAAATGAACTGTCTCGATCAAATTGCCAATTAGGCCGAATGTGCATTTCGGCTCCTTGTTGCTTTCGGCCCAATTGTCATTTTCAGTCAAACCATTTTCGACCTAATAACGTTTTGTATAAACTTTTACTTCAGCTCAATAATATTTGGCTATATGATTTTCAGCATAACGTGTTATTCAACGAAGTGGCATTCGAATAAATAGCTTTCCGCCGAATGACTTTCGGCCAAATAACAGGTAGGGTCATTTGGCCGAACAAACTACTCTAGTCTAGTCAACTCTACACATACACATGTCATTTGGCCGAATAAAACTTTAGGCAAAACCCATCTGTACCGTCGAGTGATAAATCAGGCCCTACGTTGTGGTATATTCTTTTCCGGATCTCACTTTAACGCACGTTTCACCGAACCAATTTCAACTAAATTTGCCCGAAAAACTACAAATTTTGTTCCAATTGCAACTACTAATTTAAACTTTATTTGCCAGAGCACTTCATCGATATAGGGAACTGTTCCGATCACCATCTCACTGTACATATATCAATCTCATCGCTAAACAGAGAAATACGGCACCAAATTCGTCGATTATTTTTGTCAACATGCGTGCTCACTGCTGAAAAAAATCACAAAAATAATAAACAAACCAAATTCATTTCCATTGCTTTGTTTTTGATGGGATGAAAATAGGAGCTATGAGATGAAGTGGCGAACCGTTCCCCTATTTCTTTAACGACCAAACTATAACTGACAACATATAATGATTCACCTATGCTCCTGAACCCCTATGCTGGCTGGTGCTGGCTGTGCTAGTTGTGTCATTGGCGCTTGTATTGGTGGAAGCGGTTATTTCAAATTAACGAGCCTGGATTAAAAACAAAGAGACGCAATACTCCTACCTTTAACAACCTTGTGCTCGATTGGAACAACCGATTTGACAGCAAATGCGCTGTTCCAATTTTGACACTTCATCTCTTTGTTATGAGTGCAGCCTCTTTATTTCAAATGTCAGTGAAGGGGTTCGGCTCACTATCTATAACAAAATTTACACCGTATTTCATATGATGCATTAGCTGCAACATACCCGCCGCCTTGAATTAATTAGATTCAACACACTACTACTACTAAATGATACATTTAGAAAACTAACTACGAACCGATATTTGTTTACAAACTATCGAATTGAACTTTCAAAATTACTAACACATAACAATAATTTCATTTTTCAGGATTGGATCGCAAATTATTCGCTGATGTCTGATTCGCTAGTCTGCTGTTGATTCACTTTCTACTGGGCATTCCTGTACGTCATCGGTGGCATCGGCAAACGGCAGTAAACAAATTTTTGCGACTGGACGTTTAATTGTTCCTCTGGCTGTTCGAAGTGATACGACGCGGACGATGTTGTCTTTTCCTGGATGTACAGCTGCTATTCGTGCGAGGGGCCAACGAAGAGGGCCTTGCAGTTCGTCCACCACGATGACCATACGTCCCGGAGTAATTTCGTCGTTTCGGCTGCGTTGTTTTGAATCTCGCTGGAGCTCCTGTAAATATTCATTTTGCCATCGAATCCAAAATTGCTGCACATGCATTTGGAGCTGCTGGTAGTGTGTGAGGCGATTTTCTGGAATCCTGCAGACATTTGGGTCGGGCAAGGCTGATGCTGAAGTGCCAATAAGGAAGTGCGCCGGAGTCAGTATATCGAAATCTTCTGGATCGTCGGTAACAGGAAGTAGCGGACGCGAGTTCATGATAGATTCTATTTGTGCCAGTACCGTGGCCATGTCTTCGAACGACAGTCTGCTGGACCCAAGCTGACGGAATAAATGTTTTTTGGCGACTTTGACAGCCGCCTCCCACAACCCACCGAAATGAGGGGCCTTCGGAGGAGTAAGATGCCACTGAATTCCTTTCTCGGCACAAACGTTTTGGATCTTGTCCTGCTCGCCACTGTTTTGGAGAATTCGATACAGTTCGATAAGTTCATTTTTTGCACCTTCAAAATTCTTCCCGTTGTCAGAGTGCAGGTGGGAAGGGATACCTCTTCGTGCAATGAAACGACGCAATACTTTCAGGAACCCGTTTGTGGACAAGTCGCTGGCAAGTTCTATGTGGACACTCTTCGTGGTGAAGCATACAAAAATGCAAATGTAGGCTTTCATGGATGGTGCACGGTGGTGAGTCGGCTTAAGATAAACTGGACCAGCGTAATCTACCCCGGTTACTTCGAAAGGTTTTCCTGGAATTACTCGTTGAGCTGGTAACTGGCCTATTTGTTGTTCGACGGATTCTGGATTTAGCCGGGTGCAACGAAAACAATTGCGTACGATACTTCTGACCAGCCGACGGCCATTCAGAGGCCAGAAATCTCGACGAATTGTTTTATGTGGGCGTTTTCGACTATTAGGCGAGTAAATGGGTGATGGGCAGGAAGCAGAGCAGGGTGTTTCGCGTGGTAGGGCAATTTTGACAGTTTTAGTCTACCTCCGATTCTCAAAATTCTCACGGAATCTAGGAAAGGATAACAAACGATCTTTTCGATACAGGGTTTCCCATTTCTAGTTTCCGAATTTCATCGCTAAAGGCGTCTTCTTGGGCTAAACAAGTGATGCGTGTTTTCGCCGATTTTAGATGAGCAACAGTTAATGGTATACTAGATGGAAGGTCTATGGCAGGAGCAGGGCTGTTTTTAGCTTGAATTCTCGCTCTGAGGTTGGGAACATATTGCAAACAGTAGCCGATGACATACAGCATACAAGCGTAAGAGTTGTAGCGCAAGAAAAAAGGTTTGATTGTGTCTCGTATTTGTGTTGTTGCTGCGAATTTCGAGTTTTCCTCGGGGAAACCCGGTAGGGTGAGCACGAGCTAGTTCTTCTGATTAAGCGGTAACCAGATGGGCCCATTGATCCAACAATCGGAGCTTAAGAGTGCTTCAATCGTTGCACCATGAGAATCCAAATCAGCGGGATTGGCGTTCCCTGGAACGTGCCGCCACTGACAACCGTTTGTGTAATGTTGTACTTCGGCCACCCTGTTCGCCACAAACGTCTTCCAAACATTCGGCGGAGATTCAAGCCACTGCAAAGTAACCGTGGAGTCGGTCCAGAAGTAGGATGATTCGATTTCAAGATTCAGGGCTTGTTTTACGTGATCGTGGAGATGTGCACCTAGGACTGCATCACACAATTCCAGTCGTGCGATGCTCAAACGTTTTAGGGGGGCGACCCTGGATTTCGAAACTAATAATTGCACCTTAATGTTTCCGTTGTTTTGTTCACTACGTGCATACACGCATGCTCCATAGGCGTCTTCGGATGCATCGGTGAAAGTGTGGAGCTGCACTTTTGATTCCGAAAGAAATGCGTATCGCGGTACACGAAAGGCAGCGATTTTGGGCAGGTCCTGGCAGTAAATGTTCCATTTCGTTTGTATACTTTCAGGTACTGGATCGTCCCATCCACATGGAATCACCCACAGTTGTTGCATGAGGATATTTGCTGATACTACCGCTGGCGAAATAATTCCCATCGGATCGAATAGTTTGGCTATGGTGGACAGTATCAGGCGTTTAGTCCATGGGCCATTCAAGGGCTCAATTTGTGAGTCGAAACAAAGGAGGTCATATTCGGGTTCCCAGCTAATTCCCAGCGTTTTAACTGCTTCATTTGGACCGAATTGCAGAGCAGACTGCGTACCAATTTGATCAGCATTCAAACCATGAAGCACGTCAAGACTATTCGAGGTCCATTTCCGCAATTCAAAACCACCTTTCTCCAGTAATTCGGATAATTCGATTCTCAAACGAGTAGCCTCTTCAACCGACGAAGCTCCACCGATAAAATCGTCCACATAAAATCCCTTTTCAAGTGCCGGCCCTCCTAGAGAATAAGCTGAGCCCTCATCAATGGCTAGCTGCTTCAATGTGCGGGTTGCGAGGAACGAAGAGGGAGGCCGTAGGTTACAGTTAACAGCTCGTAGGTCTGGACAGGCATTTTTGACGAGAACCGATAGTGGATTCTTTGTAGTGGTGTGTCGTCGGGGTGAACCAAAACTTGTCTGTACATTTTTGCGATGTCACCTACAAGCGCGACCAGATGAGTACGGAAACGAAGAATGAGCGTGAGTAGATTGTCCTGCACCACGGGACCAACGCAAAGAGCTTCATTAAGAGAGAAGCCGGACGAAGTCTTGGAAGAACCATCAAAGACGACTCTGACCTTAGTGGTCGTGCTTGTGTCCTTAATCACGGGATGGTGAGGCAGGTAGTATATCGCGGAAGGATGGTCGTCTTCATCGTTGACCAACTTCATGTGGCCAAGGGAGAGATATTCCCGCATGAATTTGTCATACTCTTCTTTGAGGTCTGGATTTCTAGTAAGGCGTCGTTCTAGTAGCTGGTACCGATGGAAGGCTGATGCCTTTGAATCCCCTAGCTTAGTGGTGGGATCGTCTTTACGAGGTAAGCGAACCACATAGCGACCTTCATGGTTACGCGTAGTGGTTGATTGATAGAAATTTTCGCAGAACCTTTCTTCTGCTGAGAACGTATCATTGATAGACAAGCTTTCAGTCATCCAGAACCTTTCAATGCTCTGTTTCAGGAAAACCATAGAAACTATGGCCGTTTGTATTACTTCTTCTACATCTGGTTCATGATCTGGCCTAATGCTGGTAGCGGATCCAGCTACGACCCATCCAAAAACGCTGTCAATAAGTAAAGGAAGTCGATCGTCGATTTGAATCCGAGCAGCGGTCGGGAAAAAAGCGTGGAAGTGTTTGGCACCTAGCACTAAATCTATCGGTTGGCTTCGATTGAAGGAGGGATCGGCAAGTGTAATTTCCTTGGGAAGCTTCCATCCCTTTAGAGAGACGTCGTGGCTGGGAAGGTTGGCAGTCACCTTGCTCATTACGAGGAAATTAGCGTCACAGCAGAAACCAGTAGTACGGGATTTCACTTGAGTGCTTATTGATTCGCGAACAGGTTTCGTTAGTTGTCCTGCACCCATGATGGTAATGTTAACACGACTACGTTTAACGCGTAGCAGCTGGGCCATACGTTCGGTTATAAGATTCGGCTGCGAAGCGCTGTCTAGCAAAGCACGAGCGGGATGCATCTGTCCAAAAGCATCCACCAGATTAATGATGACGGTCATCAAGAAAACATTTTCCGTAGACTGATTAACGAGTATACTACTCTCGACACGTGGAATAATCTCAGCCATTGCTGCTGCGGTTTGCCCAACCGATTCTGTTTGTAGAGTGGGCGCTGTAGGATGAAAAACAACTGGTGTAGTGGAACTGTTGGATGAATCTTCCTCAATGAACCTCATATTTTCTTCAGACGAACTTGCGTGCAAGAGCGAGTGATGACGCCTACTGCAGTGCTTGCAATTGAAGTTGGACGAGCAGTCACGCGCGATATGGTCTGCGCGTAAGCAGTTGAGACAAAGCCTTTTAGCGTTCACTACTCTCAATCGTTCAGAAATAGATGATCGATGGAACTGTTGACATTTTAACAACGAATGTTGTTGACCACAAGCTGGACACTTTCCATTGTAAGCTGAAGTAGACGAGTACGAAGACATCCTTTGATGATCGTGGAATCGTTTGACGTTGGACGGCTGAACGGTGGTGCTGGAATTCGAAGAATGATGGTTGACCGATATTGATTCCAGAACTCGGATCCTGCGCTGAAGAAACTCGATGAGACAACGGTAATTTGGGTTTTCGACTGTCGACGCGTGATCCTCCCAAGCCTTGAGGGAGTCATCATGTAATCGCGTGCATAGCAGATGCTCTAGTATCGCACTCCAGCTATCGGTGGGCTCTCCCAATTGGTGCAAAATTTTGGTGTGCCGCTCAAAGTCGTCGACCAAGCAGTGTAACGTAGCAGCTGTTTCCTTTTTGACTGGGGAGATATCGAACAACGCCTGAAGATGCCTCTTCTTTAGAAGGTACTCGTTAGCATATCGACCAATGAGTGTGCTCCACGCGAGATTGTAGTTAGCTGACGAGATAGCAATCGACTCAACTAACTGTGCAGCTTCTCCCTTCAAAGCTGCCCTTAAGTAATGGAATTTTTGTATTTCAGGAAGGTCGGAATTGTTGTGAATCAAAGCGGCATATGTATCGTGGAACGGTAACCATTGTTCAAAGTCACCATCGAATTCGGGAAGAGAAATTGTAGGCAAGCGTATTCCAGAGAGAGCCGAGGTAGAGAGAGATGATTGAGGGATCTGCGCGTTAGTGATTGGGGAGACGGGTAGTTTAGAAATTAAGTCGCCTTTAATTCTAAATAGCCGTGGTTCGAAATCCGCACGTATTGCAGTATGCTGTGCCCTACCTTCGCTTTCAGTTACAGAGTCTTCGAGTTGACCCTGCACCTGTTCCAGTGACTTGCACATCGAGTCAAAATACTCCAACCGCAATCATACTTAAGACTGGTCTCGTTGTTTATCGTACGCTTCCAGAAATGCCTCTGCCCGACCCAAAGCAGCAATCATGGTTTCCCTTCTCGACAGCAACTGCTGCTTCTGGAGTGCGTTCTCCATTGTGTCCCACCGGTATGAGCAGCCGACGCGATTAATCAGCGAGTCTGGTCCAAGGCAATTCGTGCCTTGTACAATTGGAAAAGCTGGAACTATAGAAACGAGGTAGAGCAGAACTCGAGCGTGGATGAATAGCGTGGCTAATGAGTATGCCAGTCTTCAGAGATGGCACACAATAGAATGGTTGTCCGATGAATTCGACGGCTTCTGCAAAATTCACGTGCGATGGGGTCTTGATGTAATTGCTGGTCCGCAGGAACAGCTCTCGGACAAAGAAAGAACGAAATCTAAGCGTACCCGTGGGGTTATAGATTCAATTTGGACAGGGACTAACCTTCGGCCAGAAGGTATCAGGCCTCGTATAATTAAATATGCTAGTCCGTAAAGATGGCTGGCGAAACATGTGGTTGAATCTCCAAAGGGTAGGAGACAATAGCGATCGCAATGGCGGCTTCCAGAAGCGATCCTGGTCACGGCACCATATGTACCGTCGAGTGATAAATCAGGCCCTACGTTGTGGTATATTCTTTTCCGGATCTCACTTTAACGCACGTTTCACCGAACCAATTTCAAATTTATTTGCCCGAAAAACTACAAATTTTGTTCCAATTGCAACTACTAATTTAAACTTTATTTGCCAGAGCACTTCATCGATATATTTCTTTAACGACCAAACTATAACTGACAACATATAATGATTCACCTATGCTCCCGAACCCCTATGCTGGCTGGTGCTGGCTGTGCTAGTTGTGTCATTGGCGCTTGTATTGGTGGAAGCGGTTATTTCAAATGTCAGTGAAGGGGTTCGGCTCACTATCTATAACAAAATTTACACCGTATTTCATATGATGCATTAGCTGCAACACCATCTAACCGAAAAATTTATTTTGCCGAAATGGACATACGGCCGAAAATGTTGTTTGAAAGAAAGGGCCATTTGATCGAAAATGTCGTTTGGTCCAACGACCAAATTTTGATTTACTGAACGGGTTCTTCTTCTTCATTGGCATTACATCCCCACACTGGGACATTGCCGCTTCGCAGCTTAGTGTTCATTAAGCACTTCCACAGTTATTAACTGCGAGGTTTCTAAGTCAAGTTACCATTTCTAAATTCGTATGTCAGTAGGCTAACACGATGTTATGCCCAAGGAAGGCGAGACAATTTCCCGAAAATTGCCTAGACCGGCAACGGGAATCGAACCCAGCCACCCTCAGCATGGTCTTGCTTTGTAGCCGCGCGTCTTACCGCACGGCTCAGGAGGGCCCCTAACTGAATTGGTTTTATTGTCAAAAACATCCACCCACCTTGATAAGAAAATTATTTTGAGCTTTTTAGTGGAATGTCTTTACTTGTCCTAAGACGAGTTTGTACAATCCCATTGAATTCCACCACTTAATTGTATCTTGACAGATACGTATTTCGACCTCAACAGTAAGGCCGTCTTCAGTGTCTCGTACTTGTCTCGACTCACCCACCATATATACGGTTAACAATATTTTATTTCTGGTACACTTCCCGGGCAGAAGCCATGAACAGAATAACAAAACATCATATAGACCACCCAACCAACCACCCAGCCACCCAACCAGTCGGTAGGCAGCTATTCATCCTGCCATATTTTCATAAAAATATGGTGTAGAGATTGATGCAGCTGTTCACTTCCAAGTTTGAGAAGATCGACTAGAATTCTGCCCTTCGTTTTTTTAACTCAGAGTCTTCACACCATTCTGGGACACGACCTGCCAGCACACTACCATCTTTAGACCTGTTGCTTTATGAGACGAGGATACGACGGCAATCTACCGAAGTATATTCAAGAACATTTTGTCCAAGCAGAGCAACAAAGAACGCGGTCACTCATTGTCCCAAGGCACATGACTTCAAGCTGGAAAAGTGTTCTAATCGCTGGGGTTTCATGTTGGAACAACATGCCACAGGAAGTGAAGCAGAAACCATGAATCTCACCTTTCAAAAGTGCAGCTCAAAGATCAATAGTACTTAATTCACCTGTCATAAGACGAGTTTAAACAATCCCATTGAATTCCACCACTTAATTGTATCCTGACAGATACGTATTTCGACCTCAACAGTAAGGCCGTCTTCAGTGTCTTGTACTTGACTCGACTAGTCGAGTCAAGTACAAGACACTGAAGACGGCCGTTATACAATTAAGTGGTGGAATTCAATGGGATTGTTTAAACTCGTCTTATGACAGGTGTAAACATTCCACTAAAAAGCTCAAAATAATTTTCTTAGTACTTAATTACCATTTTAAGAAGTTACAAACAGGTTTTCGTGTTCAATAAAATAAACAAATTTAAAATTATTAACCTTATCCAGTGTTGGTGGTTCCCGATAGCAGTTGACAGTCGTCAACTTTACTTCCAGTCTTTTCCATAATACACTTTTGTTTTCACCGTTCAACAAATCCTTTAACTGCTCCTTTCTCCTGTCCGTCACAGTAGTCTGTTTATCAGCGAACTCCCCTCTCAAACTCCCCTGGCCGGCACGGGTGCAATTTTTGTGCCACACGCCTTTGATAGTCGCCTGAAACCTCAGCATATAGTTCCGATCTATGTTTTCCTACACTTCGTTTCGTTTTAATTCAATACCAAATTTTCAAAACGACTTATCTGCTTTTGTAAGCAAAGATTCGAACGTCGATTTGACGAATCTGAAAGCATTCCCACGTAAACCAATACCATCAACAGATAGCAGAACTCTTCCCCTACGCGTTGATGGTGTTGGTTTGCGTGGGAGTGATCTCAAATTCGTCAAATCGACGTTCGAATCTTTGATAACAAAAGCAGATAAGTCGTTTTGAAAATTCTACTTATGCCTCACTGTACCGTTTTCTGTTGTATCGGGGACAAGCAAATAGCATCCGAGTCTTGGCAGCATTTTTCTCGTCCATCACTTGTTAGCACTTCTCATCAAACCAACCATTTCGTTGACGTCGCTGTGCGCTTTTGTAGTAACTCTTTCTTAGATAGATCTGTTGCCAGATCCGTTTGAATGTCCATTCCTCTTGTTTAACAACCACTGCAGCTCCCGAATTTATGAATCACGCAATCCGTGTAAGGAAAACACGTTTAAATCCCAAAATCTTCGTAAATTAGTTCAGTTTTATTGAGTCATAAAAATAAGGAATAAATATCATATCAGTACAGTTTCTAATCGATTTGAAACTTGTTTTTTAAAGATTATTGGTATAGAATACAACTACCTTTTGATAGACGAAAAGGAGACCCATTGTAGCATATGTCAATCGAAAAAGTAGACCAAATCGATTGTTGCGATCCCGACCTATGGTCAAATGCAGAATATTTGCAAAGGGAACCTTTCACCTTTCAATGATAAACAAAAAGGCTCAAATTGTCAATTTTAATAAATTTGTCAAAAGTAACAATAAATTTAGAAAAACGAAATGAAAGAATTTTATAATGATCAATACTACATAATAAAAATTGAGGATATTTTTTATTTAATTTTCTTTAGTAGCCTTTTAGTGTTAATAAACTCTATGAGCCCTCAAAAGAAAAAAAATGCTGGTATTCCGATGAATTCTTAAACAACGAAAACGTATGGGACATACATCAAAAAATTTAAAACAAACTGACGTTGACCACTATCTGATAAGTCGTCGACCGTAAAGTGTGGCGGCAGCCAACACTAAACTAAAAACCGACAAAGCACAATTAAAATTTATAATTGCCACTATCCCACCGTCCTCATATGGACCCATCTATATACGTTACAAAGACCCAAACACATTGCACAGGTGAACCGCATTTCGGAAAGTTCAGCAACGCGATGGGAAGCACCTCTGGGCACCTACAACTATGTACACACCGGGAAGCGGTCAGTGACCGACCTGCACCGGTTGCGAGCCGCGCGTAGTAGACGCAAGTAATTAAAACTGACACCAGACGAAAAGTGAAAACTGCGGTCTTGTCGCTTCTCTTGTCTGCTGGGCAACTGATTTTTCTGGTTCCACCGGAGATAACATAATAGATTCGATTTGCGAAGATAGCGTTTTTTCCTGCAGATTTACGCAAGCAGCTTGCTTTGCATATAGGGAAAATGTATCAAATTGCTACTCTTGAGCTTATGGGATGAATCAGTGTACTAACCTGTTTGAAAGTTTCATGGGCTGCATAATTGTTAAAGGAAGTTTACCTTACAAGCATGTTTCTTTGTTGTGAATTTAAAATAAACTGAGTCCGTTGTTGACGTAAGATCAATTACTTAACTTAATTTTTTTCCTGCTCCTAATATTCAACGAATAGTTTCAAATCTCTAGTTTTTTCACCAATTCTAGCCAATTTTTGCTTCGGGTTGTTCAGATTTCACAATTTTCTATGCTTGCCTACCAAACCAACTTTTTCTAATTCATTCGCTTTGTTTTGTCATGATGATGCATCTCTTTCTTTTGGCTGATCTCCGCTACTGAATTGGTCGTGATTTCTCTGCCCGCCACAAAATTGAATGATTGCTGACTGCTGGTGTTTTCATATCGATTTAATCCGTTTTTTGCACTTAATTTCGTTTTGCGTGCGAATAGGCGTGGCAGTAGAAAACAAACAACCTGATGCCTCCAGTTGAGACTGATTCCGATATTGGGACGTCTTTGTGAGCGTTAAGCGATTAATAATGCCGACACGGTGTGTGCAAAAGCAATAGCCAACCGAGATAATGTTCCGGATTCGGGCGGCGCTGATTGAATCATAATAGAAATTATGTCATTATAAAATTGGCGAGCGGTAATGAGGTAACACACATCGCATGGACATATGAAATACCGCGCGATGGTCAAGCAGTGGAGTGCTTCTTGATTTCATGAACCGATCTCGAAGATCAGTGTAACTTTGAAGGGAGAAGGAAGAAACAATATTCAACTGCAATAGCATTGCAGCCACTTGCATATAGTGCAATCTAATAGGTAGTGGCCGTCAGCTGTCGATGGTTGCTGCAACACGGTGCAGTGTGCCACACAGAAGAAAGGGTGCAGTGGTTGAAAGAAACTTGAACATGTTAATTGGCTTAAATTTCGAAATTACCGCAAGGCGAATGGACAGAGAAACCATCTTTGCTCCACCGTTGCGCTTGATTTTGATGATGAGTTATGCTGTCATCTCCGCTTCAATTGTCGCTACTTTACTATTTGTACATTGTTTTTATGTTGAGGGTTTTTTTTTCTCCCAATTTCTCAGAAATGGATCAAGTCAAGGATTAAGAGACTGTGTTACAAGAACTTTTGCACGCCTTTTATATACTACGTCATTAATGAAACATAATCACATCTTCATGCTAATTTCACTGTCCCAATGCAGAGATTTATTCAGTCTGAACCATTGTTGGTACATATATAGAAAGGTTCCGGTGACTGTTTCGTTGTTACTTTAAGACTATAGTTACTGCGGGTTGATTGCGAATTACGCTGGCGGACCGCGCATTGGTTTCGAGTGCTTAAGGTGAATTACGGCAGAGTTCAAAAATGGCTGTCACAATGGCCGTGCTTGCCCTCACGTCGCGGTTTTCTCGTACAAATGTAAATTTATAGGCGACTAGTCGAACCTACATGATCTCACTCGGGTTTTATTTTCGATCTCTAGATCGTCGCACTTTAGATCGGTTTCAGTTCAAGCTTTCTACATTAATAAAAATCCACACATTTTTATTGACAAAAATCTAAAGAAATTTACAAATAAATTTTATGTTTAATTTTATGTGTGCATTAATAACGACTCACTATAGACGAATTTCGCGCCAACTCGACCAGCGGTTGGCAGCACCATCTCAGAATCGAATGAAACTTGGTGGGCATAAAGATATGGTATTTCTAAGCCAACCTGCATACTTAGGTTTTCAAAAATTGTCAAGAGTAACATTTGATGAGGGCCTAATTTTTTTCATGGATTTGTTATAAAGCGATGTAACTCTAAAATGACAAGAGGTACAAATAAGTGTTGAATGGCGCATTGTCGTGAAATTCGCAGAAGTTTTTTGGAAAAATATCCAAAAAATAAAAAACCGATTTCTACACTGAAAAAAATAGTTTTAGAAATTAAAATCGATGTTACAAAAAAACCTCATCTCAAATATCGATTAAATTTTTTCTGTACATAGGTATTTCACTTATCTAACTTTTCTGGGAATAATGTTCCTATGACATATTTAAAAAAAAGTTTTCCTAACAAAAACTTTTTTCATGTCCATATTGAGTGAAAATTTATCAGGGTGTGTTATGCCTACAGCGCCAAATATAGGTTCAGCAGCCTATCATCAACCAACAACATATTTTGGACGTATAAAAAATTACAATGATATGGAAATGCTAATATCATCTTCCAAACTTGGACGTACATGTTCATGATAGCATTAGAGGCGAAAGTATAAATTGATAGTTCCGTTAGGATACGGCGAGCATGAAGAATGTTTTTATAGAAGTCGATTTGAAAGCACAATATTTGTGATGGCATATATCGCTAACGAACTATCAATTCTATAGCTCCGTATGAAGGGAGGAAGAATATCCTTCATCCAAGCTTGGCAGATATTAGCATTATATCATTGTAAATCGTTCAACTTCACGTAGAAGTAACACACACGAAATCATTAATTTAGTATAAAAATTTGTTTAGGAAGCAATTTAGCATAATCTCACATTAATGTGGACCAACATTTGAAAAGGGCGTATATTTTCCTAGATTGCTTATATCAATGTTACACACAAATGACCAGATTTACAAAATTGTGATGTTTGATGGACTATTGTAAATTTGTCTGAACTATGAAGTCTGAAACATAAAAGAACGTTTCGTTCACCGAGAAGATAAATTAATGAATGTAAAGATTAAAATTGGTTTAGCAAAAAAAAAAATTGTTGTCGATTTTTTTAATCAGATAAACATTTTGATTCCAAACGATGAAGCTCGGTAAGTAATTTCATTAAGGGGATTTCCGGTAAACGCACATTTAAAGAATAATAAATTTTCCGCATTTTTTTAATTTTTTCTTCAATTTTATTTGTTACCACATTTAATTCTTATTTCTACTTGAATACTCATTAATTTGTAAACTGATTCTGACAATTCAAAGACTTTTGGGTCTTCATCTGAGTTGGAATATTTTTAGCCAGGATTATTATGAGCGATTGGTATAAAAGAATGAAGCTTTTGTGTGCCAATTATAGTTTTTGCTTTTTTGAAAAGTTCATCAAACTCTTGTTGAGTACCGTCGTTGGGGGTGACAATGGGTCAAATGGGGGTGAGAATGGGTCACTGTTTCAACTACTTAGAATGCTTGTAGAATGGATGTATCTGAGGTGAGTGAACAGCTTTTGTGTCATGGGTCATTACTTCTGATTAATAAAGCTAACGTTTTCTAATTAACCGTTTCTTTTAAAGTAAACTTCGAATGGATGTATTGTGGCCTGGGAATTATTCCAACCTTAAGCAGCATTTTGGATAGTGAATGGATAATTTTTAGAGAAATCAAACTGTACAAGTGTATTGTTGTTTACAAGTAATGTCATGGGTTATAAATTTATCAATTTTTTCAATAAAATACGATACAAAATCATCTACAGGCTTTATAACGCTTTCTAAATTACACCGTTCAGTGGTTAGCCTTTGCTGAAAAACAACATCTTTTTTCCACTATTACAATTAAATATCACTTCAATTTCGTTTCAGCAACATTGCCCGTTTTCAAAGTAATTATTTTTTTGTAATTGTTTTTAAGTTACTTCGATACAAAAAGTCAAAGAAAATATAAACCCATTTCAAATGTTGGTCCACAATTCTGTTAGACTATGCTAAATTGCTTTGCAAACAATTTTTTATACGTTCAAAATGTGTCGTTGGTTGATGATAGGCTGCTGAACCTATATTTGGCGCTGTAGGCATAAACACGCTGATATATTTTCACTCATTATGGACATGATAAAAGTTTTGTTAGAAAAACTTTTTTTCCTTAAATATGTCACAGAAACATTATTCCCAGAAAAGTTTATTAAAATACCTATCTGCAGAAAAAATTCATCGAGATCTGAGTCTATTTTTGTAATATCGATTTTAATTTTTTAAACTAATTTTTTCAGTGTAGAAATCGGTATTTTATTTTTAGGATATTTTTCCAAAAAACTTCTGGGAATTTCACGACAGTCCGCCATACAACACTTTTTTGTAGGTCTTGTCATTTTAGAGTTACATTGATTTATAAAAAATCCATGAAAAAAAATTAGGCCCTAATCAAATGTTACTCTTGACAATTTTTGAAAAACTAAGTATGCAGGGTGTTTCATCAAGTTTCATTCGATTCTGAGATGGTGCTGCCAGCCCCATAGAAGGGTTGGCGCGAAATTCGTCAATGTCGTCGGCGAAACCAAATAACTGGACGGACTTCGTGAAAATCGTACCACTCGTGTCAATCCCTGCCCTTCGTATTACCCCCTCCAAAGCGATGTTGAATAGCAGACACGAAAGACCATCACTTTGCCGTAACCCTCTAAGCGTTTCGAAGGGAATCGAGAATGCCCCTGAAACTCGAACTACGCACATCACCCGATGATCCATCGTCGCTTTGATCAACCGTGTCAGTTTATCCGGAAATCCGTTTTCGTGCATTAGCTGCCATAGCTGGTCCCGATCGATTGTATCATATGCGGCTTTGAAGTCGATAAATAGATGATGTGTGGGCACGTTGTATTTGCGGCATTTCTGCAATACCTGACGTATGGCGAACACCTGGTCTGTGATAGAGCGTTCACCCATAAATCCCGCCTGGTACTGCCCCACGAACTCTCTTGCAATTGGTGTTAGTCGGCGGCATAAAATTTGGGAGAGTACCTTGTAGGCGGCGTTCAGCAATGTGATTGTGCGGTAATTGCTACAATCCAGCTTATCGCCCTTTTATAGATGGGACACACGACACCTTCCATCCACTCCTGCGGCAGAACCTCATCCTCCCAAACCTTGGTAATCACCCAGTGCAGCGCTCTAGCCAGTGCCTCACCACCGTGTTTAAACAGCTCTCCTGGTAGTTGATCAACTCCAGGGGATTTGTTGTTTTTCAGCCGGCCGATCTCCTCCTGGATTTCCTGGAGATTCGGAGCCGGAAGTCGCATGTCCTGCGCGCGTGCTCCTAGGTTCATTACCATACCGCCACCGTTGTCTGCCATATCGCCATTCAGGTGCTCTTCGTAGTGCTGCCGCCACCTTTGGAAGAACCAGAACTAACACTCTCATATGTATTTTCGTACAAAGCCAACCAAGTAAGATGAGTATTTAGTATTGTCCGGCTCCTGCACACTTCCTTCATCAGCAACGGCGCTCAATGAAGTAGGGTTGTGTGATGTTGTGCGAGTTGGTTGTCAGATCCCGAGCCAACCACATAAGCGAAGGAAGAGATCGCCACTCGAGTTCAGTAATTCATGATAACGTTTTATGGAACATTCAGATATTATTTACGGATCGTTTTTCATTTTTAAAGGATCGTTTTTGCACATTGAACGGTGCAAAGTAAGGCCTGCCCTGCGGAAGCTAGTCGAACTTGGACGACTTGTGAACCGTAACCTCTCCCCTCATCAGCTCGACTGCTAGGTCTATTGCCTCTTCAAGGAGTTAATTAGTAGTCCTTATCATTAGCCCCTAAATTAGGGTGTCCCAAAAAACACTATGTTCGATTTTTGATTAAAAAAAATGTGTTTTTTGCAAGTATCGCCATATATTTCATATTTCCGCCACGATTTATTTATTATTTCAATCGATAAATATTTTTATTTTTTTGTGGACCATAATGAGTATCATGCATAGTAATGTAATAGGATTTCGCTTTACAGTCTTAATTGTTCAAACAATAATGGTTTAACTGCCCGACGTTGCGGCTGTGTTTGGCAGCTAATACGTTGGGCAGTTAAAACATTATTGTTTGAACAATTTAGACTGTAAAGCCGAATCCTATTACATATATTCATCAGTCGAGAAACCATAGATACATAGTAATACACGGAGTAGCTATCGACTGAGTTACTGAATCACAGGGATTTTCGTCTGCTTTGCAGTCTCTATGCATTCAAACAACTACTTATTATCCATTTATCAACGTTTCGATGATATATTACATCTTCTTCGGGGATTTAGAAATGTATAGCTGTTATCGTATGGAAAGCTCTGTATGAGCATAATTCATAATCAGAATTTTGGACGAATTGCGGAGGTCTTCACGGTCTTCAAATAGCAAAGACCACCTACTAATATTCCTTTCCTTCTTAACTGACTACAAGGACGTGTCCGGCAACGTTATTGCTCATTTAAATATTTGAGTCACTGAAACTGGCACACTGATAATGCTTGAACAATCCCAGTCAATCATTCAGTTGATTCTTTGTGCAATTTAACTGATTCTGGTCAATCACGGAGTAGCAACCATGCATATGTGTATTCAGTCAAAGCTAAGTTAACTTTTCACTTTTCACTTTGAATTTCTCACTTTTAACTTCTGATCTCTCACTTCTCACCTCTTATTTTACGCTAATCACGTCTTATCTCTCACTTTTTTTCTCATCACCAAATTTCCTCATGTCTTACTAGTGTCTCATTTCTCACTTTTTACTGTACACTTCATGTAATTCTCACTTCTCACTTTTAACTTTTGGTATCTCACTTCTCACCTTTCACCTCTCACTCTTCACTTATCACCTCTCATTACTCACTTTTTTTACTCATCTCTTGATTCACTTCCTGCTTCTCACAACTCATTAGTGTATAATTCCTCTCTTTCCGCTGTTTACTTCACTGCCGCTAACCGCAAGTCGAGCACATCTGTATATGGAGGCCCATATGCATTTTGAACTGGGGTGCATTTTGAACTGCTCTCCTCTACTCTTCGAGGAAGCCGGTTTTCCGGTTTTGGTATCGACCGAATCAGCCAGTGTGTAACAAAAATGTTCTATCGGGGGATCAAGAACAATTTTTATTTCTATATTTTTAGTGTAAGAAAGAAATAAAAATTTCGAATGATAACCGATTAGACCACCCCAAAAATTTATGGAAAAATGACCCCCGATAGAACATTTTATAAATGCTCTCACGTGAAAGAGGAAAACGTATACTTTTGTGTAGTGTGTGTTTTAGAGATACTCATTTTTTGAAAATAAGCCCCTTCGGATAATGAATCATGGTGTCGTCTCTGCCCCGAGCAGAATACTCGACAACACCATCGCCGACCTCCTTGCTGGAGCCGAATAGCAAGGCAGACGTTTCGCGATGACTTGTGGGCCCAAAGCCATGAAATGAACATTCTCAAGTCTGGAATGATTGGGATTGCAGCTGGAAGGCCTCCCCTTCTCCGCAGCTTAAATTTTAGGTTCTACCCAGGCATGGACCAATTTGCCCAAAATTGAGGACTAAAAAGTTGTCTCCTGATGGTGTATTGGCAGGGCCGGATTTAGGGGCTCCGGGCCCCAACAAATCTTATGTACCAAATCCAACCTTTTTCGTACATTTTCGGGCCCCCACAAGCTGTCGGCCCCGGGGCCCCTTTCGGCTAAATCCGGCCCTGCGTATTGGACATGCTCGGCTTTCCCATAATTTCGTGGGGGAGCCCCCTCCGCACAATTTGCCATTTCTATGGAGTCCTCAACACCGCCTAACATGTCCTGTGTCGCTACTCCAAGTACCAGACCCCAAGGAAAGTTTACGGGATACCAACCAGCATCAGGGATATTCGGATGAAAGGATGGTACATCATCTCTTCCTCAGATATGTTAACAATGGATCGAGTGCCGCGAAATTACTGGTTCGTGTTCTCAACCAGTGATGGGAAATATCAAAAGAATGTCATGGCATTGCTATTACTAATTTCCTAATAAGTTTTTTTCAAAAGTAATTTACAGTTCGGGTTTTTTGATTAACATGTAGTACTTAAAAGGTCCTAGAACTTTGTCGAACAGATCATTGTTCTAAATACAAAGTGTGAGCCATGAGAGCGAATTTAAAAAAATGTCACGAAATGTCATGACATTAATGTCATTTGACACTAATTCGGCTCTCACGCCGCCAATATCATATTTAGAGAAATTAACTGTTAGAAAAAGTTTTCGGCTCTTTTAAGAGATGTTTATATGGAAAACATAATTGTAAATGACTTGTGAAAAAAGTTATTAGCAAATAAGTCCCATGACATTGAAATGACATTTCCCGTCACTGTTCTCAACAACTAATTTTGGGCGAAAAAAAAACATATTTTGCCAGACTGTCCAGACATTTCAGTCGATTTACTGGCCATCGACCATCTTCTGCAGACAAATCTTTCAGTCATAAAAAATCGGAAGATTTGCCCTCAGAAGATGGTCAAAGGCCAGTAAATAGACTGAAACGTCTGTACAGTCTGGCAAAATATTGTTTTATCGCTGAGAATTAATCCATGAGAAAATTCCCTCAGGGATGGGAGCTTACATCGTTTCATTTCGTCGTTGCTACCATTCGAGTTTCATAACTATGGCTGCGGTTGCTCAACAGGAAATGCGCAGGACTCTCAGTTTCATCCAGGGTTGTAAGTCCTCCCCTCCCTTCAATGAACAGGCTAACCGAGCACTCCAAACCGATCCGTAAGTCCTCCACTCTCAAACCATCAAGGGCGTAGCCCGAGAGGGGCAGGGGATGCCTTCGCCCCCCCCCCCTAAATGATGGAAAGGATAAACGGGTACTGAAATGAATTCTCTTAAACATGTGCACTTCACGATCCAATCATATTCAGAAACAGAGATGCATCCTGAACAGAACATGAGCCAAGAGCGTGACTTGGTGTTCAATGTTTTGAACTCTGAACACAGCTCAGTGTGCCCTGGGTTGGTACGCAAGCAACACGATCCTGGTACATAACTAAGATTCCTTAGATTTGGAACTATGCAAAAACATACGAGCATGCTTGATTTCTATCCGTTAAATGCCCACGTGTTCCATTACTAGCCGAAAAATGTGTAGCATGCCGTCGCTTGAATATGTTTTCCTAAGATACAAGTTGCTAGGTTAGGTTAGTGCTTTTGAACAGTGTGCAGTGTTCAGAACGTTTTGAACATGAACACACGCTCTCGTGTTCAGATGCATCTCTGTTCAGAAATAGGTGGTTGAAATTCAAAAGATTCCCAAAAACTTATTAGGGTATCCAGAATCCATAATATTTTTTCTCTTCTCTTTGAGATCCTTCTAGAAGCTCCCCTGGGAAGTTATCCTCAAATTCCTCTGAAAATCGTTCGAAAATCCTTCTCATGTAATTGTTACTCCTCCTTATCTAGAAACCCCTCATTAAAGTTTTCTTAGGGTCATGAGGAAATTCCTTGAAGATTTCTTTAGATCTCTCCAAGGTTTAATTGTAGACATTTCTTCGGCTGATCATCCAGAAAAATTTATACGGAAAATATATACGGAATTTCCTCCTAAAATTCCACCAGAAGTTTCTTCAGAAATTTATGACGGAAATCCTCCGATTTCGCTCCATAATTTTACTTGTAAATCTATAAGATTTTTTTTCGGAAATTCTTCTAGGAACTTCTTTGGGCATTCTTCCAGGAACTTTCCTCCGGGATAACTTCCAGGAATTTTTCCGGGAATACCACCATGAATTCAATAGCGAAATCCTCTAGGATTTCATTCTGGAGTTCTTTCCCCAACGACTTCCCCAACGAATATCCTTAAAAAAAATCCTCTAGAAATTTCATTAGGAATTTATCCAAGAATTCGTCCAAGTTTTTCCCCTGAAATTCTTCCAGGTATTTTTTAGGGAATTCCTTTAGGAATTTCCTAGATTCCTTTTCGGACTTCACTCGGAATTTACTCCACATTTTCATTCGGAAATTAATTTGAGAGTTCCTCAGGATATATTCCAAAAGTTCTTCCAGGAATTTCTTCAGACCAAACCCCTGGGATGTCATCCGGTAGTTTCTTCAGCAATTCATCTGGGAATACTTCCGGGATTTTATCTGGGAATTCCTGCATTAATTCCCCCTGGTATTTTTCCGGGAATTCCTTCAGTTATTTCTCCGAAAATTACTTCAGGAACTTCTCCAAGCATTATTTCAGGATTTCCTTGTGGTGAGTTTCACGGGAAATGGGATTTCCGGGTATTCCACCGATTGTTCCTTTGAAAATTCCTCCAGGAGTTCCATCAGTCGTTCCTCTGGGAACTCATCTAGGCATTCTTTCAGGAATTTATTTATGCTTTCTTTAGGAATTTATCTACAAATTCCTCCAGAAGTTCCTAGGAGAATTTCTCAGGGAGTTCCTTCGGGAGGTCCTTTAAGAATTCTTCCAGGAGTTCCTCCTGGAATTCTTACGGAACATCATTTGGCAGTTCATACAGGAGTTCTTCCGACAGTTCCTCCAGGATTTCTTCCGAAAATTCTTCCTGTAGTTCTTCAAGAAGTTCCTCCGGAATTGTTTCGGGAATTCCTTCAAAAATTTCATTTTGATTTCATTTTCGGTATAATTTCTGAATTTTCGGTAGAATTTCAGGAGAAATTCTTTGAAATTTTCACAAGAAATTTTTCGAAACTTTCACGGCAAGTTTAAAAAGTTTTTGGAACTTAGAAGGAAATAGTACCAAGCACTAATATTCATGTGTTTTTATAAAACTACGATTCAGAAGACTTAAAAAAGTTGACCACCCCCACCCTACTCGAAATTCTGTCTACGCCCATGCCAACCATAATCTCAACTAAAATAGCTGGGGGAAGTTTCCTCTTCCAACTTTATCACGCTTAGCATTCATCATTCATAAATTCTATTATAAATAGTATAGACACTTTCGGTTCCTTAGACGAGGGCAGGCACGGTTGGGTCATTTCGATTAAGTGTGTTCTTCCACTTTTTCACAGTGTACCACGCGAATTTGACGTCACACGCTTCGTTGCTTGGATTACAATCGTGACGTCATGCTCGTTTGGCTACACTAACTGACAGTTCGTTTGGCTACACTCACCTTCGCCTCAGCTCGTCTATGGAATCTATAGTGTCTATAATAAATAGGAGATCGTGAAAAGTGATTTTAAGAACATACTAGGGGAAACTGGGGTAATATATAACCCTGGGGAAAAACGACGCTTTGGGATTTCTGGGGATGTTTTCATCAGTTTTCCACATTTTTTACTACAGCGCGTGTAGTTCTGATCTTGAACTAGAGCTGTTTTCATTTTAGAAAACATGTCTTAAATGCCATACAAAACGCCAAAAGGTCGTTTTGCCCCCGGGGCAAATCACCCCAGTTTACCCTACACGTTCTGAGACAGTTTTCTTTGTAGACAACGTTCTGAAGTTCTGTTATCATTTCTTTGCCTTCAGTTTAAATTGGCGGTTTGCCTAGCGCCATCACAAAGATCTTCCGCTCTCTAAATCTTATTTTTCTTGGATCCACTTCTCTGACTGCAACGACAACACTCACAGCGCCTTTTTTCTTCATGGTTCGGATTTTCGGAACATTCTGTACATCCCTTTGTTGGCCAATCCAGCCAATGTTCTTCAATTGTGGTTCCTCTCCGTGGAATGCGTTCACCCATACGTGATCGATGTTCTTCGTCATGTATACTCGTCTAGCTTTTAATCTCCATCTAAATTTGAATGTTTAGTGTAGCACTAAGTATTGCTTGCTAACTTATTCTATTGTTTTTTTTTTTCAATTTTGCTTGCGATGATTGTGTATCTTATTTAGGAATTTGTTTTCAGCTCACAAAAATCGTTGATCACCAAATGATTATTTGAGTTGACAAATGAAACAATAATTTATTGGACTCAACTCTGACTCATAATGGTGTGAACCACACGTAACGGGATTCAGAATTATCGCATTTATAACTTAATTCGGTTTTGACACAAACGCCTTCCTGAACTGCCATACGCTTTCAATACAATGGCAGCCCATATTTTACCTTCCTAACGAATTGCTTCCAGCAATAGGAAATTATAAAACTCAAAACAATAATTAATTTCCACCTTACCCATTGACCCAGAAACCTTCCGAAGACGACGAGGAAGACATTGGCGACGAACCGTGATAGTGCCGTAAAATCGCATCACCTTTTCCTTTTCGCTTCCGAAACAGCGACATGTTTGTGTGTCTCTTCGCTTCTTTGTTCCAGTTGGCGCTTGGTGCTTTTTTTGTGTCTTACTTTTTGCTCATTCATTTATTCATTCATTAAGCGCTTGTTTCTTATTAGCTCTGCATTCATCGGTATTATCACTTCATTGGGTCGAACAAGCGGCACTCACTTCTTAATGATCGTTTTTCGTCTGTTTTCCGGCTGCAGTCATTGCTGCGTTTCTTTTGTTGTGGGTTCGATTCGTTGACGGATTTAAGTCAATTTCCGTTACTTGACCAAGAAAGTGTTTTAAATCCATCTCCGGTGTTCATAATTGGATTCGGTCCGGGTAGAGTATCAGCAGCTAAGAATTATGTTGTATGTTGGTTTATTAAGCTAATATTTCCGATAAGGAAGTTGGTTTGTAAACGTTTTTTGTTAAGTACTTATCACATTAATAGCTAAGTGAAACCGTAGAAACTATTCACGACATCGTTGAATTGAAATCTTACTTAACAAAGTCACACATACAAGCTGCTTACGGTGTGCCCAACAATAGAGAAGTCCGTAGACTATCATTTGACGAATTGTGCTTCAAGATTTTCAGCCAACAACTAAGTCTATATTGGGCGATATTTGTGAGTAGCAAACGGAAATCGACAAAATAGAAAAATACAAAAAGTTGTTATGGGGCAGATACTGTAGTCACTAGATCACCATGTGATCCTATCCTTCAAATATTTATCAATCAACATTTGTACATAAAAAAAAGTTGTGTAAAATTTCATCAATAAGTTCTCGTGTACATTTTGAGTGCAAGATTGTTTCCAATGTAAAGAAAACAATATAGAAGAAATCTAAATAAATCATAATATCTTATGAATATTGTTGCTCTACAACTGCGCTTTCCTAATCATTGTACATTTAAAAAAGCCCGGTTGTTTATGTCCGAATAAATCAACCGATGTATACTGAATGAGATTTAATTGCTTAAAGCTTGTTCATTGCACTAAAGCCTTTCATTCAATTTCCAATTTCTAATTTTCCAGGTTATGCAAGAAACGGATGATCATACTTTTCGCAGTCACTGAATGCAATTGTTCGCCGGTCTGCTCTAGATAAGGTGCATCGTCAGTCGTCCGACAGTCTCGCTGTTCAAACAACGCGACTATACAATCTGACCATTTAACATCTCCAAAGCTTCGCCACGACCATAAACACTATCCATTTGCAAGGCCCACGGAGTGCCTATGGAAAAAGTAAAACCAGAGCAAACTAAAGCATGGTTGTAAAACAAAACTATGCTTGTTCGGCTCAGAGGAACCGCGGTTGTTCATACTTTTTTTTATTTCGATGCGTAAGTGAAAATAAAGCAATGAAATAAGAGTAAACACGGAGTCCGGGAAAATGCAACCCTTCCATTTATTCGTCCCAATCTCTGTCTGATAGCTTTGATGATAGAGGCTTGGTGATTAATGGAATACGGGCAAGTTCTCACACTGTACACCAGCGGCATCAAGGTCCGTGGGAGAAGACCAGGGCGAGGGTGACGCAGCTAAAGCATAGTGCAGTAATAAAGTAAGAAATATTTAAAACCGCTATAAAAATAATCGAGGTAGAAACAACAAGATTCTTAGTTAATATAAGCAAACAAGAAAGCTCAATATTTTTTGCTAGATGCATGCTATTTTTAAACTCTTTTACTAATAGAAATGAAACCAATATAGTGGAAACGACGGCTTTGGCAGGTTTTGTTCTATTATTGGCAGGGGGGTTTTCTTAATCCAATTATGCTCAAATTTTGCCTTAAAATTCTTTGCATATCAAGGAATATTGTCGCCAAGTTTCATAAAATTTGGTCAACAAAAACCCCCCTGACAATTATAGAACAAAACCTTCCACAGCCGTCATTTCCCCTATTGAAAAAAATGAATTATATTGACAACAAAATAAATGTTTATCTTCAAAAATGTGAACACATATCACTGAATCAGCGGGAGACTGGTTTTAATGCAGTTCTTTATTAGAACCTTGCAAAATCTGTTTACAATTTTGGCATATACAACTTTGGAACATGCTAATACAATCATTGCATTAAAATCTTACAATTATGAATAAGATGCATTATCTGCAATTACGGAACTATGAGATTTGTTTATTTGGGTGTAATAAAAAAAATTACACTCGTATTCTGGACGATGAATACTAATTTGACAATCCAATGGTTATAAGCGTTGTCAAACTCAAATGTTGTAGTTGCTCAAACCCTTATTTCACCCACAGCAATTTGTAAGTTTTTCATGGGAAATTTCATCTTCTTTACAGGTTGTGTGAACTTCAATCCTAGGACGATTCCACGCGTTCCACCTTATCAAGATGAAGCAGTTCATAGTGGCCCAGCGTAGTTCCGCGAACTGAGTGACACTGGGAGTGCGATTCTCAGTTTTATGAAAATTGTACGAAAGCTAAACAGAGCTTAAAGCGTAGAGTAGTAACATACCATCCGGTTAGCCAGTGCGGCGTGGTGGTGCCCTGGAGCTATCCGAAAAACCATCTCCAGCTCATGGTGATCGCGTGTGTGCTCTTGTGGTGAAAAATCGGCGGTGCGTGAGAGTAAGTGTTGGTTTCCGCGCGCGTTCGAGGGAACTGGGCTGGAAAGCGTTACAAAGCATCAAATCGAACCTAGCGAATACATGTAAAGGGAAAAGTGTATTCGATTTCTCTGGGCCGCTAATGACGACAGTCGGGGAAAAAGGAGAAGAAGCTGCAGCAGTTGTAATCAGTGAAGGGAACCTCAACGAGTGGATAAATAGTTTCTAAATAAATGAGATAACAATGCCTGCAGGGTATCGAGCGAACGGGATCATTCATCCCTCCAATGGTCATATAAGTAAGTATCTTATGATTAATAATTCATCTCATATTCCATTAGTGTTTACATTTACAACCAAACCAATTCACGATAATGCCATCTCGTGCATCTTAAGATAGTTCATTTCTTAAATATTGAAAATTCTTAACTAGTAAATGAGCACAATGATCTATGCGCTTGTGACAGGCAATGAAAAAAATCAGATCATGAGTAAAAATCGGCTAAATTCATGTCAACTTGATGCTCTACTGCGGTCTAATAGCTGATGCTTTCTAGATCGTTGAAATTTGGCGATCGTCGATTCAAGGTTTAAAGATCTTCATCGTTTACCAATAATGGGAGACAACTGAGCGAGGCAAATTACTTGGTAACCTAACAATGAGTGTTGTTACCACACACTGTTAGAAAAATATTTTCAAACATTGGGAAAATTAAGTATATGTGAGAATGGAACTCGGATACACTGCATGGAAGGCGTTGATACTTTATCTCATCCATCCCAGCAACTTGAAAGCAGAGTGAATAATGCAGAACACCTGATGTGTTTTGGTTTTATTCTAGTAGTGCAAGCGTAACACAAATACGTCAGTCCTAGCTTCCCTGGATACCATACCAAGTTTGGCTTGGCGAACTCTGTTGCTTGTTGTTTACGTCGCAACGATCGCTCATAATCGTTGTTTGGTATTCATCTGAGCAAGGCTGTTCACTCACTGGCATTGAATGCTATGATTGAATAAGATCAATGCTCGTCCGCTTCACTCACGCTTTCAATGCCTGGTTTGTGAAAATAAGAACATGAAATATGAGTAGGAGTAGAATGTATCCTTTAAATCATCTCCCACTTGCCACTTTTTCATTATTTTTTTATTTTTTGACATTTTTCAAGAAAGATCCATTAAAAACGTCACGCAAAAGTTCACCTCTCCAGTTTCCACCCAACAAGAGGATGCCAGATTTAAATACAGTTCTGCATAAATAATGTATTAGAACTTGGCATATAGGGGAACTGTTCCGTTTTCCATCTCAGTGAACATATATTCATCTCATCGCAAAACAAAGAAATACAGCACCAATATCGTCGCTTCTTCCACAAAAATAAGAAACAAACCAAATTCCTTTTCATTGCTTTGTTTTTGATGGGATGGAAATGGGAGCTGTGGGATGAAGTGCCAAACCGTTCCCCTACAAGAATTGTATAAGATTGAACCGCAATAACCTGCTATCCTTGGAGAATTTGAAAGAGTTTCTACACGTTTATTGGTGTTACGCGTCACGCTGGCCGCTGAGCAGCCTTTCTTCGTTACCGACGATAATGTAATAACAGCTAGTAAGGAATTGAAAACATCAATTGGATGCGGCCTGGATGGTATTCCGTCTCTTATTGTGAAACGCTGCGCTGATACGCTTGCAAAGCCGTTAGCTGCAGTCAGTATTCAACCTCTCATTGACTACCGGATTGTTTCCGAACTGCTGGAAACAGTCATATTTATTCCCAGTTTTCAAAAAAGGATGCAAGAGGACTGTTTCAAATTACCGGGGAATAGCTGCGCTAAGCGCCATTTCTAAGCTGTTTGAGCAGATTATTCTCAAAGAACTGGTTCAGAAGTATGTACATTACATATCGAACGACCAACACGGGTTTATGCCTAAAAGATCGACTACTAACCTAACGTGTTTCACTTCCTTTGTAATTCGATAAATGGAGAGTGGCTATCAGGTGGATGCCATTTATACATCCCTTTCCGCAGCATTCGACAAGAAGAATCATCAGATTGCCATTGCGAAATTTGACAAATTAGGCATTAATAACTCCATGCTCGGTTGGCTTCAATCCTATTCAACTGGACGGAGTATGGCTGTTAAAATCGGAGATCACATTTCACTGCCTTTTCCGGTTTGGTCTGGCGTTCCACAGGGCAGCCATTCGGGTCCGTTTTTATTCCTGTTGTATATGAACGACGTTAATTTTGTGCTCAAATGCCTTAAACTATCGTATGCCGACGACATGAAGCTATATTACTCTATAAAGCATCCTCAAGATGCAATGTTTCTGCAACAACAATTCGAAGTGTTTGCGGAATGGTGACGCATAAACCGAATGACATTAAATGTCGCAAAATGTTCTATCATATCCTTCGGCCGCAAACATTCGCTTCAACGTTCAGCTTCAACGCGAATCGACAGTCAAGGATCTCGGAGTTTTGATCGACTCGAAAATGACATTCAGGGATCATGTAGCATATATCGTTTCTAAGGCATCTTCACAACTAGGTTTCCTGTTTCGCTTTGCCAAGAAATTCCGGGATGTGTACTATCTGAAATCACTGTTTGCCCAATCTTTGAGTACTCGTCAGTTATCTATGCTCCGTATTACCAAAACGAAGCTCAGCGCATCGAAGCTATCCAGAGAAAATTCGTGCGCTTCGATCTGCGACATCTAAGGTGGAGAGATCCGCTTAACCTACCAAGCTACAGTAGCCGTTGTCAGCTTATTAAACTCAACTCTTTTGATGCAATGCGTAACGTGGCTAAGGCCTGTTTCATCGGCGATCTTCTGCAAGGAACCATCGACTGCCCTGCGTTGCTCAGCTTGCTGGACATCAACACTCACCGCCGTAATCTCCGATCACACTCATTCATCAATCTTCCTGCAGCCAGATCTAACTACATATGTACTACATGAGCCGGTCAGAAGCATGTCCCGTTTATTGAATATGTGTTATTCTGTTTTAGATTTTAATGTGTCGCAAAAAACTAATTAGTGTAATTTTCAGCACATTTTTTGCACTTCACTATAAGCTAGGTTTGTACGTAGTTAATGTATTTATTTTAAGAGCGGTCATTGGGGTGTCTATTTCACCTGTTGACAATAAATCATAATAATAATGGCTTTGGTTTCAGCAACTAACATATGACTGGATTTGGTCGTAGATAGGCTATAGTAATTTTTTTTATGACAAATGTGCTGCTAGGGGACGGAATGCCAATACACATATGATGAGTGACGTAAGGTACGGGCGCGCCAAACGATACACCGCAATGCTATTCACCCGTAAGAATCAAGTAAACGGGGTACAAAAAGCGCGGCGGTACCCTTCCTGAAGGGTACACCATGTGCAATTTTGAGATAATTAGGCAATATTTTCTGCTGGATTATTTCAATTAAATCTTAAGCTTAGACTTATTACGTTACCTTGCGTCAAAGTTTGTGGTCAAAGTTATAGAATCTGCATCAGCACCAGCGCTGTTCAAAGGAATTTTTTTTAAAGAAAGATCACTAATAACGTAATGGAAAATTTGACCATTTCATTACCCCTCCCCCCTATCTTACACTTTTTTATGAATCCTCTAAAAATTCTATGAATTGTCATACATATCGCAACTCCTCCCAGCTCAGCGTTGCGTAATTTATGGATGTTTCTTTTGATTAAAGGATTATTATTTAGATGAAATCGTGTTGTCGGACTATGTTGAGGTGTAAAACAATAACAAATACAATTTTTTTATTTAGCTTCAGTGCTTTGTTCACTAAGTCCTTTCTAACACCAAGAACTTATCTTTAAAAGGAGAACTTCAGAATAATTTTCGATTTCTGTCCCATTTTTCTTTGTTATGGATCTTTATGCTTTGGAAGTAGTCTTATTTCGGCCGGAGATACGGGTTTGACAACAGAATTTAAAGGCACATGCGTAATCTTGCCCCACCCGTTCCTGCGTACTTTTACCCTACAGCCCTAAAACTTATTCAGCTTATTATTTTGATCTCTTGGAACCGAATTAATGTTGTGCACCATAAAGTGCACTGCTCTATACCATAGGTTATAAAAATGGTATAATGTTCACCTAATTGAACGTATATATGGTGATGGAATACTAGTTGCGAAAACACATTTATTTTTAGCAAAATGACCAGAAAATTAACTATCTTCATATCTCCCTTGTGGTTTATTCAAATCGTTTACAATTATACATGAAAATAGTTGGTCAGAATACCTATCAAACTGATGCAGTGCTGCTAGATTATCTTTTTTTATAACTTAAAAAATCGAAAACGTACTCTTACCCCACGCGTACTCTTGGCCCACTCTACTCTACATGTCAAAGTTACAATCAAGTGGTGGAATTGTCCAAACTCGTCTTATGACAAGTAACATATGGGGCCGAAGGCCACTAGGCCAAAAGTTCTTTGGACGAATATATCATTTGACCGAACAGACTATAAGGCCGAAAGTCATTTGGCCGAAAGGGTCATATAATTGAATAGGTCATTTGGCCGAATAGGCCTTTTGCCGAATAAGTCATTTGGCCGAAAAGGTCATTTGACCGAATAGCCATTTGGCCGAAAAGTTCATTTGGCTAAGTAGGTTATTTGGCCGAAAAAGTTATTTGGCCGAATGTGTTATTTGGCCAATAGATCATTTGACCGAATAGGTCATTTGGCGAACAGGTCGTTGGGCCGAATGTGTCATTTGACGTTACAACTCACTTCTCACTGTGAAAAGTGAGAAATAAGAAATTATAAGTGATGAGTGAAAAGAGTAGCGTCTCCCTTCTTATTTTCCTCTTCTCCTTTTACGCAGTGAGAAGTGAGATGTCTCACTTCTCACTCCTTATTTCATACTTCTCACGGTGACTTTTAGTGAGTAGTGCGTCACTTTTCACAGTGAGAAGTGAGAGATGAGGAGTGAGAATTGTGTAGTGGGACGTCTCACTACTCACTTCCCTATTCTCATTTCTTACTTCTCACTTCTCACTTTTCACAGTGAGAAGTGAGAAGTAAGAAGTAAGTAGTGAGACGTCTCACTTCTCACTTTGCACCACTAACTTTTCACATTGAAAAGTGGGAAATAGGTAGTGAGAAGTTAGACGTCTCATTTTTCTCCCTATATTTCTTACTTTTCAAATGACCTATTCAGCCAAATGACCAATTCAGCCAAATGACCAATTCAGCCAAATGACATGTTCAGCCAAATGATATGTTCGATCAAATGTTATATCCGGCCAAATGTTCTATTCCGCCAAAATTCCTATTCGGCTGAATGACCCATTCGGCCAATAATCTATTCGGGCAAATGACCTCTTCGGCCAAATGTCCTATTCGGCCAAATATCCCATTCGGCCGGATTACCCGTTCGGCCAAATGACTTTCAGACAGATGGGTTCCGGCCTAGTGGCATTCGGCCAAATGGCTCTCTCTACCTCAATCGGTTGCACTGCCGGAATTTTCAGTCAATCAAAATCATTGAACATCTTCTGGATTACATTTATTTTGAAGTCGGTTCCAACAAGTTCAAAGCACAAATTAAAACGTCATGTTACAAAATTTCAAGGCTTATGCACTGAACTAACGATAAAACAGTCTATCACTTCTAGATGGTATTGTTGTATATTTGATTCAATTTTTACAAGCGATAAATTGATTAATTCAGACTAGTTGAATATCACTTTGAGCGTGTGTGTGTGCTTTATGTAATAGACGTATTTTAGTGCATAAATGACGTTTGTTGACTGATTTTCCACAAATTATTTGTGAAAGTTTGGCATCAAAAGTAATTTTGACATCGATTTTAGAATGAAATTTATTTATTACGAGTTCAGCTAATGCGAATCTCTAAAAAAAACCTCGTTAAATTGATAAGATTAAGTTAATTAAGTGTGAACCCCGTCTCTTGAACAAAAATCTTTCCTAGGGCAAATGCTGCTTTGGTGATCTCGACCTGTAGCAAAAGCAGATGTCACGCTACCGTTTACTCCTCACCGTTTGTCTTGTCACATCTGACAAGTTCAGGAGAACATTCCACTAAACAATTTTCGACAAATTGTTTTCATGGTTTCTTTTCTTAAGGATGTGGCATTTTTTATTTATGAACTCTCGTTCTGCGCATAATAAAGCTGGGTAGCCAATTCTAAGCCTTGGCCACTGTGCAATTACGATTATTTCGATCTATCACGGATCAGCAGCTCTACGAATTGTACTCGTGTCATATTTTATCTTGTTTCTTAGCTCCTCCATAACTCCTGCGTGTTTGGAATTCTTAACAATCCATAATCGCTAAATTTCGCCTCCAAATATTCTTCTCCAAAACAAGCTTCATCCCAGACTTGCTCGTACCAGTGTCTAGATATAAAATCAAACTGGTTATGCATGGTGCGGGTGGTGCGAACGATCATCATTGGGATTGGAGCGGTAGAGGTTGCGGCATCTGTTCAGAGAGACGATTGTTCGCTTCCTCTGAATTCACCAAAACTAACTAAATGGTCACCACATCAACGGCCAGAGCGGCATGACAGTGCTATTGCGTAGCATTCCTTAGGTGCGAGAGGACAAAAACCAAGTCTAAATTTTATAATGAGTGTCGTGCCGAAGATTGTACATTCCATTTGAGTGAATCGCTGGATGATACAAACAGCTTGATTGATTGTTTTGGTATGCCGATGGGCTGGAGCTTACTATTGCGTGCCGATTCGCTCGAAGTATCATAAATCAAATTTTGTAATTTGGTGAGTGATACTATCATTAGAGTGGCAATTATGTTGTTTTCAATCTTGAATCGGATATTGGCTTACATTGCCAGAAATAATAAATCTTTGCGAGGTATCAGATGACGTGAACGATCATCAAAAGTATTGCCATTTATTTTCAATACCGATGACAGCATATGTGATTAACCTTACAACATCACATATAGTCGAGTCAAGTACGAGACACTGAAGACGGCCTTACTTTTGAAGTCGTAATACGTATCTGTCAAGATACAATTAAGTGGTGGAATTCAATGGGATTGTATAAACTCGTCTTACGACAGGGGCTTACAACATTGTCAAATAATTTTTACAATCAATCAGGGAAGATCGATTAATTACGTAACAAATCACTTTTGTCGCACTTTTTGTAAAAAATGTCTGAAAAAGAGTATGCATCGCCATACTTTACGTAATTACACACAATACGTAATTTCAAGATGCTTCTTATTCGTTAGTGATATTTGGTGATAGTGATTATTCGTTTCGCCTTGTAATTTCGTGACTGTGACATGAATTTGCTGAAAATCCGTTTACCTACATCGAGAATTTCCAAGTATTTTAGATGCCTTAAGATATCTTTAACTATGTTTGTATTCAATACATAAATTGAGTTTATCTTAATCTGAGTGGTTACGGCCACTGGAGTAAGATTAGTTTACATGAAAAGAAAACTATTACTTACGAGTTTAATCTGGCAGCTCATTCGTGTGTATTTTTTTTTCATTCCCATCATAGTCTTGGTTTGTCTCACTTCGCAGTGCTATTAAATTCCATCTCGAAGCACCATGGATAGGCCAAGCCCTTTCGGGAGATGGAACCCGAAGGAGATAAACAAGAAGCCACTCCAATCTTGTAACTACGAGCGTATAATAACAATCTCAGTTTCAAAATATTTACGATAATAGTCACTCAAATGAGATAAAAGCATCATTAACTTAAGCTCTGTAGCAACATATGGCTACAATAAGGTGCTGTGCTTCTCGGTGTGCCGGAAAGTTGAGCCATGGAATCAGAGAGGCAATGTAGAGACTGATCGAGAATTCGGTAGACATCTCAAAGCAAACAATCCTGATTTGTGCGTCCGATCAAGAGATGCCAATTATACGGAATGTTGCTCATATGTATACGTATTATGATTGTCCATAATCATTGCTAAATATCTTAGTATAGAAATTTGAATTATTTATCCCACTAGATCTTATCTCTCTTATAGCACTAGATGTCATCCCTCTTACAGTACTCAAACTAAATTCGAGTAAATTTGAATAAGCTTCGCGAAATTATGATTTAAAAAATGATTCCGGAAAATATGACAGCAAGCTATTCTGGCAGTATCCTACTAACTTTTGGCATACAGACCCAATCAGCGGTAGGCAGATTTAGTACATTTATGCATAAGAATCTAATAGAAATTGTATAACAGGTTTTATACAATATTTGTCAGATTTGTTTTTGAGTATTTTTTTTTTGAACGGTATTTTCAATTAGTTAATTCATGAATTCTTGAGTGACCATGTTGGCGATTTCCTTGTTTGTTATTTGGCAACTCTGATCTGACCCGAACAAATGACGACAAATCCACGGCGGGGCAGGAATTGGCTGCCATTATCGCTTCTTTCACCACTCGTGCCAAGCCCGTTCAAAGGGTCCAATCGCCAGTTTACGGACACAATAAACATGCGTTCAATAGCTCTGAATTTATTTTCAAATTGATAGGTAGGTAGGCCCGAAGCCATCTCAAACGGAAATATTCCACGCGGCTAATGAATCTCTGATGATGGGGATGATTCGCGTTTACCGCCGAAAAAAAGAACTGAAAACCAATCGATTTATACAATACGCGCGTCCAAATCCCTTTACCTAGACACCGCAGGTCAGTGCTATGATTATCGTGATTCTCTCATGGTCATTCCGAGAGCATGATATTTTTTCCACGCTTTCAATATCCAAATTTGATTGCGCGTACAAATCACCATAATCATCAATGATGAATGGAGATTGTTCCAAAATGAATCAAATTATGACTGCTTGTTGATACAGCAAACAGTTTGGTTGTACGCCCCCTTTGTAGAGGGGAGTTTCCAATCAATCGGTGCTTCGGCGAATGGTCGACAAATTCGCGTGTAATACAGCGTCACTTTGTGTGGATCTAAAAATACCGACAATGACCTTTATTGGTTTTACGACCTTGCTCTTGGCACACGGAATTCATCCAGAGTAGAAAGGTGGGTGAGGTATTAAACGCAAATGGGGAAGTATGGGCCAACGCAAAAAAGTCGAGTCAAGTACGGGACACTGAAGACGACCTTACCATTGAGGTCGAAATACGTATCTGTCAATGTACAATCAAGTGGTGGAATTAAATGGGAAGGTAAAAACTCGTCTTATGACAAGTGACGACATTCCACTAAAAAGCTCAAAATAATTTTCTTAAAGCTCAAAATAATTTTCTTAGCATAAAATAACTTAATGAATAGTTTGGATTCTTACGACGGGTTGTGAGGATCAGATTTGTAATATAATTTAAATGCGCATGAAGGCTAATGTCATTCAATATTATGTCAATAAGGTACACAGTTTGATTATTATATGTACTGGCTTTATTTTGGAATAGAATTTCTTTTGGAGAACCATCGTAAAATCATTGAGGGTTGCCTTTTGCTCGATGCTCTCCCATCTACTTCGTTGTTTTCGCTAATGTCAAGAGGACACGCAGCGGTAATTCAATGACCGCCCGCTCTTCGGTGGCGAGTGGTCCTGCGGTGACGATAAATTCGATGATGCGAGGAATTTCTCGGACTCAGATTTTTGCTGCGTCAAATCATGGTTATGTAAAATCCAAACGCCGCTGGAACACTAAGGTGTTTTTAGAGTATCAACCTGGTCATAAGTCATTTGGTCTATTCTAACATTACTAAAATTTGTTTCTGTTATTCGCAAAAGCTTCACTTGAATGGATTTCATTCACATGGGTAATTTTTACTATCGATCATTCGATCATGAAGTATTTTAAAAGCATGTTTTGTTGACATTTGACTTTTATACATAACGAAAGTAAATTACTAAGTAGAAGAAGTGCTTTCCCACTTCAAAAACATTAAAGTACTCGTTCGTACAAGTCCGAGTTCGATAGTTACACAAATTTGAGATCAAAATAAGTCTGTTCTTGCTTTTGATTAGGGCACATTATTTCGCCATTGGTTTTAAATCTCATATGAAATAGAATATTATCAAGCGAATGCATAATTATGGCCATATCAAAACCTCCATTTACTCCAATGTGCGGTGCGAGACTAATGTGGGTGAAACAGCAGACGGACAACGTAGCGACGCCCAGAGTGAAGAATGATTTTGGTGATTTGTTTTTACTTTTTTCGTGATCGTTTTATGGCGAATTAAAGAGTAATGGCTCTTAGCTGCTGGATGGCGGCAATTATAATCCGCTGTTTGGGAAGCCCCTACTGGGAAAGATTATAACGACTATTAGATGATGCTGGTAGATTCGAATTATTTGTGAACTAAACAAATGTTATAATTATGAGGTATCCATGTGGTGGCAGTCAAGCTATTTTTTAGTGGTTTTGCATTTTTATTCCTCAACTGGTTGCAAAACTGCTCAGAATCTAAAATGAGTGTGGCCCAGAAACATCTCACGTTTTCTGAGTGATGGTTATAACACTACCATTTATTATAGCAAGCCATTTGCCTATTCATACAAAATATTTGATCCTGGTTGAATTATCGTTTATATTATCTACATACTCTTGTACACCTAATCAACGTTTGCTAGATTTTCTTACAATTCTGTGCAAGAGCTTACTTATATCTGTAGGTATAAGAACTTGGCATATATAAAATAGCTTAAATCTAAAACAAAAATTTGACCTAACTTCTAACGATTTTTCAAATGTTCGTTTAATCAATTCATCTATGACTATGATAAAAAAAGCGGAAAAACATACGGCATAAAACTGAAAAACGATCCGTAAATAACACCGGATTGCTTCGTAAAGCGCTACCATTAATCCATCGAGTAGTTTGAGAATCCTTATAAAGAATAATTCTATGAACCATAACTAAGCTAAAATGTAGCAATCATTTAAAAGATAGAGCATGACTTTTTTAATGCTGAACTTATTTTGGTCGAATGTCAAGGATCAGTTGAATATATTTCTTGCTAAGTAACGTGGCATTTTGTTAGTTGAAGTTCAGTAGAAATTATTAAACAAGATTTGATCGATTCTCTTTAAATTTTTAATATTTTCTTCTAGAAATCTCAGTGTTTTTTGCCAACATTTCGTGGATAGGCTTTTCTTTGCATCTATTAGGTCAATCTTAGAAATGATGGCTTGATTTTATTATCGTTTGCATGAACTTTCTTCTGGATAGAGATTCTTCTTTCTCTCCCATGAATTTTGCATAAGTGTCTTTGCTTATGGAACCTTACTTGATACTTCATGGGCTACAGCTCTTCGATGAACCTACGCCGAATGGAGTATCGTTCTCCACTGGACTCGATCCTGGGCCAACCGCTTCCGATTACCCTGAACATTGAGCGCCCCCAGGTCCTCTTCAACTGCAAAAAGCCATCGTGTACGCGGCCTTCCACGAAGCTTGCGGCCTCTCCCTGGTTCTCTACTAAATATAATCTTCGCTTGACGTTCTTCCGGCATACGAACAACGTGTTCTACCCACCGTAGTCTGCCGTGTTGTATAAGCTTAATAATATCCAGCCCTTTATACACCTGGTACAACTCGTGATTCATGCTACGCTGCCAGATACCGTTTTCTTGTTAACCGCAGAGTATTGTCCGCAGCACCTTACGCTCAAACACTCCGAAAGCTCTCCGATCAGCCTGCTTTAATGTCCATGTTTCATGGCCGTATATAGCTACCTTCCTCGAGCGCTATATTGAACAGTAGATTCGAGAGTGCATCACCCGGCCTTAATCCATCTCAGGTAACAAATGACGTCGATATTTCATCCGCAACCCTTACACTTGATTTCGATCCGTCCAACGTTAAGCGAATTAGCCGTATCAGTTTCGCCCGAAAACCATGTTCAAGCATAATTTACCATAATTAGAGTCTCCATCCCGGGACATCCTGGGACCAAAAATTCCCGGGATTTCGGAAAATTCAGGATTTCCGATTCCCTGGATGTTATTTTGAAATCCCGAAAATCCTGGATGATACCGGGGCAAAAAATACTGTTTCATTTCCGGTTCGCAAACAGTGTAATTTTTCTTCTTACAAAATCTATTTGTTTTGAACGTGAAACCCAACTTAGGTGATAAACTCATATCATATTTTTATACCTCCCATCAGACTTTTTTTTCAAGTTCTTTTATTTGGTAGGCTCAGGCATGTATATACTGAGCCAAGATTCTTTGTGATGCACAATCGATATCATCTTATTATTAAATGAGTAAGAGAGGAACAGGCATGACAATATCGGAGATAGTTAATAGAACACCTTCACAAAAAATATTAGATTCCCCTATACCACTCAATGGAGGGCTATTCACTGATACTTTTTCCAGCAGCTACTCTCTATTAATTATACGAAAAGTAAGTACAAGATCAGCTACATCTATTTGGCGCCTGCTTGCCACCCATCTCCCGTCTACAGCGAGGTTGTGTACACTAGCTGATATTCGCCTTCCTAATCTCCAGTCAGTCTTCCTGAGCTTCTTGCCTCCAAAACAATTCTCGATCCAATTCATGTCCTTCCAATCGACGTTAAAACAACAAACTTTCCAGCACATGCGCAAGTACAAGTGGTCCGACTCCGATGCTCTGCCTAATTTTTTCGGTGTATTGCTTCGATCAAAATCAGCTCTGGTCAACAGGTTACAATCAATTTGTCCAATTCTCGGCTTCTGTCAAAATAGTATGCCAACTTTAATCGCGTAATCTATTAACCTTATTATCGTTAAATTATCGAGTTAACTTACGTTAAATTATCGAACTCCGATAATAATTGAGTTGATTCATTTTTATCGGAGCAAGCGATTACGTTGAACACAATTAACTTTATCGGCGATAACGATAAATTAACGATTAACATCAAGATTAGGAAGAGCTGCAGCTCTTGGCAAAAGTATCAATTAGTAGCCTGCCATGGGTTGGAGGATACTCTAAGACTCTAGTATTGAGCTTTCTTTGTAAGGGGGTTCCCATACATCCAATAGGTTATGGGCCCAGTACGATTCTACTGCGCATCTTCCATTTTTCGTCACTACGGTATTGAATGCAATCCCAGCAATTGTCTAAACCCAATGCATAATCAAAACAATGCAAACAGTCAAGCCGACTTCTACCGCCAGCGAACCCTCCTTCTCGAACTCGGCGGTCATATATTCCAAAAGGGTCATAAAAACGTGAATATTATTTGATCCTTGAATTTTTTTTTTTTTCGAAAGAATAGATTCAAATTAGAATTGAATTGAGTTTCAATTTGAAATCTGTTTTATCTGGCCTTTCTAAAATATGAACTTTACCCCTGAACATTGAATAAAATCGATTTTAAATCAAGAAATAAGTTTTCTAAGAAAACATCGAAAAATCCCGGTATCCCGGGATTTCCCGGGATGTACGAACAAGGACTTTTCAAGCGGTCTCAATCTGTTGAACAGACAACGGGACATAGTTTTGTACGCTGAATTAAGGAGATTGGCGCACTCCAGTATGTGCCTTTTCTTACCAACCAGCTAGCAGGCAATTCCTTATCTTCCCATATTTTCGACATAATATGGTGCAAAATTTCATAAAGCTGCTCACTGCCATGTTTGAGAAGTTCAGCCGGGAGCTGGTCCTTCCCCGCAGCCTTATTGTTTTCCAGCTCTTTAATAGCTTTTTTAACCTCATCTAGTGTAGACAACTCCACAGCTTGTCCAACGTCGATAATATTTATTCTGTTCACTGATGCACCGTCACTTCCACTATTCAACAATGTCTCGAAGTGTTGCTTCGTGTTGTTCGGTTTTATCTGTCAGCAAATTCCTTTCTTGGTCGTTACACATGATGGGAAATGGCGCTGTCTTTCTCCGCACGCCATTGACAGACTCGTAAAACCTACGCATATCATTCTGCTCCATTTTTCCTGCGCCTCGCTAATCCCTTGTTCTTCATATTTTTTCTTCTTCCTGCTTTGGGTTCGTTTTTCGGCTGCTCATGCTTCCTTGTACCGATCTCTATTCGATCGGGTATCCGACACCAACATACGGCTTCTGGCAACGTTCTTCCCGTCTTTCACTCTCTGACACTCCACATAAAACCAACCCGTCCTGGGTCGCCTCTGTGCAGTGCCTACCACTTCTTGTGCTGTTGTGCTCACCGCTCATTGGATCGACTCCCATAGATTGTTGATGTTGTCGCTAATGTTGATTGCACTGTTCGTCGAGCTTCTGGTGGTACTCAGCCGATACTCCTTCCGCCGACAATCGCTGGATAGGATTGTAACGCATCGTTCGCTGTGGGGATTTCGTCCGTTTTATCTTTCGTTCGATACAGTTGACAACCGCGATCGAATTTTACTGACAACGAGGTAGTGAGCAGAGTCAATGTTCGGACCTCTGAATGTCTCGCAGGTGGTACTAGCCTGTTGACATTTCGTAGCCCAGTTAGTCCTCAATTAGTGTGGTGGTCACCCCATCCTGCAACGGACAACCCCCCGACACTCCTGCCAGACATAGCGAGACTTTCGTGTTCCCTAATTCTGAGGTGATGTAAAGGTATCTGCTCCCGACACTCCTGCCAGGCCTCACCAGACTTCAGTCATTCTATCACTACCGACCATGCATATCATGCGAGGCTTACTTGTGTGCTCACCCATACACTCGATCCCTCACTCTGTGGGGGTATTACGAGAACCACCCACTGCCACCCGCTTGCCGCCGAAGCAGCACTCACTCTGTGGAACCTCCATAGGCTCCGTTAACGACCTGGCTGATTGTTTCACCCCCAGGTCATTCATTCCCTCGGTACGGGTCGCCTGACACTTTGGGATTCGGGGTTAGGAACGCCATATTGTCAGCTTCAGTGTTGTACTGAGCCTGGCGATGTGGCCGAATTTACACCGTTACGCACTACTTCCGAGTATCCATATCCCAACGTAAAGGGAGGATGGCCATTAGAGTGATTCAAATTTTGACTTTTTCGCTCCCCTGTGCTTAAACGATTGTTTTTGCTATTTTAATAGTCCTCCCAAATTTTTAGCTGATTTGGATGTAATTTGATTGTGCACGTGCCATTTGAAGGTTATATGAAAATTACTATGAGAATTGCCAATTATGCAAAGGATCGTTTCGTGAAGTAGCCCAGAATCTATTTGAATATATTTAACACATCGCTATCATAGAATAGATCCTAAGCTGAAAGTCAGTTGTTGTTGCGAAGCAATCTGACTTCTGTGAGCAAAATTATAAAGAAAACAGAAATGCTCATTATTGATATTGATGTTATTCTTTTACATGTTAAATTGAATTTCCCACAATTCAGTATTTCCTTGATAACTTTTGTTGCTCACCTTTAAACGATTTGTTAGCAACAACGACGATATTTTCCCTTGTTAAATTTCCTATGTTACTAACGTATTCATACATTTTTACAGCTTAATGGGCAATGATGGAAAACGGTTTTTCACAAAAGTTACTGTTTTCATAGCAATTTTCATATAAGCTTCAAACTGCTTGTGCTCAGTCAAATTACATCCAAATTAGCTAAAAATTTAAGACGATTATTAAAATAGCAAATGCCATCGTTTAAGCATAGGGGAGCAAAAATGTCAAAATTTGAATCACTCTAATGGCCATCCCTCTGGCAGCAGCGAAATTTACTAGCCGTAGGCCGTTGTCATTGGTAGCGGAGTGAAGGCTCTCCCTACCAATTATGGGACGGAAAAAGTCCTCTCTACCGACCGGAGCGTTAGCGTCTCCGATAACAATGGAACTTATGGAACCACGCTGCCCATTTTCGGACCATCATACAGAAGTTAGATGAAATATAAACAATAATCTAAACAAGATAAAATCGTTTGTCAGATATGATAATTGTTTTTGACCCTGTTCGGGTGTAAAACGCCAATTAGCCAACAATAGTCGTTTGAATGTAGAATGAAGGTTGAATGTATTTATTGCGACATTTTATTCATATTCGTTCTTGATGGTTATTCATCATTATTATAGACGAATCTTGCACAAGATTTCACAGTACCGAATATCTAAGCTTCAACATGTGAACAAATTTCTCGACATTATGGAAGCTGATCCAAGTAGGGTAACTTGCTTCGTTGATAAAAAAATGAGTTATCCGTTTTTCGTAGAACTGGATTGTTGATAGAAATTTCAAAAAATGGGAACACACCAAATCAAATTAATTTTTAATAAAGATTGTTTGAAGGAATGGAAAGGATATTGTAGGTAGCACATGTTGCAACAATACCAGAGAGCAACCTTGCAAAAATGGTGTTCGCTTCTTAGTTAAATGGGAGGACCAGGTGCAAAACAGCTTGACGAGTCTGGGATGCAGCCGAGGTTGTAATAAAGGGATCGTGAACCGAGCATTAATTTAGTGTTATATTTTTAAATTTAAGGCAATAAATGAATAAATGTAGAAAGGAATTACATTGTTAACTTTTTATAATAATCGATGTGTTAACCTTCTGTCTGTGCTCAAAAAAACTTACGTTGTCTGTGCTCTGGGGTCAAATTGACCCCAAATTGAAATTGCTATAACTTTTTTAATGTTCGGCCAATTTTGGATTTTTGGGGCTGTTTCGAAAGATAATTTAATCATCTTTCAGGTCGTTACCGAAGATTGACTATAGGTGGGCGGGTACATCGCAAGGAGGGGTTTTAGTGAACAAGGGCATAAAACAGTGATTTTTCATGATTATTTTACTTATATCCGAAAATCCTACCCATTTTGAACTGTACCTTTTTTAAAAAGGCTATGCAGGAAGGCATGTGCTTTGGCATGAGGCGTTTATAAGTTTAGAACTCGGCCGCCAGGTGGCGGTATATTTGAATTCATTATTTTACACTACTCAAGATATTCCGATATATAGAATTCTCCTTAGTATAAATATTCTTATCGCACAAATTTAATGGGAAGAAGTGCTCATTATATTGAGCACCGCTTTGTAGTGCTAGACATCCTGAACAATGTTGCCGAATACAACTTGGGTGTAGGTATGAGGGATCTCAAGCTAAAGTAATATTTCATATATGCAAGAATATTACAAGTACACTAGCGCCGCCTATTTGTAAATTTCCCTATTATTTATTTCGTTACATGACAGTCTATTGCCACCAGACGAACTTTGTTACAGACGTCATCTTTACAAATTTCAAAATTGTGCGATAAGAATATTTACAATGAGGAAAATTCCATATATCGGAGTTACTTGAGTAGTCTAAAATAATGAATTCAAATATACCGCCACCTAGCGACCAAAGCCTCATGTCAAAGCACACGCCTTCCTGCATAACCTTTTTGAAAAGGTGCAGTTCAAAATGGGTAGGATTTTCAGATATAATAAAATAAGCATGAAAATTCACTGTTTTTGTACCCTTTTTTACGAAAACCCCTCCCCGCGAAGTACCCGCCCACCTATAGTCAATCTTTTGTAACGACCTGAAAGATGATTAAATTATCTTTCGGAACAGCCCCAAAAATCCAAAATTGGCCAAACATTAAAAAAGTTATAACAATTTCAATTTGGGGTCAATTTGACCCCAGAGCACAGACAACGTAAGTTTTTTTTTAAAATGTACACTGTAGGGCATATTTTCAAGATTTTTCAAGCGAATTTGCACCTAGGAGACAGATCTCGGCAAGTTTTGCAAACTACCAAAATTAGGAGCATCGGTTGAAAACTAAAAAAATGGAAGACACTCAAAGTGGCCTGGGGTCATATTGACCCCAGAGCACAGACAAAAGGTTAAGCGAAGCAAACTAATCGATTATCTCGATTGTCTTGAGAAGAAGATAACCGAATCAAAATCACTCACACTAACTCTTTTACATCGAATCATCACACCTAATTATACAAAATAAACCAACATTGGAAAACAATTACTAACATCGAAATTTTAAGCTATTATATATTCAAATAACAGTATCACATCAATTTAAAAAGACAAACATCATAATGTAAAACAAATTATTCCTATTCCGCTTTCTATATACTAAACCATTGGGAATCCGGTTTCCATGTTCTAACGCGTAAGCTTACAAATTCTTTGAACTTTATGCCGGATGACCACGTGGATGAATTCAAAGATATAGTTTTCCGTCGGACGTTAAAACTATTTTGAATGAGGTATAATCATGACTTTGCACCCATCTACTACCTACTACCTACCTACCTACTGACCCATCTTGGCGCTAATTTGAAAACGTTAACTATTTCATCGTTTGCAATCCCGATAGATTTGCGAACCATACTATCGATTTCTTGTTCGGTAACAAATGTATCTATATTTGTTCAAAATAATGAAAACGTTTCTTTCTCCAAGTCAGATTCTGTTGAACAACTCTCTTCAGGATTGCAGTGCGTTTGGGACATAGTGTTTTGTGGATGAGATTGGCGTTGATGAAACCATTCTAGAATTTAGGAGGGACTTCGACGTTATAGCTGTTAAGGTGCTTACGATGCCATTGATCTGCGACTTTATTCCCGCTAATTGAGATTCAATCGATGACGAGCATTCAGGCTGAGGTTTACCCAACGAAGTAGTACGCATTTTGTAAAAACGATCCAAGCACAGATCGCACATCCACAGAATGTTGTTGTTTACTAAGCACTCTGTGTGCGTCTCTGTAAGTCCAACACAATCTACGTGGTAGCATTTATTGCATTCCCCTTCACACACAACGAAAGATTCGCTCCGGACGGACAAACCACATTCACCACACTCCATTGTTTAAAATAATAAACAGTGAACACAATCTTTAATCCAACAACTGGCTAGATTCTGGTTTTCATGGATTTATTGGAATGTCTTTCACGATACCGATGCTTGCATAACGTAACCGAATTTTTTCACAGAAGAATATTTCAGAAGCAGTCAAGGATTCAACGGAAAAACTTATGAGGAAGAGATAAATAGTTTAGCGATATTTCACTCACGTGCGCGTATCGTATATGATGTTACAACATATGTTAATCGATTGTTCGATTAATCGATCGATAATCGGACATCTTTATTTATACATTCTAAGCTAAGCTAAGCCATGAAATGTAATCGCGCAACAAGCGTTGCTAAGGCTCGTTGCGTTAATGGATTCAATATTCGTTCGAGATATTCATTTCAAGGGAGCAACAAAGGTGTGGCAAATATTGGACACAAGGGTGGCGAAAATAAAAAACTTTTGGCAAAAATTAAATAAAAATATCTGCGAAATATACAAAAAAAAAAGTTTTATCTTATAATTACGTAATCTACAGAATATTTAGAGTGTTTGCATTTTGTGACAATTTTTGATACAAACGTGCGTTTATCCATCGTGGCGAAATATAGTGCTTCTACACGGAACCGCAAAGCAACCCACTTTACGGTTCCTTCACGCAAATCAGCCTTTGCGTGGGAGAAGCCAAAAGTGAGTTTAACCTTCACTCCCGTGTTGAATTTAAACCCACCACTAGGTTTCACCAACTTAAATTTAAGTTATTTGCACTCACCTGGCACTATGGTGAAAACAATTCAAATTTGGCTTCTTCTACGGAACAGGACACGTTGGGTCAATGCAGCTCTTTTTGTTTATAATAACATTCATGAGAAAAAGTGAGAAAACTACCTAGAACGAGACGAGCCAGCCTCGGGCTGAAAGTCTCGATAATAAAGGCACAAAAAACTACCTATAGAGTTAAAAATTTGAACTTCGTACTCAAAAGTTTTAAAGTTTTTTTTAGGTATTTTATAATGTAATTAATACCTCGATAGTACGTACATCTGCGTAATTTTAGTGTACGTACTATCGAAGCGAAAAAAAAATCCGAAAATCCGAAAATCCGAAGGGGAGGAAAATAACGTAATATGTGTACGACCCCATAAAAACAACAAGAAAATCTTCGAAGATGTAAAAACGGGATAACATTCAATGTTATTTTAATATTCTCGTCTTTAGAATCGTTTTTACGCCTCTCGTACACTAAGGTGTAACGAAAAAGCTAGATGTTCACTCAAAAAACGAAGTTTTGATGACAGGCTCGAAAGGCCGGCTTCCATATACCGACAGATCGACGAATTTAGGTGATGTCTGTCGATAAAGTTTTTAAATTTAAATTATCGGATGGCGATCTACTAAGCACGCTACTAAAAGTTTGAAATTATTTCATAACTTTATTTGAAATTTGTTTGGAAATTCAAAAATATTTTTCTCTAAAAATTCCTTCTGAACTTCATTTAAATAAAACTTCTTATTTTAGAATTTCTCCTAGATTTGTTTCCGATACTTTTCTAGGAATTCCTCTAAAAATTTCTCCAGGGTCCATCTGGGATCCTTTCCTGCAGAACTTACAATAGGAAATCCAGCAGGAAATCCTTTGGGAACTCCTTTGAATACACCCACAAGAATTCCTTCGAAAATTCTTCCTGAAAAAAGAAACATCCCGGAGTAGTTCTTGAAGGAATTCCATGCAGAATAGCTTGAGAAATTTCTGTGGGGATTCCGAAACAAATTCCCGGGGAATTCATGAAGAAATTTTCTGGGGAAAAGGGATTTCTGGAGAAATTCTTGAAGTAATTTCCGGGGAAATTCTTGATGAAATTGTTGGGAGAATTCATGGAGGAGTTTCTGAAAGAAAATTTGGGAGAGTTTCTAGAAGAATTTCCGAGGTAATTGCTGCTTACTCCTGGAAAAAAATCTCGGTAAATCATGAAGGATTTTTTAGATGATTTTTGTAGACATTTTAGAGGAGGTACCCGCAGAAATTTTGAGAATTCCGGGTGTATCTCCCGGGAGAATTAATTCAATAATTTCCAGAGGAATTTCAAGGCGAATTTCGGGAGGTAGCACCAAAAGAGTTTTAACGAAATTTTTGATAGAATAGCTGGAGAAATTGCCAGATGAATTTTCAGACGGATTTCTCGAGGAATTTCCGACAGAATTCCCGAAAAAATATTATGAACAATTTTTCGGAGGAAGGCCTGGAGGAAATTACGGAGGAAGACCTGAATGAACTTGCAGAGGAATTCCTTGGGGGTTTCCTGGGGAATTCGGGGGTTTCCTGGGGGAACTTGCGGATAAATTCCTAAAGGAGCTTCTGGAGAGATTTTTGGGGGAACTTGCGGAGAAATTCTTGAAGAAACATAAATGCACGAAATTGATTTACGTCGCCGCAAATCACGAGCGGCATGACGCCGCCACTCCACTGCCGCTGGCTCTGGCTGAAGATGATCTGGCACGCCAATCTAATTTCAATCGGCGCACAGGTCTTGATTGAATATCAAGTGAAATCCTGTATGGAATTGTATGGAAGAACCCTTGGGAGAAACTGCGGTTCCAGGATAAACTTCTTCTGGGATTCCAGTGAGACGTCTTAGAGGAATCTTAGAAGGAACTCCTGATTGAATTTCTAGTGGAATCTAGGGATGATTTTTTAAGGAACTCCTGGGATTTCGGATTGGAAATTGTCTCGACTTCCCTGGGCATAAAAGTATCATCGTGCTAGCCTCATGATATACGAATGCAAAAATGGTAACCTGGCTTAGAAACCTCGCAGTTAATAACTGTGGAAGTGCTTAATGAACACTAAGCTGCGAGGCGGCTCTGTCCCAGTGTGGGGATGTAATGCCAATAAGAAGAAGAAGAAGAAGTACTAGCTACTATTTGCAAAATATGTAAAGAACCTTGCAGAGTCATGGGCATTTCTGGATCATTGTATGGAATCTGTAAAACCGTCTAGAACTGGCTGAAAGATAATTTAAAGTGCTGAAAGTTCTTTACTCATGATTCTTTTCAGCTAATACTGTCCATAACGAACTGAAACTGAAATACTTTAAAGTCCGTCACGGAGAAGAGGAATTTGAAAATCATGCCAAATCATATACAAATTTCCTGATGGTTTGGACAAGCAAATTTAACTCTGACAAGCAAATTTAACTTAAGTTTTCGTTGCGACGAAAAGTAAGCTGAGGAGTAGACTTTTTATGCGCGGTATAATGCCTACTTCAAAAAATAAATAGAAATTAATTTTTATTTTGAATTTATCATGTGTTGTGATCCGTTCTGAACAAGTTGGCGAAGAATAGAATGATCTTCACATAATGTTGCTTGGAATCATCGTTTGGCATAAGGATCAATACTTATCCAGATGATATCGGAATATGAAGTAGAACATTTATAAAGTTACCTAAATCCGAGTTTTCTAAGTTTCCGAGAAAATGATTCTGATGTCTCGAGGGTAAAGAAAAAAGGCATTCCAACAGAATCATTTCCGGCCAATATTCAACGGAAGTATTCCCACAACTCCAACATGCATTCGGTCTTCACATTGGAACAGCCGATGATAAATAGAATTTTGGTGACGATGCAGACCTTCAAGATGATAGTTCGTTGCCCATATATGCACGCATCTTTCGAAACACCTTCAAACCCTTGAGATCGGCGTGTGTTCCTCCTTATCTGACAAGGAACAAGCCGTGACCACGAATTTGGAATCAAGAATTCTATTTTTCAAACATTGAACAATTCCTGATATCTGAGCTCCCATTTTTAGATGTTGTCACAAAAACGAAACATTTTATCTGATTATATCCAGGAAATTCTTCGAAGTTTTTTTTTTCTTTATTAGAGAAACTTTCAGCCCACGACTGGTTCGACTCGTGTTCCCCGAAGATGAATTTGGTGAGCAAATTCCAATATATTTCTTAAATATTTAATTATTGCGTATGAAACAATTATATATTTTTATAAAAAAAAATATCATCAGGACACCCGATTGAAGCGATTTGGATAGGAATATTGGGATTGTCAACTTCCTATCGTTAATGTGGATAGAGAGAGAGGACTCTATCTGTTGGGTCAATCTGAAAATGGAACCTTCTATTCATCCCGTGGATTTTGCTCATGTATCTTTACTTATGGAACCACCCAACCCATTGTTGGGCCCTTCATACAGGAGTTTGTTGAAATGCAAACCATAATATGAACATCATTAAATCGTTTGTCACCTATTTGACATGTATATTTGAGTTAAAAGGAATATTTTTGTTTGCTATACATTTCTCAAAATATCTTCATCATAGATATTTGAACTTTGTAGTTAGTTTGTTATTAATTTTCCATGTAGCTAATAATTTATAGTAACAAAATAAACAACACATTTAGTAACTAACTAAAATTGTTCTATTTATCATACAGTAATTCATGATTTGGCGCCCTTGACAAGGGCCAACCCGGACAACCGCACGCTACGGCGCAGGAAACGCTACTTCTTTAAAGTACTGCAACTAAATTCGTTATAAGTTCACGATGGTGTTTAAATCAGATGTAAAATGATTACGTAGCATATAAAGGACCCCGCACATGTGTCATGATCAAAACATATTGAAATTTTAACTAAAATCGTACAGAAAATAGAACGAAAAAAATATATTTTTTTGTGTACGTATTATCGATGTAAAATGTACGTACAATCGAGGGTACGTACTATCATGGGTACGCACTATCGAGGCCGAGGGTACGTACTATCGAGGTATGCCTGTAATATTGAAATAGTGAATAAATTATAACATGTCTAAATAATGTCTACTAAATGTCTTGCAACATCAACCCATGCAAGCTCTTCTACACCTAAGGCCGGAGGCATAAAATCAAATTAATTTCCAGAGAAATCGTTGAAAACCAGAGAATATTTGAATAGGTATGAAACAGTACTTTATAAATGGCGTTTGCACGAAATTTCTAGAACAGTAAAAAATGATTCGGGATAGACTTTCTAGTTGTACAAAATCCATGTACGCTTTTCGGAGGAGATGGAACCTGTTTATCAAATTTTTAAGAGCGGATTTCATTTCGAATTTTATTCAACACCGCACAGTGCGTTATCATAACCAATATACCAAAGACCTATCATCAATTTTATCATCATACAAATTTCAAGGGCTTCGACTCAAGGCAGACCACGTCGCAGTAGAACCGAAGATCCATAAAGGAAGGAGATATATCTAGGTTTTGAGCTAGAAGGATTGATTACTATTATGCTTTATATAGAACAGTTAACTGAAAGGCATTCTTTTAACATTCTTTGCTTGATATTCCTTGTTTTATCTCACCTCTAGTTCTTGGCCCTACATAGAAATAAGCAAGCTCATTCAAGAGGACATGCCATTTCAAGCTACCGATCGGCAAGACCCTTCCATTATCCAGGGCGAAATCAATCACGGGAATAGGAAAAGCACTGCTCTCGCTTTCACAAACCATTAACACCCATCATCCAGCAGTCTGCAATCTCCCGACTCCAAGCGGCACACTTTATATCTAATCATTGCGTTTGAGTAAATTAGTTTAGCCGGCGCTATCAAGAGGCTGCACCCGTGACTGGCTGGAAAATGCACTAAAATTGCACAATCTGCCTTCGCGCCCTTTCCTTTGCTGCTACTGCTGCCACTAGAAACGAAATAAATCGATCGATAGTCAATCATCGGCTTCTACATCGGGAGACTGTCGGCGTGATAAAAGTGGACCCTTACCACTCAGACTATGGGGGAGAGAAAATGACCAAAAGAATAATTACTTACGAACAAGACATGTGAACCGACGAGTTTTCACTCGACGTTCTGAAGATCACTAAAAACAGAACGGTTTGGTTTTCAATTTATCAATGATTTTCCCAAAGTGCACCGTGGTTTATAAATTAGTTACACTTAAAAAACAAATCTGACAACCATAGTATAATCTTGGCATATACAATTCTGCAAAGATTTAGTACAAGAAAGGTAAGCTGTTTATACAAATAATGCATAAAAATAATACAAAATTGTATTTCAATACAATGATTGAAGTAAAATATTCCGAAATTGTACATGCTTAAATGTTATACAGTTTCTGTAATGTTCTTATGCAAAACTGTATAAAAATCTGATATCCGCTGGTTTGGTGTATGCATTATAATAAAAACTATTTTTACTTACCATCCTCTATAACATCGACATTGGTGCTGACCGGCGCACAAGTCTAGCGCGAACACTACTTCGACATCAGCCAATCTAGGGTCTCAATCGGCAGCGGCGCACAAGTTCTCTCTCTGAAGTGTTGATAGGTTAATTTAAATTTGCCTTGTTCGTTATAGGTGTACATATTTTTCCTGCCACCGACCATCAGAATCACGAGACTTCCAGTGGAGCAGTCGGGAGAGACCTCGGCCCGTTCCGATCGATGAAGGGAGCAAAGACGAGGTGGCGAAAACGTGGCCAGCATGCACCATAATCATATGGTAATTTCTGATGGCGGCGGCTGCTGGCGGTTGATTGATTAGCAGATTGCATGCATATCAGTGGGATTCGATCTTCGTTAGCGTATTTGTAACCCTCGGGGAGTTTGCTTCATAGCTGGTTATTTGGAAGCACGGGAATGTGAAACATTTCACCGCTGTGGTCTAATTTATATCGGAAAAGTTTCTCAATCAAAGCCCTGCCAGTCATAGTTCGAGCTTGGATTGCTTATGACCTTTCGGATGTTGATGGTGAGGAATTTCACACCCGCTTTCGATGTTTCCCAAGGGACCAACGGCCAGGGCTGCCTTTGTACCTCATCGAGGTTGATGGAAGTAGGTCCCACTAATGCATTAACAATCGAACTTTGTCCATCTGTCAGTCGGTCTCTAGTTCACGAATGTCACGACGCATTTATAGGAATCACCCAATGGCGCAAAGTTCTTATATACATGGCAGATGGAAAAAAAAATGTAAGTCGTGCCAATATTATTACCCTCATCGACACGTATCTGCAGTATTCGTCATCGCTTTACCAGTCAGTCAGACAGTTGATTGCACGCCTGCCTGGCTGTGTGTTGTATGAAGGGAACTTTCAAATATACAATCTGAGGGATGAGTTTTCTGAAAAAAGGGTCACTCTTTTACTAATAAACTAGTAATGAAGCACCATCATTTTGTCGTTAAGATATCGCTAAGTAGTGTAGCTTTACCACCAGCTTTGGATCACGCCAAGTGAATCAAAATGTATTAGCCCCTATTGCTGTAGGAAGCTGCGTTCGTGTGAGAGTTGTTGATCTCTTGTGGTCGCGTTAGATTTAGCGACTCAATGCGATTGGAAGTGCCGGTCCAAATGGCAATATTTCGACAGCGAAGTAGCAATTGCCACATTCTTTGAGATTAGGATTTGACATCTGGATGGAAACCTCTGTAGCCTGAGCGCTGTGGCGACAAATCAAATCAATGCTAATGGATGTTAAGTAGTCATATGATAAATAAGTTTATATGTATCAATGCATTGGTACTTGTACGAGGTCTATTATTTTCCGTAGCTGTTAAAGTTTTTATCGAAATGGAAACATGGGTTTTAAAGAAATAATTCTTCCGAAACTTCACTCATTCGATCTTTGCTCTCACCGTTCGACAGGAAACGAGCCATTCTGATTGTTTCAAAACAAACACAAAAAAGTGTTCACCGCTACTGCTGTGACGTGGTTGCAAATTAAAGTTCTTCCTTATATGATAGCACAAGTGTGCTGATACAATCATCATCTGCTTGCCAAAAAAAAACTCATCAAATCAACGCCTCTGAGGCGAGCAAAGTTCCCAAACTCATATGGCTGCCTCCATCAGAATACATTGCATTGGTTGAAGTCCGAAGCGATATCCGCCAAATCGGTTGAAACAATAACTTAGCCATAATAACGATTATTGCTCGTTTCCGTCCGGCTTCGATGGTGAGTGAGGTGGAACCGATGTCGATTCTACCGCATATGCTTTCGATTTCGTTGTCGAGATCCAGCAGCAACGGGATTTTCGAAAATTATGAAGATATTACCCATTAAATCGCTCGGATACTGTATTATCTGAGCGTATACATCAGTACGTGCGGGGTTGATATACGTAGCTGCAAGATTAATCTAATGGTGGATGAGTTCATAGAACTCGAAACCAGCGAACCAAATATTCATGTACGTTTGACGAAGAAGAGTGCATAATTCTGTGATAAATCAGACTCGTCTTCGGAACAAAATAATTACTCATCGCCATGTTGATGGGTGTACCTTAGAACATCCCTACTTAATTTCAACTGCCCTATGTTTACACCGTAGATATGTATGCTGCGTGTTAATATGTTGCACTTTGCTGATCTTTACAGTTGTGATTGCCACCGAAGTACAGCCCAGCCAGTCAGTGCACAGTGCCAGTCAGTGGTGTAAATTATATTGCATATATTTATGTGCAGTGCAGTAGCAATCTCTGCTAATGGTCGGTTGCCTTTCTGTCTATCTGTCTGTCTGGAATGCATTTGCATGTCACCGAACCGGTAGTTATTGTATGCTCTGCAGCGACTGTAATGAGTCGGAGCTGTTTTGAGGCGTCGTTTTCCCACCCATGTCGATCGTATCTTATTTTGGTGAAGTTATACAGCTTGCATGAGGAGACTGCATTAAGAACTTCCTGATAAACAAATATGGAATAAAATTAATAATGGATCCGGCGTCACAAAGGTTTTACACATTTGTTTAGTCCAGAAATAAACTTACATATATTTGTTTTGAACGCGTTATTCCTCACGGTTAAGGTATAATGGAAAATAAAAATGTTCAATGTCCCTACGCTTCATAATGTTGACCCTGATGATTCTAAAATCAAATAATTAAGTTTCAGGTCCATATTTTGTTACAACTCCAATGAAGACTTCGAAAGTAGTCAAACGTTAATGGAGGTCAACATTGAAACAATCAGGCTGCGGCTCTCAATGGGTGCATGTGAACGCCACGGAGATCTGACAAGAAAAGAGGCCGAATCATGGCCTGCTGCTCTCTGGTTGACACGTTGAGATGTGAATCTATGAAAACACGCTGAAAGTATCTTACTCAAACCCGACATTCCCCTTCTTCTCTCATTAAAAATGCAAAAAAAATCTTCTAACATAGGATGCAATGCTTGGGTTAATTGAACGAGACGAAGGTGAACATTTGTTTGCATTTGAGAAACCGATTAATTCCTTTGAAATTGAACACCAAAAATAAACTTGTTTAAACATCTTATTTTAATCCCAGAAGTTTTTTTGTCTTTAATATAGAGATTTGCAGCCCAGGGCTGGCTCATCTCTTAATATCCCAGAATTCATTAACTTTATAGTTCTTACAGCTTGAAATATATCAATATCGAGCATCATGTACACAACCCTTATATCATTGATAGATTTATTGTGATTTAATAGCCAACTTGTACAGTAAATGACTATTTCCAAGAACGTTCTAAAACCATAATTGTTACTTGGGAAGTGACGCCAATCGCTTAAATTAAATTGATGACTCGAACAATTATGGAAAAGAAAAGTCGAGAGCCATAATAGATTGCGGCAAAATTTTTATTTTTTAATTTTTTTATTATCGAGACTTTTAGCCGAGGCTGGCTCGTCTCGTATCGAGGGATTGCAGCAAAAAAATCTGAATAACTAATTCTGTACGTTTAGTCCAACTGTTAGCCTCAAGTATAGTACACTATCAAGCTGACTTTCAACAGTTGTGAATAATAGATTCGGATTTCCGAATAGCTTGTTAAATCCGGCAGCCTATAATTTTTCAAATTCTAAGTTACATTCCGAGATAAATTTCAAGGTAATATTTTTGACCTTACGAAAACTTACGATTTCGTAATATGTAGCTCGGCTGTTAACACTAATGCCACCAAAAATCTAAACATAGTTTATCCAAAACCAATGCTCGTGACTTGTACTTTGTGATTATTAAGATGGTAAACCATTTTTCGGTGGTCTTCTAAACGCACATTGCAGTTTTCTTCGTCTTCCAAACCACAAACCATTTCTCCAGCGGTCTTCCAGGCGCGCCTCGTGATTTTGCAAACCAGAAACCATTTTCCAACAGTCTTCTAGACGCGTCTTATGATTTTATAAACCACAAACCATTTTCCGATGGTCTTCCAGACGGGCCTTATGGTTTTGCAAACCACAAACCATTTTCCACCGGTCTTCCAGACGCAGTTTTGCAAAGCACCAACGGTGTCAGGCCATTAGGCCGAAGGCCGCTAGGCCGAATGGACATTAGGCCGAACGGTCATTAGGCCGAATTAGCAAAAAGAAGCAAGAAGTGAAAAATGAGAAGTTCTTTCTTCACCTCACCCCTTCTTCCTTCTCCCATCTTGAATCTTCCTTTTTCTTTCTTCTTCCTTCCTTCTTCCTTCTTCCTTTTTCCTTCTTACTTTTTCCTTCTTCCTTCTTCTTTTCTCCTTCTTTCTTCATACTTCTTTCTTCTTCCTTCTTTCTTCTTCCCTCTTCCTTCTACCTTCTTTCTTCCTCCTTTTTTTATTCTTTTTTCTTCCTACCGTTTTCTTCCTTCTTTCTTCTTTCTTCCGTTTTCTTCTTTTTTTCTTCTTCCATTCTTCTTCCTTCTTACTTTTTTCTTCTTGCTTCTTCTTTTCTCCTTCTTTCTTCATACTTCTTTCTTCTTCCTTCTTTCTTCTCCCCTCTTCCTTCTACCTTCTTTCTTCCTCCTTCTTTTTTATTCTTTTTTCTTCCTACCGTTTTCTTCCTTCTTTCTTCTTTCTTCTTATTTATTCTTTCTTCTTCCTTCCGTTTTCTTCCTTTTTTCTTCTTTCATTCTTCTTCCTTCTTACTTTTTCCTTCTTCCTTGTTTCTTCTTCCTTCTTTCTTCTTCCTTCTTCCTTCTTCTTTCTTACTTCTTCCGTCTTCCTTCTTCCTTCTTCCTTTTTCCTCCTTCCTTCTTCATTCTTACTTTTTCCTTCTTCCTTCTTCCTTTTTACTTCTTCCTTCTTCCTTTCTACTTCTTCCTTCTTTCTTCTTCATTCTTCCTTCTTCCTTCTTCCTTCTTCCTTCTTCCTTCTTCCTTATTCCTTCTTTCTTCTTCCTCCTTCCTTCCTTCTTCCTTCTTCCTCCTTCCTTCCTTCTTCCTTCTTCCTTCTTCCTTCTTCCATTTTTCTTCTTTCTTCTTCCTTCTTTCTTTTTCCTTCTTCCTTCTTTCTTCTTCCTTCTTCCTCCTTTCTTCTTCCTTCTTCCTTCTTCCTTCTTCATTCTTACTTTTTCCTTCTTCCTTCTTCCTTCTTTCTTCTTCCTTCTTCCTTTTTCCTTCTTCCTTCTTCCTTCTTTCTTCTTGCTTCTTCCTCCTTCTTTCTTCCTCCTTCTTTTTTATTCTTTTTTCTTCCTACCGTTTTCTTCCTTCTTTCTTCTTTCTTCTTATTTATTCTTTCTTCTTCCTTCCGTTTTCTTCCTTTTTTCTTCTTTCATTCTTCTTCCTTCTTACTTTTTCCTTCTTCCTTCTTCCTTCTTTCTTCTTTCTTCTTCCTTCTTCTTTCTTTCTTCTTTTTTCTTTCTTCTTTTTTCTCTCTTCTTTCTTCTTTTTTTCTCTCTTCTTTCTTCTTTTTTCTCTCTTCTTTTTTCTTTCTACTTTCTTCTTTCTTCTCTCTTCTTTCTTCCTTCTTCTTTTTTTTTCCTTCTTCCTTCTTACTTCTTCCTTCTTCCTTCTTCCTTCTACCTTCTTTCTTCTTCCTTCTTCCTTCTTCCTTCTTCCGTCTTCCTTCTTCCTTCTTCCTTCTTCCTTCTTCCTTCTTACTCCTTCCTTCCTTCTTCCTCCTTCCTTCCTTCTTCCTTCTTCCTTCTTCCTTCTTCCATTTTTCTTCTTTCTTCTTCCTTTTTTTTTCCTTCTTCCTTCTTTCTTCTTCCTTCTTCCTCCTTTCTTCTTCCTTCTTCTTTCTTCCTTCTTCATTCTTACTTTTTCCTTCTTACTTCTTCCTTCTTTTTTCATCCTTCTTTCTTCTTCCTCCTTCCTTCTTTCTTCTTCCTTCTTTCTTCCTTCTTCCTTCTTCCGACTTCCTTCTTCCTTCTTCCATCTTCCTTCTTCCTTCTTTCTTCTTCTTTCTCTCTTCTTCCTTCTTCCTTCTTTCTTCTCTATTCTTTCTTTTTTCTTTTTCCTTCTTCTTTCTTCTTTCTTTTTCCTTCTTCCTTCTTCCTTCTTCCTTCTTCCTTCTTTCTTCTTTCTTCTTTCTTCTTTCTTCTTTCTTCTTTCTTTTTCCTTCTTCCTTCTTCCTCCTTCCTTTCTTCTTCCTTCTTCCTTCTTCCTTCCTTCTTTCTTCTTCCTTCTTACATTTTTCTTCTTTCTTCTTCCTTTTTTCTTTTTCCTTCTTCCTTCTTTCTTCTTCCTTCTTCTTCCTTTCTTCTTCCTTCTTCCTTTCTACTTCTTCCTTCTTTCTTCTTCCTTCTTCCTTCTTCCTTTCTACTTCTTCCTTCTTTCTTCTTCCTTCATCCTTCTTCCTTTTTCCTTCTTACATCTTCCTTCTTCCTCCTTCCTTCTTCCTTCTTCCTTCTTCCTTCATCCTTCATCCTTCTTTCTAATTTCTTCTCTCTTCTTCCTTCTTTCTTCTTGCTTCTTTTTTTTCCTTCTTCCTTCTTGCTTCTTGCTTCTTTCTTCTTCCTTCTTCCTTCTTCCTTCTTACTTCTTCCTCCTTTTCCTTCTTCCTTTCTACTTCTTCCTCATTGCGCACTACTCACTTCTCACTCCCCAGTTCTCATTCGGCCTAATGGCCTTCGGCCTAATGACCCAGCATCACCACCAACTACTTTCCGACGGCCTTGCAGACGCGTCTTGTGATTTTGCAAACCACAAACCATTTTCCGACGGTCTTCTAGGCGCGCTTTTTGATTTTGTAAACCACAAACCATTTTCCAGCGGTCTTCCAGACGCAGTTTTGCAAACCACAAACCATTTTCCGACGGTCTTCCAGACGCGTCTTGTGATTTAGCAAATCACAAACCATTTTAAACGGCCTTCCAGACACGTCTTGTGATTTTGCAAACCACAAACCATTTTCTAGCGGTCTTTCAGACGCTGTTTTGCAAACCACAAACCATTTTCAAACGGTTTTCCAGACGCGCCTTGTGATTTTGCAAACCACAAACTATTTTCCAGCGGTCTTCCAGATGCAGTTTTGCAAATCACAAACCATTTTCCGACAGCCTTGCTGGAGCGTCTTGTGATTTTGCAACCAAAAACCATTTTCCGACGGTTTTCCAGACGCGCCTTGTGATGTTGCAAACCACCTACAATTTTCCAGCGGTCTTCCAGGTGCAGTTTTACAAACCACAAACCATTTTCCGACGGTCTTCCAGACGCGTTTTATGATTTTGCAAACCCCAAACCACAAACCTTTTTCCAGCGGTCTTACAGACAAAGTTTTGCAAACCACAAACCATTTTCCGACGGCCTTCCAGACGCGTCTTGTGATTTTGCAAACCACAAACCATTTTCCAGCGGTCTTTCAGACGCTGTTTTGCAAACCACAAACCATTTTCCGACGGTCTTCAAGACCCGTCATGTGATTTTGCATACCACAAACTATTTCCCTACGATCTTCCACACGCGCCTCGTAATTTTGCAAATCACAAACCTTTTTCCATCGGTCTTCCAGACAAAGTTTTGCAAACCACAAACCATTTTCCGACGGTCTACTAGACGCGTTTATGATTTTGCAAACCACAAACCATTATCCAGCGGTCTTCCAGACTAAGTTTTGCAAACCACAAACGATTTTCCGACGGTCTTCCAGAAGCGTCTTGTGATTTAGCAAATCACAAACCATTTTCCAACGGCCTTCCAGACGCGTCTTGTGATTTTGCAAACCACAAACCAGTTTCCAGCAGTCTTCCAGACGCAGTATTGCAAACCACAATTTATTTTTCGACGGTCTCTCAGACGCGTCTTGTGATTTTGAAAATCACAAACCATTTTCCGATGGTCTTCGCCTTGTGAAGTTGCAAATCAAAAACCATTTTCCGACTGTCTTTTAGACGCGCCTTATGATTTTGCAAACAACAAACCATTTTCTAACGGTTTTCCAGACGTGCCTCGTGATTTTGCAAACCATAAACCATTTTCCAACGGTCTTCCAGACGCGCCTAGTGATTTTGCTAACCATAAACTATTTTCCGATAGTATGTGCAGATATGCCGTGTTGTTTTTCAAGCCATAAAATATTTCATTTGTCCCAAATTATTGAATTCAACTCATCTTATGAAACTAGCGGCAGGAACCATAACATAGGGGGAAGGGTCGTTTGGCCGAACAAACCATTAAGCCAAAACCCATCTGGCCGAAACTCATTTGGGTCAAGGGTCATTCAACCGAAAAGGTCATTTTGCCGAAAGGATCATTTGGCCGAAATGGTCATTTGGTCGAAAGGGTTATTTGGCCGTAAAGGTCATTTGACCGAAAGGGTCATTTGGCCATATGACCTTTCGAAAGGAAACTCCCGAAAGGGTTAGTTGGCCAAATGATCTTTCGAAAGGAATCCCCGAAAGGGTTATTTGGCCAAATGACCTTTCGAAAGCAATTCCCTAAAAGGGTCATTTTGCCGAAAGCGTTATTTAGCAGAAAGGATCATTTGGCCGAATGCAACTTTTGGAAGAATAGATCATTTTTTACTTCTCACTGTGAAAAGTGAGAAGGGCGAAGTGGGTAGTGAGACGTCTCATTACTAACTTCGCGCTTCTCATTTTTTACAGTAAGAAATGAGAAATGAGAAGCGAGAAATGATACGTCTCACTTCTCACTCCTCATTTCTCACTTCTCACTGTAAAAAGTGAGTAGTGCGAAGTGGCCCATTTCGGCCAAATGACCCTTTCGCCTAAATGACCCTTTCGGCCAAACGACCCATTTGACCAAATGACCCTTTCGGCCAAATGAATTTCAGTCTAATGGCCCTTTCTGCCAAATGTTTCTTTCGGCCAAATTACCCTTTCGGCCAAATGACTTTCGGCCTAATGGTCTGTTCGGCCAAATGGTATATTCGGCCAAACAACTTTCGGCCTAGTGGCCTTCGGCCAAATGGCATTCGGCTGAATGGTATTCGGCCAAACGACCCTTCCCCATAAAATAGACTGGCAGGTTCGCCAAAATGTGTGCACCTGAATGGCCGGAACAAAATATGTAAGGTGGTCAATAGAGTGATTCAAATTTTGACTTTTTCGCTCCCCTATGCTTAAACGATGACATTTGATGTTTTATTAATCCTCCTAAAGTTTTAGCTAGTTTGGATGTGACTAGACTGAGCACGCACAGTTTCAAGTTTGTTTGAAAATTACTATGAAAACAGTCACTTTTGTGGAAAACCGTTCCGCAACGTTGCTCATTAGGCTCTAAAAACATATAAATATGTTGTTAATATAGAAAATTTTGCAATGAAACTGATCGTCTTTGTTGCGAAACGATTCTATGCTTGCAAGATAAGTTATTAGAGAAATACTGAATCGTGGTAAATCAATTTAACACGTAAAAGAATAATATCAATATCAATAATGAGCATTTTTGTTTCATTAATAACTTTGCTTACAAAAGTCAAATCGCTTCGCAACAACTACTGGCCTCTCGCTAAGGAAGTATTCTATGAAAGCATCGTGTCGCTTGTATTTGAATAGTTAATGGGTCGCAACACGGAACAGTTTTTCACTTATGTGGCAATTCCTATAGTAATTTCCATACAAACTTCAAACTGCGCGTGCTCAGTCTAGCTACATCCAAATTAGCTAAAAATTTAGGAGGGTTAATAAAAAATCAAATGTCATCCTTTAAGCATAGAGCATGAGCATGAGCATGAGCATGAGCAGGATAACCGTACAATTCGTAGTTGCTACTCCGTGATTGACTAGAACTTGCGAAATTGCACAGGGAACCAATTGAATGGAGCTTGGGTTTTCGCTATCATTCTCAATGTGCAAATTTCGGAAATTCAATGCATTTTACTAAGTCAATTACGGCGCCGGCAACGTCCTTACGGTCATCAAGGGAAGGAAGGATTATTAGTTCAACTCTCGTTGCTACTAGAGGCCCGGTATTCCTCTGCATTTCCACGATAGTCTTAGGATAGGATATTGTGTTAGTATGAAGGGATATATTATCTGGATTCACTTTGGTAAGTGATGCGATCTATGGGATAGGAATATATGAATGAGAATTAGAAGTACTAGAGTAATGAGAAAGTATTAAAGTGAATTCTAATGGGATTCATTTTTTATAATTGGAATTTGAATGCTATTGGATTCTAATACCACGCACACGTCTACCATACCATCGCTACCCGCACATCAACCTCACACATTCTTACTTGTATGAGGCCTGCACGAGCATTTATTTATTTATCATCAGACTAAGGCCGGAGTGGCCTGTGCTGCACATAAAAGACTTCTCCATTCTGCTCGGTTCATGGCTGCACTTCGCCAACCACGCAGTCTGCGGAGGGTCCGCAAGTCGTCCTCCACCTGATCGATCCACCTTGCCCGCTGTGCACCTCGCCTTCTTGTTCCCGTCGGATCGTTGTCGAGAACCATTTTCACCGGATTACTGTCCGACATTGTGGCTACGTTCCCGGCCCACCGCAGTCTTCCGATTTTCGCGGTGTGAACGATGGATGGTTCTCCCAACAGCTGATGCAACTATTCGATCGGAGCGTCTTACGGAGTCCAAAGTACGTACGATTTCCAGCCACTATGCGCCTCCGAATTTCTCTGCTGGTATCGTTATCGGCGGTCACCAGTGAGCCCAAGTACACGAATTCTTCAACCACCTCGATTTCGTCACCACCGATAGAAACTCGTGGTGGGTGGCTCACATTGACCTCTCTTGAGCCTCTTCCTATCATGTACTTCGTCTTCGACGTGTTGATGACTAGTCCAATCCGTTTAGCTTCGCTTTTCAGTCTGATGTAGGCTTCCTCCATCCTCTCAAAGTTACGTGCCATGATATCAATGTCGTCGGCGAACCCAAATAACTGGACGGACTTCGTGAAAATCGTACCACTCGTGTCAATCCCTGCCCTTCGTATTACTCCCTCCAAAGCGATGTTGAATAGCAGACACGAAAGACCATCACCTTGCCGTAACCCTCTACGGGTTTCGAAGGGACTCGAGAATGCCCCTGAGACTCGAACTACGCACATCACCCGATCCATCGTCGCCTTGATCAACCGTATCAGTTTATCCGGAAATCCGTTTTCGTGCATTAGCTGCCATAGCTGGTCCCGATCGATTGTATCATATGCGGCTTTGAAGTCGATAAATAGATGATGTGTGGGCACGTTGTATTCGCGGCATTTCTGCAATACCTGACGTATGGCGAACACCTGGTCTGTGGTAGAGCGTTCACCCATAAATCCGCCTGGTACTGCCCACGAACTCTCTCGCAATTGGTGTTAGTCGGCGGCATAAAATTTGGGAGAGTACCTTGTAGACGGCGTTCAGCAATGTGATTGCGCGGTAGTTGCTACAATCCAGCTTATCGCCCTGTTTGTAGATGGGACACACGACACCTTCCATCCATTCCTGCGGCAGAACCTCATCCTCCCAAACCTTGGTAATCACCCAGTGCAGCGCTTCAGCCAGTGCCTCACCACCGTGTTTACACAGCTCTTCTGGTAGTTGGTCAAGGGGCTTCAGGGGCTTTGCAATGTTTTTCAGCCAGCCGATCTCCTCATGGATTTCCTGGAGATTCGGAGCCGGAAGTCGCATGTCCTGCGCGCGTGCTCCTAGGTTCATTACCATACCGCCACCGTTGTCTGCCATATCGCCATTCAGGTGCTCTTCGTAGTGCTGCCGCCACCTTTGGATCACCTCACGCTCGTTCGTAAGAAGGTTCCCGTTTATGTCCTTACACATATCGGGCTGTGGCACGTGGCCCTTACGTGAACGGTTCAACTTCTCATAGAACTTTCGTGTGTTATTAGCGCGGTACAGTTCCTCCGTCTCTTCACGGTCTCGATCTTCCTGCTGGCGCTTTTTCCTCCGGAAAATCGAGTTTTGTCTGTTCCGCGCCCGTTTGTATCGTGCCTCGTTCGCCCTCGTGCGGTGTTGCAGCAATCTCGCCCATGCTGCATTCTTCTCCTCAACTAACTGCTCACATTCGCCGTCATACCAGTCGTTTCTCTGATCCGGAGCCACCGTGCCTAGTGCAGCGGTTGCGGTGCTTCAATGGCGGATCGAATATCTCTCCAGCCATCTTCAAGAGATGCTGCGCCTAGCTGCTCTTCCGTTGGGAGTGCCACTTCCAGCTGCTGCGCGTAGTCTTGGGCTAGTCTACCGTCTTGTAGCCGCCCAATGTTAAGCCGCGGCGGACGACTCCGACGCGTGTTGATCACCGTCGAGAGTTTTGAGCGCAGACATACTGCGACGAGGTAGTGGTCGGATTCAATATTCGCACTGCGGTAAGTGCGTACGTTCGTGATGTCGGAGAAGAATTTACCGTCGATTAGAACGTGGTCGATTTGGTTTTCCGTTACTTGATTAGGTGATTTCCATGTGGCCTTGTGGATATTCTTACGGGGAAGAAAGTGCTTCGGACTACCATTCCGCGGGAGGCTGCAAAGTTTATGCATCGTTGGCCGTTGTCGTTCGATACGGTATGCAGACTATCCGGTCCGATGACCGCTCCTTCCTACCTGAGCGTTCATGTCACCGATGACGATTTTGACGTCCCGCAGTGAGCATCCATCGTATGTCTGCTCCAGCTGCGCATAGAACGCTTCTTTCTCGTCGTCGGATCTCCCTTCGTGTGGGCAGTGCACGTTGATGATGCTATAGTTGAAGAAACGGCCTTTTATCCTCAGCTTGCACATCCTTGCGTTGATTGGCTGCCACCCAATCACGCGTTGGCGCATCTTTCCCAGCACTATGAAGCCGGTTCCCAGCTCGTTGGTGGTGCCACAGCTTTGGTAGAAGGTAGCCGCTCGATGCCCGCTTTTCCACACTTTCTGTCCTGTCCAGCAGATTTCCTGCAGCGCTACGACATCGAAGTTGCGGGGATGTAATTCATCGTAGATTATCCTATCGCAACCTGCGAAGCCTAGCGACTTGCAGTTCCATGTTCCAAGCTTCCAATCGTGATCCTTTATTCGTCGCCTAGGTCGTTGCCGATTGTATCGAGTCGTATTATCTTCTATGTCGTTCGTAATAGTTGTTTTTAAAGGCGGCTTATTGGGCCTGCGCAAACCTCCTGTCTCGTCGAAGGGCCGTCGTGTCAGGGCTGTTTAGCGTCCCACCTAACACCAGGACTTGGGCTTGTGCGCTTTGAGCGGCACACGGTCGCTTTGGCGGAGCCTACTTGCGGATACATGCAGCTTTTTATAGAGGTTTAACAGGGCCCACTGTCAAACCCCACCACATCCTAGGCAGGCGCCACAACTCGCAGATGGCCTGGGGAGGGATCGTCAAGCCCTTGGACATAGTCCCTGCTGCCCACGAGCATAGCGACCGTATATAGCATTCGTATACGGGTACAAATGAATGCCAATCTATTTTTACATTTTATTTACTGCTACTAAGTAACAGGCAGCTTTTTATAACAATTCTATATTTAGAATCATACTTGCTAGCAATGAGAATTTGATTTGCAAAGAGATTGAGTTATATGATTAATGAAATTATCTAATAGGAAATTGGAAAGGGCCAGGGATCAAACCCTTAATCTCCTGCTTATGAGGCAGAAGCAGTGACACAAGGCCACCAAGCACCCTTACAAATGTCATCCTTTAAGCATAGAGGAGCGAAAAAGTCAAAATTTGAATCAGTCTAGTGGTCAAGGCTCTCCATGGTTGCGTGTGTATAATAGAGGTTATAAACTATAGGGGGAGATTGTCTCTGTCGTCACTGGCCAAACATTTTGCTATCGAGGATAGGGCGCTAAATGTCAACGAAGCAAAAATCAGTACATTTTGACAGACCCAACATGTCCGGTAACGAGAACAAAGGAAACCGCAGCGACAAATTTCCTCTATGGTTTATTACCTCTATTGTGTACACGCTTCGGAGATCTAACAAGAAGAGAGGGCAAGTCATGGCTTGCTGCTCGTCGGTTGACAGGTTGAGGTGTTCACACGATTAGAAAAAGTACCTAATATTAGGTATTTTTCACTCAAATCAGATTAAGAAAGATTAAGTAAAATTTAATTAATAATAAGTAAAATATACTTAATTTTGAGAACAACCTAATCAAAAGTTGAGTAAACTTCACTTAACTTTTATAAACATGAGATTACTTAACGTTGGGTTCCCACACTTTACTGCCCTTGTAGTTTTGCTCTTCATTTCATGCAAACAAAGATTATAGGGAGGGAGATGCAAGAGGAAAAAAGTACCTAAAATTGAGTACTTTTATCTAACCGTGTATAATCAAACTCCACAAACCTTATTTAGCTTAAAAAACTATGTACCGTTCATATCTATAATTACAGTGAAACAATATTACATCAATTGAGTCATTTTTCTCCCAAGAACAACTCCAGCTTTTTCCATTTCAAGCACATTAATATTTATGACAATTGGAAGAACGACTACAATAGCGAATTTACAATCCAACCCTTTCACGCTGGGCTAAGATGCCTGTGTCAACTCACTAGACTTGATTTCCCCACAGGCACCGATCCAATTATGATAAACCGAAAAATGTTAACATTTCTTCTCATCCAAACGTCATGGTTCTCCATCCCGGTAAATAGGTCGAAAAAGGTTGATCTCCAACGAGCTCAGCAGAATCTCAGACTTTCACACGATGCGGTGATGGTTTTCCCGCGTAGGTTCTCTGCTTCCAATAGCAGATTGATTAACATTTGTGCTGGCCATCGTCGACCGTCAATGGTCAGCTGAGCGTCTATCGCCTTCTTGGCGTCCGTCGTCCGCTTTCATTTAACGATATCCAATCATAACTCCATCATCGATGTTTTAAAAAGTAACATCAGTTTGTAACCTGCCAGACAGGAAAACTACTTTCTTTCTCGTCTCCACCCCATCAGCGTCCATGCTAAATTTGATTGGAGAGCACCTTGAGCATTAAACCTTAGATGTTCATTAATTTCCGTCCGATTAATGTCTTATTTACCTACGTAAGGTGTGCAATTGCACATCGGTAGAAAAAAAAAAGAATAATCCTTTTCTGAGGAAAACTCAAAGAGTGGCTGCGAGGCTCTAAATAAACACGAAAAAGATAAGGTGCGGATATGTCTGGGCACGGTTGAGCTGCTGTTTAGGCGCCTGCAACATTATACATACGTGCGACTCGGCTATCGGAATAAATTGATAGGTTATGCTGAAATTTCTCCCTCATCTAGCAATTTGCATATTTTCTCCTCATCACCGCAGCAAATCCAGCACCAGATATGTCGTGCAGTTGCCTCGCTCGCAGCTAGTCTTGTGGCGAACCATAGGCAAACTATGCAGCAGATACATAAATGAGCTCTAAATACTTCCTCTCGCGGTTTGTCGCGGATGATGATGGTCGTGTTGTCTCACCTCAGGTTGCGGAGACACTTTTGCTTTCTGTTTGTTTGTAGCCTATCGGAAGTTCGAGGGCATGACATCGCTGGCAGTTGCCATCTGTTGCGGTGATTGGCCTCGCTTGGTGATTTTTTCGCGACTGGTAATTATTCAAAGTGCATGTCTGAAAGAGTTTACACCATGTTTATTGTATGTACTTCAAATGTATGACTGTCGTTAGAGTTTCGTGGTTATTGAGCCAAGTAATTATATCTTCAGGGCGAAGGAAACGGTTTTGAGAATCTTTGAAAAGATTTGAATTCCTAAACATAAACTCATTTAACGGAGTTTAGAATTTGTTTGTTTTATGGTACCCACGAAAACAAATTATTTTTACACATTGAGGAGACAATCCAACACATGTTAATAATTAGTTTTGACTTTCCACTGAAGACTTCTAGGAAAACCATAGTTACTTTGCGCTTTTTGTGATACTATCAACTTTTATTCAGTAACACTAGTGTTAGTTTTATTCCCTGAACAAAAACCCTTTTTCAGATTATTGGCAGAGTATGTTTGATTACAAAATCGGTGCATTTTCTAAATTGCCTTAGTAACTACAAGCAGCATAAGCAGGTACAATCCCCAAGGGGTATCACCGTATGCATTCCAAACCACGACCAATGAGTAGCCAGCACCGTACAACGAAACGTCAGGGGGGCTGCAATCTGAGATGATGAGCACCCTTCATGAACTTTCCTTCCCTTGAGCGCTGCCGAGGCCACACCAAGGAACGGCAAACGACAACCGCAAACGGGGTGCACAATCGAGCCTAATTTTCTGTGAAAATGAAACGTAAACAGCATGATGTGAAATTTAATTAAGGTCTTGCCATTCAGTCTGATCCGAGCTTTGTGAATCGCGCAAGTTTCGGATTGTGCGCGCACGAGCTGTGTGGTTTCTGGTTTAAATCGCAGCCAGTTCCAACCTAATAGAATTCAAAATCACTCTGCACGCTTTATCGATGGGAAACTGTTCAAATTGCCTACTCCTACAAGTCAATTTGGCATGAACTTTGATTTTCTGTTCCCCTGTTCGTTGTTAAGGGTTTTCGTTTCAGCGCTAACAAAGCGGGAGAAAACTGCAAATTCGTTGTGCAGCGTGGAAGTCATTTCCGTTCGTGAGGTGCTTATAAAAGTGGCAGATTTGATTAGACGAGTTTCGCTTCGCAATGCGAACCCACGATCCGACAAAGTATGTGGTTAATGACTGTTAAGAAATGTCAAAAAATCTGTTAGATGGCGTTGTTTTTAACTTGAAACATTTTTTTATGCGTGTATTTATTTGGTAGGCACTCTGTGTTCTTGACCGCTACTGTGCCGTGATCTACTGTGGTATTCTGCTGCACAGAATCTATTTTTAGATATCCTTAATTCGTTATTGTTGTCGTTTGCCAGTTCATCGCATCGTGAGTCCATTGTGTCCATTTGTCCGTATGGTGTATCCAATGATCGTTACTTTGTCCGTTTGCCATTTATGGAGGATCGTTGGAGGAATGCCTCCTAGAAGAACAGTTTTGTCGTTTGCATCAGGCAGCCGTGTCGGTTAGGCGCGTCTCCCAAAACGCCACACAGATAGAAAAATCCACTGAAATTTACGCTGAAAATCATGCACATAAATGGAACATCATTATTAGTGTACTTCCACACGAGAAGTAGCCTAAATGTATACAATATTTGATGTGAATCGTCGATATTACATACAAGTTGTAAGCAATATTGTTAGGAAGCGGACCATTTCAGCGTAGAATAGCGTAAATTTCCGCATGTCAAGTTTTACGCGCTGTTTATTTTTCATTATTTTTTTCTGTGCACCTTACGAACTGCGCTTCCGGCGACTGACAAGGGTTTTTGTAGAGGGGCTGGGAATCGAACCCATGACCATTCGCTTATAAGGCGAACGTAACTTGAAACATTTAATCGTTTGGATTCGCCACAAGCACAGGCTCTATTTAATAATGATGTATCACGTCCGAACGATGAATCAATTTAAACCACCCAACCAAGCTAATACCACCCCCATATCGGAATATTATAAAAAGACATCATTAGAATCAGGTGCTTCGATTGTACTATACCGGCTCATACCGCGATGCAGCCATAAATCAGGTTCCAGTCTTGTGCTACGTTAACCTGTAAGACGACAACCGGGTTGCGACACGCGTGCGACTCTCTGGGACCAAGCGCACGCTCGCTCACACATGGCTCAACCAAATGGGCGGGTGAACTATTGGTAAATGCAGCCATTAAAGGTCACAAGGTATGCAAACTCGTCTACCGTTCTCTGAGCGGGCGTACTTAGCTGTAGTCGTCGGCACTAGGCAATAAATCAAACGCATAGAAATTAATTGATTAAAATGTCGACTTAAAACAAAACGCCAAGAATGGAGAAAAGCAGTTGGGTTTAGTTTGAAACTTAATCAGTATATGCAGAAAAGGATGCAAAAATTATGAGGTTCTTTAGATGACATCTACCTACTTGAATTGGTTTCAACATTATTTTGATATCTTCATCAAATGTTTTGCTGTTAACAGCCAATATTTTTTTATTTGTAAATTTTACAGTTATTAAAATATTCACTATCATGAAGCAACTTTAACCCGAGTTTTCACAATCGTCACATGGTTATTCAAAATATAGAATGGCTTACTCATTTTCACTCATTCATTTTATTTCATTTATTCAGACTAAGGCCGAAGTGGCATGTGCGGTATATAAGAGCCTTCTCCAATCGGCTCGGTCCATGGCTACACGTCGCCAACCACGCAGTCTACGGAGGGTCCGCAAGTCATCTTCCACCTGATCGATCCACCTTGCCCGCTGCACACCTCGCCTCATTTTCACTCATCTGATCGTTTAAAATCGTTTAAAAATCGATTCCTAATTTTAAGCATTTTCCGATACTTTTTCAACTCGTTTTTTCAAGCATTTGATTCAATCAAACGTAATGGGAAGCTCTAACTTATGTAATCTGCATACAGCAGCCCGGTGGCATCCTTATATCACACAATAGGTTTGTTTTGCAGCCAACATTGCGCGACCGTATCCCACTGACAGTTCTGTATCCTAATGAGAATCAAATGTTATGTTTGTAAACAAAACACATACTATCATGAATTTTACACTGAGATGTTGGCTGCAAAAACATGGCGTCGTGCCACCCACCTGGCATACAGAATCTTTCTTTAGGTCATTATCTAACATATGTATGCATTGTAAATATTAAAGTTTGATGAGTTTAGCATAGCATCATTTATTGTATTGCAGCGGCACGGAAAGTAACCGCTGCAAGAATTCTTTTACAGCAGTTTGTCTACCTAGGCGCCCACTTGCTGTGGTATAAATTTTACAATGTTTCGTGCAGCGTGTCAACAATTATTCCAGATGGAAGCCGAAAGGAGAGAAAAAAGTCTGCACACTCACGTTGATAATCCTGCTCATCGACGATGGATCTTACGTCAAAATGGATTTCGGACAGCTTCCTAGCCAAAAATTCTACATTGTTACGGCACGAGGAGTAGTTCCTGCGAAGTTTAAGTTTGATTTTTGGACAAACTTGCAAAAAAACGGATGATTATGGCAAGGGATATGCAACTGTGGGGCAAAGACCTAAGTGTTTGTGACGAATAAGACGATGGACTCGAAGCTGTACAAGGAGGAATGTCTCAAAAAGCCACGGTCGACCTTCCATAAAGCCCATAAAGGTCCCGTGAAATTTTGGCCAGATTTGGCGAGTTGGCACTACAGCCGGGAAGTCATCCAGTGGTACCGGGATAATAAAGAAGATTTCATCGATAAAAACATAAATCCACGCAACTGTCCACAGTTCCGGCCCATCGAGACATTTTGGGCAATAATGAAGCGGAAGCTTAAGAAAAGTGTAAAAAGTGGACAAACGGCTCGGGACGCGACTCAGATGACAAAAATGTGGAGCAAATGTGCCAAGGAAGTTGACTCCGGAGGTGTGCAACTTCTGATGAGAGGAATAAAGAAGAAGGTGCAAATTTTCACTAGAAACAAGAAGAAATTATTTGTATCAATAATTTTTCCTTTAAGTACAGTGAACTACTCTTGTTTTGATGTATTAACCTTCTTTGTACGTCAATCCGTTACCGAGATACAGATGATTTTATCATTCCGGATTCTAAATGGACATAGTTTTAGATGGCAAGCAAAAAACATGTAGGGGAAGGGGGGCAATATGTCCTAGCTAAGCAAACACTCCTCTATTGTCTTATTTGTAACGCTATTCATGGGTATTTTTACATTATGCATCAGTTAAACAAGATAGCTAGTTGATGCCATTCAAAAAATGTCAAAAATCTCAATCATATTGATAATATTCACATTTCAAAAAAGTGGTGATATTTTGTTGCCGGAAAACTCATGAGGCAAAACGCCTTTCAGCTGGCGGCTCCTAGGGAACAAAGTACCACGCGTTGGTGAATCAGCATTCTAGTATGGATAGTCCGTGGAGACGCAAGTACTTTGTAGGTTATTGCCACTAGGGCGTTTTGCCTCGCCAAAATGTTAGATGTTTCTTCAAAATGTGGAAATTTTCGGTTTTTCCGACCTTCCCATGCACTATTTTGAAGCCTATCCTACATAATTTTAGATCTAGTTTTGTTACGGACGTATTAATGACGGTAAAAATGAGGGATACCTAGTGTTGAACTTAATTTTAAAATTAAAAAAACACTTTAATAAAGAATTAAAAAAAAAAAAAATATGAGGGAAACCACAAAAGGCGTTTTGCATCGGAGGGGGGGGGGGTGTTCGTTTTTGGGCCTCTTCCCCTAGAAAACGGATGTCCTCAAAAAGATACGAGTAAGCCTTTGTTTTGTTTTCTCGCATGAATTTTTCGTAGATAATAGAATGGAAACGGCAGGTTTTCCCCCTTTGGCAGTTGCAATTTGGTTCACCAATTCGGACAATATTAACGTAAGTAATATTGGGTTCAACAAGCTGGATCGTAATTGAAATGACGGAATGAAATCCGTGATTTTTATGAAAAAGATTTTCCTTTGTCATCATCACTCAGGGCTCTCCTTAGCCGTGCGGTAAGATGCGCGGCTACAAAGCAAGACCATGCTGAGGGTGGCTGGGTTCGATTCTCGGTGCCGGTCTAGGAAATTTTCGGGTTGGAAATTGTCTCGACTTCCCTGGGCATAAAAGTATCATCGTGTTAGCCTCATGATATAAAAATGCAGAAATGGTAACTTGGCTTAGAAATCTCGCAGTTAATAACTGTGGAAGTGCTTAATGAACACTAAGCAGCGAGGCGGCAATGTCCCGGTGGGGGATGTAATGTCAATGAAGAAGATCATCATTCAATAAAATTTCGTAATATTATAGGCTTAGAAGTTGTAATTACAAGCGTATCATGGTTTGAACCATTTTGAAATCGGTCGAAATTACCATCTAATTGGCAGGAAATTAACCTACAACAGTATGAATGGAATATTTAGGTATACTGTAAGTGAAGGAGTTCATTTAAACTTTCGTACAAATTGTTCAAGTAGAAAAATGGAGCGATTTAAAAACTTCCTGAATTTTCGCTAAAATCACTCCACCAGTGGAAAAATTCCAAACAGCTCATAAAGGACGCATTTCATGACACAGGAGTAAGATCAATATGGTTGGGGTTCTGCCAAATCACACCAAGCGCCAATGAAAAATTTCCAATTTTTTGGCCAAAGTTTTCGTGTAACAAATTAAATTAATCACAAATCACATCAGACAATGCTCAACGTAATAACTAAGGATATCCTACAACAAATGTACGCAAGAATTGACATAAAAACATTCCATTTTCCTTTTGCGAACAAAATATCACAAGGCAGAAAAATATATTAAGCTCTTTTAGTGGAATGTATACAACCGTCCAAGACGAATTAAGTACTCTCCATTTAATTCCACCAATTATTTTCGATATCTTTGCAGATACGTATTTCGACCACAACTGTGTGGTCGTCTTCAGTGCCTCGTACTTGACTTCAGACGACCACACAGTTGTGGTCGAACTACGTATTTGCAAAGATATCGAAAATAATTGTTGGAATTAAATGAAGAGTACTTAATTCATCTTAGACGGTTGATCACAAGTCAGTCAAAAAGCCGCTTGGTGCGGTTTGGCTGAACCCCGACCATATATATAAAAAAAAGCCTTTTTTATATGTAATCGATTGACATCATCGTACAATTGAGAAACATTTTTAAATAGATAAAATAACAACAAGGTAAAAACTGATCATGGTTTGAACTAAAATGTATCGTGGTTTGAAATTATAAATGCATTCATGTTCCACTGCTGTTCGCTAGGAGCGCTGCATGCGCCTAGCTGGAGCATTTTGTTTACATTACCAATGTAAAAAATTGCAATTTTTGACGATTTTCACATGTTTCGAATTACTAATCTAATGCGAGAAGATGAATAGTAAAACAAATTTGCTTTTCTATAGGCTTCCTGAGCGTTTCATGCATGTGATTTTTTTTTTCTTTTTTTTCCTTGTCGGGTGTTTTTATCACTGCGACCATTTTTTGATCTATTGTAATATATTCCCCTTTTTTCTAGCTATGTAATTATGCCGTATCGCTATTGGAAGTTATCGCCAATGGCTGATAACAATATTAGTCGTGAAATACGAAGGTGCATCGTATGGGGAAGTCGACCCTACTACGGGCTCCTAAAGAAACTGCGTTAAAAAACTCAAAGGTGCATCCCAATCGGTTGTACGCAAAGGTGGCGTAGGACTACGTAGCTATACGAAATGGAGGGTATTTTTCATCATAATTTGTGTAAATTTATTAGCATTGTGCAAACTGCTCGGAGGTCAACCGAATCAAGAAACTGAAAGTAGCTCCCAGTTGGATGAACCAGCCGTGGAAAAAGAACGACTCATCGACCGCATCGCCACTGAAGCCATTCGTCTATCTTTCAGTGGATATCATCAGAATTCTAGAAGACATTATGCTCAAAAATGTCCGGAATAAAGAAAAAATAAGCAGAATCGGAGGTGGCGCGAAACGAAACTCAAATATATTAAGGTCACTCCTGACAGAATCCAAGTTTCAAAGTGTTCGCGTTTTCGGGGGTACACCATTCGATACGGAAGCAACGCACAACTGTCATTTTTATTTCTTCACGCGTGCTGCGACGCAGCAAAGCTGAATCAACAAAAATGACAGTGGTCCGCCGCCTCCGTATCGCCCGCCCCCGAAAACGCGAGCACTTTGAAACTTGGATTCTTTCAGGAGTGACCTTAATATGCAACGTTCGACTTCCGCCCGTGATGGAAGCGTACATGCATCGTTTTCTATAGCGCTGGTGGCAAAGTGAGCGGGACTTCAAGAATAAATTACAAACAGTCCTTTTCAGGACTTAAACTTTTTATCCAAGAAGAGGTTTCGACCGTTAGGAAAATTGTTTACCCAGACAAACAGACTGTTCGGCTATTTAAACGACAATGACGATTTTGGAAAGATTTATTGTTTTTAATAATGCGCCATTTGAAAAACTAAGGCAGCTAAATGACATTTTTCACTAAGGTCGCGTCTTCATCGATTTGGCCGTCGCCGACGGAAAGTGAAATTTTCGGGCAAAATTCTTTGGTTTTGCTTAGTTAGTCATTAGAAATGATATCGTTTTTTTTCGGGTTACCATCGTTTGGCGACGACAGAAAGTTGCCTTTTCTTAGCACAACCACAAGTGCGCGTCGGAGGGAGATGATGCAATGAGTTTGTTCAAATGGATGGCGTCAGTAGCAGTCGAATGGAATTTCCTCACAAGATTTTGATTTGTTGTTGAGGTTGAATGACGACCACCAACGCAGACTTCCACCACCAGTTCGATGATTTTCCTTTGAAAATGCTACCAGAGCGCCTTCGTGCTACTGTGTTCGCTCCGCTGTGACCGCTCTGCGTAAAATCTTGTTCAACCGCTCTCAACGAAATCCCAATGGCTTGCGCACCAATGATCAAAATGGCTTGCGCGCGCTGGAAAGCAGCTTTCTTGTATCCAATAAATTAAGCCCGTTAGCTCCACCCCTTTGTAATCTGATATAGGTGTAAATATAATGTGCACTCATAACGATTAACGAAGCGGCGGGGCAAATGGAATTACTTCATTAGACATAAGAAAGCTGCTTTCGGCGCGAGCGAGCCATTTCGATCGGGATTCCGCAGACAACGGACCGTTCGGAGAATGACAAATTCTAAGAATCCTATGAAATTTTCTCGCAAGATTCTGAATTTGGTTATGAGATGTTGGTTATCTAAGATGCGTATTGTTGCGAAGAATAACAACAGAAATTTGACTCAAGACGAAGTTTCTTCATATTACAAAACATTATCTCTTGGCATCTGTCTGTCCGAGCGACGTTCACCGATGGGTGGTTGCTGTAGATAGTTTCCACTGAGGTGGCGTCTTCATTGATATTATACAAAAGCCACCATTTTATACAAAAAAAAGGTTGATCCGACTATCCGAAATATAAATTTCTTCAAAGTGCAAAACTCAATCGTAAATAGCGAATTTGATAACGTGTCAGAGGGAGATGATGCAGTAAATTTTAATGGATGGAATCACTAACAGCAACCAAGCTACCACGCCAAACCCGATGCCACCGAAACAGTCCATTTTCGCAATTAACTCTTTCTTTTCATAAAATGTTGGTCCTGAGAAGAACCAATTTTTCTTTTCCTAATGCTCCTTTCCAACTAGCTGACACCACAATTTGTAATAAATTTTCAGCATCGGCACTAGCCGTGCGGGATCGCCACAGTGCTATTTTTATGGTCAACCCTTTCTTCTTCTTGATGTTGAATGATCTGCAGCAACACATCGAGCACCACCACCAATGCGATGGATTTCCTTTGAAAATGTTATTAGCGCCTCCGTGATGCTGTGTTCGCTCCGCAGCGATCGTTCTGATGCGTCTTCTCTGCGTGAAACCTTGTTCCAACTGAGGATTAGATCCAAACTCACAAGTGATTGATTTTTGATGTCTGTGCTAGTGATGCATGTACGTGATTGGTTGGTTGACCTATTTCTAAACTACTAAACAACTTTTTTTTAATTATCGATAATAAATAGTTAAAAATCAGTATTTTCAAATAAATACAGTCGACTCTCTACATCTCGATGTTCTATATCTCGATATCTCTCCCTATGTCGATAGTTTCCTCAGTCCCTTCAATCTACATATATTTGGGCTTTCTACATCTCGATAATTTCCTTATCTCGATATCTCTCTATCTCGATGGGTTCTGAACATATTTTGTTCAGGATTCACTCTCCTTATGTCGATATGGTCAAATTTTTGGGCTACTAGACCATCTTTGGACAATAACAAACATATCAACAACAGGAAACGACATTTGTTTTGTTGTCGTTTTTCATAGGACCATTTTTGGCGCTGTGTGGCGGCGAAACAAGCTGGCTCAGCTCTACGGCGAACCCAGTATCCAAAATGTATCTAAAACCGGAAGGGTAGATGGGCAGGACATATTGCAAGAATTCCGGACAGCAACCCTGAAAATATGGTGTTCGTTTTCGATTCGGCAGGTACGAGACGGCGTGGAGTGCAGTGAGCAAGGTGGGCTGACCAGGTACAGAATGACATGGCGAGCGTGAGGCGTATTAGAGGATGGAGAGATGCGGCATCGAACCGTGTAGGGTTATGCGCTAATTCGTCCATGGCGCTAGTATTCGTCATATCAAATTCACAATCACTAAATACTCGCGAGTCGTAAACTAGCATAATGAACTAATCATCTGGCGAGATAGAAAAAAGTGTACACTACGATCTGCATTCATATTAATTACATTCCGGTATTCATTCATTTATTTAGTCTACATCTAAACAGATAACACTGAATCAACAATTTGACGCCACAATACACGGTTCAAGGCCGCATCTCTCCATCCTCGAATACGCCCCACGCTCGCCAAGTCGTTCTGCACCTGGTCTGCCCATCTCGCTCGCTGCGCTCCACGTCGTCTCGTACCTGCCGGACCAGAAGCGAACACCATTTTTGCAGGGTTGCTGTCCGGCATTCTTGCAATATGCCCTGCCCATCGTACCCTTCCGGCTTTAGCTACCTTTTGGATACTGGGTTCGCCGTAGAGCTGGGCGAGCTCATGGTTCATTCTTCGCCGCCACACACCGTCTTCTTGCACACCGCCAAAGATGGTCCTAAGCACCCGTCTCTCTAATACTCCGAGTGCTTGCAAGGCCTCCTCGAGCATTGCTCATGTTTCATGTCCGTAGAGAACAACCGGTCTTATAAGCGTCTTGTACATGACACATTTGGTGCGGTGGCGAATCTTTTTCGACCGCAGTTTCTTCTGGAGCCCGTAGTAGGCCCGACTTCCACAGATGATGCGCCTTCGTATTTCACGACTAACGTTGTTGTCAACCGTTAGCAAGGATCCGAGGTAGACGAATTCCTCTACCACCTCGAAGGTATCCCCGTCTATCGTAACACTGCTCCCCAGGCGGGCCCTGTCGCGCTCGGTTCCGCCCACAAGCATGTGTTTTGTCTTTGAGGTATTTACCACCAGTCCAACTTTTGTTGCTTCACGTTTCAGGCGGGTGTACAGTTCTGCCACCTTTGCAAATGTTCGGCCGACAATGTCCATGTCATCCGCGAAACAAATAAATTGACTGGATCTGTTGAAAATCGTACCCCGGCTGTTACACCCGGCTCTCCGCATGACACCTTCTAGCGCAATGTTGAACAACAGGCACGAAAGTCCATCACCTTGTCTTAGTCCCCGGCGCGATTCGAACGAACTGGAGTGTTCGCCCGAAATCTTCACACAGTTTTGCACACCATCCACCGTTGCTTTGATCAGTCTGATAAGCTTCCCAGGAAAGCTGTTATCGTCCATAATTTGCCATAGCTCTACGCGGTCTATACTGTCGTATGCCGCCTTGAAATCAACGAACAGATGGTGCGTTGGGACCTGGTATTCACGGCATTTTTGAAGGATTTGCCGTACAGTAAAGATCTGGTCCGTTGTCGAGCGGCCGTCAACGAAGCCGGCTTGATAACATCCCACGAACTCATTCACTAATGGTGACAGACGACGGAAGATGATCTGGGATATCACTTTGTAGGCGGCATTAAGGATGGTGATCGCTCGAAAGTTCTCACACTCCAGTTTGTCGCCTTTCTTTTAGATGGGGCATATAACCCCTTCCTTCCACTCCTTCGGTAGCTGTTCAGTTTCCCAGATTCCGACTATCAATTTGTGCAGTCAAGTGGCAAGCTTTTCCGGGCCCATCTTGATGAGCTCAGCTCCGATACCAACCTTACCAGCTGCTTTATGGGTCTTTAGCTGTTGGATGGCATTCTTAACTTCTCTCAAGGTGGGGACTGGTTGACTCCCATCCTCCGCTGAGCTGACGTAGTCATCTCCTCTGCTACCTTGACTTTCACTGTACTGTACTCTCAACGCCTTTTAAATGTTCCTCGTAGTGCTGCTTCCAACTTTCGATGACCACACATTCGTCCGTCAAGATGCTCCCATTCTTATCCCTGCACATCTCAGCTCGCGACACGAAGCTTTTGCGGGATGCGTTGAGCTTCTGATAGAACTTGCGTGTTTCTTGAGAACGGCACAGCTGTACCATCTCCTCGCACTCCGCGTCTTCCAGACGGCGTTTCTTCTCCTGAAAAAGGCGGGTCTGCTGTCTCCGCTTCCGTCTATAACGTTCCACGTTCTGCCGGGTACCTTGCTGCAGCGCAACCGCCCGTGATGCGTCCTTCTCCTCCAGAATCTGTCTCCGCTCCTCGTCGAACCAGGCGTTCCGTCGACTTCGACCCATATACCCGACGTTGTTCTCCGCTGCGTCGATAATGGCTGCTTTGACTGTATTCCAGCAGTCCTCAAGAGGGGCTCCATCGAGCTCACCTTCTTCCGGCAACGCTGCCTCGAGATGCTGCGCGTATGCAGTGGCGACATCAAGTTGCTTCAGTCGCTCTAGGTCGTACCGCGGCGGTCGTCGGTACCGAACATTGTTGATGACGGATAGTTTTGGGCGCAGTTTAACCATCACCAGATAGTGGTCAGAGTCGATGTTAGCGCCACGATATGTCCTGACGTCGATAATGTCGGAGAAGTGCCTTCCATCAATCAGAACGTGGTCGATTTGTGATTCTGTCTGCAGTGGTGATCTCCAGGTGTACCGATACGGGAGGCTGTGTTGGAAGTAGGTGCTGCGAATGGCCATATTCTTGGAGGCGGCGAAATCAATTAGTCGTAGGCCGTTTTCGTTCGTCAGCCGGTGAGCGCTGAACTTTCCAATAGTCGGTCTAAACTCCTCCTCTTGGCCAACCTGAGCGTTCAAATCTCCTATGATGATGTTGACGTCGTGGCTTGGGCAGCTGTCGTACTCACGTTCCAGCTGCGCGTAGAATGCGTCCTTATCATCATCAGTGCTTCCGGAGTGTGGGCTATGGACGTTGATTATGCTGAAGTTGAAGAACCGGCCTTTGATCCTCAACCTGCACATTCTTTCATTGATCGGCCACCACCCGATCACGCGCCTTTGCATATCGCCCATCACTATGAAAGCTGTTCCCAGCTCGTGTGTGTTGCCGCAGCTCTGGTAGATGCCCAGACAACCAGAATGCATGCATAATAGAATTGTTTTTCTGTTATGCGATGCCTATGCGCACAAATTTCATCGCTTACCAGTCGCGAAAACACTTTTTACGTACAAAAGTGGAGGCGATATAAGTGTATTTCTTATCCGACGTTGCACGGAAGTGTATGCGATGTGCACGATTTTTATGCGAGTTTGTTCGTTATGCATTGCGATGTAGTTTGTGATAACAAACTCTGTTTGACAGATAATCCGATTTCATGTGAGTTTGATTGCAGGAATATGCGATGTCAACAAATGAAGCTGGAATAAACTCGTAAAATAGCCTACTGTGCGGGAAAATTTATAAATAAACTGATGAGCTTTGCACAACAATGCGAATCTGATGAAACTTGGATCGGTAAACGATTTTGATCGTGCATTCTTATGCGATGTGTGGTTGTCTGGGTGGTATGATTACCTCTAAACGTTCGCACCATTGATCCCTTCCAACAAACCTCCTGCAGCGCTACGATGCCGAATCCACGGTCCTTGAGCACATCGGCGAGTATGCGTGTGCTCCCGATGAAGTTGAGAGATTTGCAGTTCCACGAACCGAGTTTCCAATCGCTAGTCCCTTTTCGTCGCAGTGGTCTTCGCCGATGGTTCCGGTCCGTACTCTCTTGTTGATTGTTCGTTGCTTATGATTTTTTAAAGGCTGGCTTGCAGGGTCTGACACCAAACCCGCTAAATTTCCGGAGGACCATTCCTCCTTATTTCCGGTGGACCATGGTGCACAGTTTCACTTAGAGTCCCTCGCTGGCACTCGGACGATGATCAGCCGCCCCTAACATGGAGAACAGACGCTGTTGTGAGCCGATCCTGACATGAAGAACAGACTCTCAGTAAGATTTGCACCTCCGGAGAGGAGCAAACCCCCCCTTCCCTGTCAGCATACGACCATAGTTCCCACCGGGGTTGGTTACCCGATCTTCCCTAAGGTTGCTCGTATCCCGGCCTGCACCACGGGAAGGTAGGGATAGGAGTTGCTGGGTAAGAGGCTAAGGATCGCGAAATAGGGTCTACTTTATTCCTTCAGGTACGCGAAGTATCAATGGTACGCTTTACCCAGAATTTGCCGTGCCATAATAACTCTGGATTCTGTATCCCATGAATGGTCTATTTCAGACTATGAAATTCTATTAAAGGCCCCTCTGTTTACTAGCGGGTTTGTAGAACACCATACTAAAGGCGGCTAGATACGATTTAAGGTCCAACCAGATTTTTTTTCCGTTAGATAGGACAAAGAAGAATGAAGAATTCAACGAAGAGTAAACCCAGATTTTTATCAAAAATATATCTGTTTCAAAATATACCGTTAGAACATGAATAAATTTCGCTCCTGTATATCATTGAAATAACTGCTATTCCTGCACGTGACAATCTGGCGACGCGATTCAAGCACTAACGGTTGTTGTGAACACATAATTTTATCTGCTGCTTCAATTATTTGGTCGTTCAACCACGACTGTTTCCATTGAGGGAATCGTTACTTCCAAAACTAGATTTGTTTACGTTCCACCTTCATAAATCTAAACCTGCTGAACGGTTAACTACCATTCCTCTATACTTAAGCATCGCTTGCTTCCAAATGCGCACCGCGCGTTAAAGGCACTTTACGAGGTTTCGCTTATCAAGGAGGACTAATCTGGTTGACCAAAATATTGTGTTCACTTTATTCGCGCTTCACAGATACAAATTAGCCGCCCCTTGGCATCTGGTGCCGCAGTTTGTTCTGCGTACCAACACGTTAATTGGAGAGCACGCACTGGAGTGGGAGTTTTCTTTGGGTCAGCGGGCGTTGCCCGCGTGGTGCACGATTGTAGATAAAATAACTGCGAACGGCAGCCCAGATGTCACTGCTGTGAAATTGCTGCCACACTTGGCGACGCCCCATTTAGATGAATATTCAAAAGTCACGGCGCCCACTATTGCCGCGATCGGTAGTCTTTAGGTTTGCCAACTGGCGTTAATTTATCAATATGCTATTTGCGCTCCGCTACAATGTTATGGTTGGTTTTGTAATGCGAATGATTATGTAAACACTTTGGCGATGGCATTTACAATCTATCACGTTTTCTGATGTGATTGGATTTGTTGGTGGACTTGCACTATTTATAAATTGTGGTGCCGCTTGATCAATCTGCTTACATTGCTTTCAAAGTAATGGAAGCTACAGTTAGACCTACCCTAATAGTTTAAAACCCTTTTTAACGACCCTAGATGGATTGAAGATATAGAATTGAGTTGGTTTTACTAAGTCTTGGCATATGTCAGAAAATGGGTGTCAGACAATATTCAAATAAAGAGGTTGAAACAAGGTTGGAATTTCAAAGGAATGAAACAATACTAGTCTTACAAGATTGTAGATATTCACTAAACAAATTGCATAAGAATATGATAAAAATCTCATGTTGATGGTGGATATAGGTTTAGAGCTGAAATAAAAGTGTAGAAGTAATAAAGAAATGGGTCTCCTCATAAAATCTGGCAAAGACTAACGCCAAGACAGGTTTCTCACTTCTACGGCATTGAGGTCACTTACCCCAAAAACTGCGACAAACAATTGTATTCTCACCGGCCCGACCAATTACGACCCAACAAAGCTTTCCATTAGTCTCAATCGATTGTATACAGGCGTCAACATTTGCAATTCGATCTCATGCTTTCCCTCCGTAACCATATACCAGCCAGCATTCCGCTCTACATGCCCGCATAGTTCCGGCGAAGGAGAAAATAGTTCACGCACTCATCTTCTGTTCGTATATCCATCGTCGTCATCATCATAGACGTAGTCGTCGCATAATCTACATTTAATGGCCACAGTAAAGCCGGCAAGACGGCGACGACGATGACGACTTCGAGCTTAGTGCACTACAGAGCGCATTGTTCCCCTGATGGAGCTCCGAACCACAGAAGGAAAGTGGCGAAAATATGCAACTTTTTCAGTTCATCAGACATTTCGTCGACATTACCTGCAGAGCCTAGCAGGCAATCGGTAGGTATTTGTGTCCCAGGTGCTTCCAAGTGAGTTTTGTGCCATTTTCACTCTCGGCGATAGTTGATGACTCCAATAGCACTTTCCAGTTCATTTTTGCAAGCCTTTGTCTCGCCTGTAGAGAAGTAGCGTCCTCCCAAGACAAATTGAGGAATAGGGTGTCCCGGAAAACGTGAGAAAACAAGTTTGTATCACACAGAACACTGCTTTCACGCGCCTTTTCTTCGTTAGCATTTTTATAGAATGGCAATTCAACACCAGAACCTATCCAACCTGCTCCAAAAAATGATAAATAATTCCACAAAAAACATATGTTTACAAACATCAACATTTCAGATGAGCGCTAAATCAAGAAAATTTAAATTGGGTTAAAATAGAGATCAATGTGTTCCAATTATTTTCACGATTCGATTCGTAATTCAGATATTTCGCCCTACGCGGTAAGTTCATGTACTGTGTCTTGCACTTGACTCGACACACATGACCACAACGACAGTATTTTTTTCTCTTTCAAGAAACTCTAGAGCGGAAGAAGCCATTTGATACAACTATCCAGCCGACTGAATGCATCTAGCCTCAACCCTACTCATCAGTCTAAAGGTATGTGGCGTTTTGTTTTCCCTCGGAAGGGCCTCATAGCATCAATCTATTTGGTCTTGAACGATGCCTCATTTTTTTTCTTAATTTTTCTTGCGTGGTGCAGAAAGTGAGTGTGTTTGTTCGCCTTTGTTAAGTGAGTGTTAACTCCGCACCGACCGTATATCTTCAATCGATCATCAGTCGTCGGTCGATCTTCTCGCGTGGAACGTGCCACAACAAAATGTGCTTCATAGTCTAGTACCTTCACGAACTTGCATGTATAGGGATGTGGGCTTCGAACAGCAGAGCATACGACACACAAGTGGGAGTAACTAAACACAATCTTCAGTCGAGGCCGATGATGGCACAGAAGATGAGTGGAAATTGATTGACAATTGCCCTTTCTATCTTCTGCATCATCTGCCGGCCTGCGGGCACCAGTGCTGGAGTAGGTCCCGCGCACGTGTGTGGCATTCTTGCGACACTAATTTATGGACAGGTACTTGAGAAAATGGGTCAGCAGCAAGTGAACGACACCAACCAGTATATGAGCTGGCGGAGGAAAAGGCGACGTCAAATGGTCCAAGTCTTTGCTGTGAGTAGAGCGGACAAAGTATACGAATGAATGCAATTGATGTGAATTAGAAATGTATGGCAAAATAAGTAATTAGGGTGGATGTACCAATTGTCGCCATAGTTAAGAACAAATATTTTTTAAATATAATTAAAAGCCATATGGGTGGTGTTGATATGTTAAGCGGAAGGTTTCCCTTCCAGCTCCCTAGAACAAATGTGAAAACCGCTTTTAAATTCGTGATTGTACCCAAAATTGCTTAATCCAGGAACGCATGTACCAGTTGTGGCACTATTCTTAATTTTGGTTCCTATTATGGCAAATTCCATTTACCATTTCAGCGGAGAATATCGAAACTTTTATTTATTTATTATCAGACTAAGGCCGGAGTGGCCTGTGCTGCACATAAAAGTCTTCTCCATTCAGCTCGGTCCATGCTGCATTTCGCCAACCACGCAGTCTGCGGAGGGTCCGCAAATCGTCCTCCACCTGATCGATCCACCTTACCCGCTGCGTACCTCGCCTTCTTGTGCCCGTCGGATCGCTGTCGAGAACCATTTTCACCGGATTACTGTCCGACATTCTGGCTACGTGCCCGGCCCACCGCAGTCTTCCGATTTTCGCGGTGTGAACGATGGAGGGTTCTCCCAACAGCTGATGCAACTCGTGGTTCATTCGCCTCCTCCACGTACCGTCCGCCATCTGCACCCCGCCATAGATGGTACGCAACACTTTCCTTTCAAAAACTCCCAGTGCGCGTTGGTCCTCCACGAGCATCGTCCAGGTTTCGTGTCCGTAGAGAACTACCGGTCTTATAAGCGTTTTGAAGATAGTCAGTTTGGTACGGCGGCGAACTCTATTCGATCGGAGCGTCTTACGTAGTCCAAAGTACGTACGATTTCCAGCCACTATGCGCCTCCGAATTTCTCTGCTGGTATCGTTATCGGCGGTCACCAGTGAGCCCAAGTACACGAATTCTTCAACCACCTCGATTTCGTCACCACCGATAGAAACTCGTGGTGGGTGGCTTACATTGACCTCTCTTGAGTCTCTTCCTACTTATGATTGAATTATTGGTAATAATAGAGGTTCGGTGGCATTATGTACATATTTAAAAAGAAAAACTCATCGAAGACGTTCGGCATACAATCAATAAATGTTCGGAACAAACTGTGAAACTCCTCCAACCAAACGTATCGCCGTCGTCCTTTCACCAAATCTATAGCCTTGCCAAGCATCCTCTGAGAAAACATCAATTTCCCAAACGCTTCCAATTTTCAGATCTGATCTCCTTAATAGATTATTTGGCAGAATCAAGAATCGGATTCAGCGTACGAAAAAAAAAACTTTTGGCTTATGGAAGTATCAGAAATTTGACGCCTCTTGGATGCCCAAAAATCTATGCCGAAAAAACTCTATTCTGAATAGTCTCCAAACTATTGACTTTTCTCCCTTCGTCCATCTTCTGACGTATCCTTTCTCTAGGATCGAAGTGTGCTGTGATGTGAATATGACGTGAAAATTTTTCTCTGCATAACAAAATTATAACTTAATTCTATCAATTGTTGTTATTTAAAACAACGTGTGTTATAATTAGATAATTCGATAAAAATGTGTCCAGTTTTATTTCATATCAAAATTATAACAACATTAGTTATGAATATTTTCACAAAATAATTGCCTGGTTGGTTGTGGTGGTTGATTTGCTCAAAACTTCACGTGTCGCTGCTAAGGGGCCGTGCACATATTACGTAAGCACTTATGGGAGGAGGGGGGTCCGTCATTTTCTTACGCACCATATGAATAAAAAATCATTTGTATGAAAAAAATCTTTCATGCGGGGGGGGGGGGGGGGTTTGGCCAGAAAAAATACTTACGTAACATGTGTACGACCCATAAGCTATGAATAAATAACATTGTGATGTTTTCTCATGTGCGGTACGTCATTTCCTGAGTTAGCTTATGTCAGAATTTTCACAAACCAATTTGCATTCCAATACAGTGCACATTGAGGATGGCTAATCCCAAGTCTCATCTGTTGGTTCCCTGTGCAATTCAGCTAGTTCTGGTCAATCACGAAGTAGTAACTACGAATTGTACGAGCATCTCATGCTCATGCTTCTGACGTATCCTTTCTATATTCTCCAACTTCACTCCTTGCTTCCCATCTTACACCTCTCACGTCTCGTTTCTCACTTCTCACATCCCATTTATCAAATCTCATAGTCCTCTTCTTGCTTTTTCACTTTTCAGTTCTCACACAAAGCATCTCGCTTATTAATTCTCACACTCTACTACTTGTTTCTCGCTTTTCACCGATCACATCTTATTTCGCACTTCTTACTGCTTGCGTATTGCTTCTCACTTCTCAATTCTCGTTCATTCTTCTCGCTTCTCCCGTCTCACTTTTCGTATCCCAAATCTTAGTATACAATTCCCGAATAATTATAAAATTATTGAGTACTTTTTAGTGTAATTCTCTTCCTACTTCTCATTTGTTGTTTCCCACTTCTCTCTTCTCATCACTCATAACTTCTCATTCATCACTTTTCACTGTTCAATTCTTACTTTTTATTTGTTTAATTGGTTATAATTTAAAATAAATGATTGGTGGCACACGCCGCTAGTTCTGTCATCGATATCGATGTCATTCGATGTCATCGATAGTCAGACATATCTGATGAGCGCGTTTGTGTGATTGAAATGTGTGTTTTTCTATGAAAAATTCGCGAAGTTATCTTTTTAGTAACTTAGCACAGTCTTTACTCATTTATTTTTCCATACATATGCAAGTATTATTGAAAAAAAAATCTAGTGAGAAACCTTAAGGAAACGGAAGCCTAAGTTTTATCAAAAGGTGAAAATTTTTTTTTTTTTCATAGATGTCTGGATCATTATTTTTAATTTGTTGTTCTAACAACTTGTTTGAACGTCAGCTGCCATCAGTTTTGTTAAGGAACACTGGGGGAAGTGGAAAAGGAAAAATCGATAGTGCATGTTTGAATTAGTGTAAAACCAGTTTAAATGATTTAAATGCGTTCAATCAAAATGGGCTATCAAAAACAGTCAATTTTGCACCAACTGTGCGGTAATTCATACCATTTCGGTCGCTTGAAATTTATGGAAATAGATTTTAAAATTAGGAGTTGTTTTTCCACTTACCCTAGTGGGATGGGGTAAGTGGAAAACCCATGTTGCCTTGACCTTCAATAGTGATGAGTAGTTACATATAACTAAAATCAATACGATAATTGCTCTGAGTATCTTTTGTGGAATAATTTCATTACCTTAACGGAATAGATCCTCAAGGAATTTTCGTAATAGCTAGGGAAAGGCTGGTTTTGCCTTCTCGGACACTAAGTGTACGTAAAGTCTATATGTTCGCCCCAAAGATGAACATTTTAAAGGAAAATGGGACTTACAGGGTTATAAACTAATCAACTTAGTTTAACGAATTGAGATGATGTCTGTATGTGCGTATTTGTATGTATGTGTGCGCAAAGCACGTACAAAATTATCAGCTATTCTTAAACACTTGTCCTTAACCGATTTGTTCGGAAAAAAATTGCATTCAACGGCGAAACTTGTTATGAATAAAAATTAATCTGGATTATACAATATATTTACCTATCAGTGCTATTTTTAACTTTCTTATATATTTTTTTTCATAAGGAAAACATGTGGAAGGCATCAGTACCGATAGGTGGTGTCGTGATTTCTGGTTCCTAATTCACAAAATGCCAGAAGAGGTTTGGAGTCTCTTGATAAGTCTTGCTCCTCTTTTAATTATGGATTCTTGATAATCTGTTCTTGATCTTCTCCTTTTCTTCAAATTTGATCCGTTCGTCATGCCATCCGTTGTAAGAATGACCTCTTGCCCCGTTGACACCCGCCTTTTATACAGTTTGGCGTTGGCAACGGCTATGTGTAGTTGTATAACAAACTAACCCTGCCTACCATGATCCATTTAGTCGAATTTCTAGAAATTGTGATGCAAACACCGAAAATGCCATAGAGTGGCGGATTAACTTATTATTTATTGTTGAACGAAATTATGTATCAATTTGAATAATGTTGTATTTTTTGATCAAGCCTTATTCTCTACAATACTCTCATCCTCTACTCTTTAATACAAAGTCTGCGGAAAATTGGAATTCATTTTTACTGAATATTGTTTGTATTATAATTGAAAACTTAGTGCATTTGAATGACGAACTCCGTTGAAATTATCGTAAACAGCATAGAGTTGAGTTTAATTGACTGTGGCTCAAAACTATAGGAGTGTGATGACTGAAGGTACTGATTCATAAGTCCTAATTACGAGGATTTATCAAATAAGTACTAAAATTTGATCATACAAAGTTAAAATTTTGGTATGTTAACAATATTTGTGGGGGTTGAAAAATAATCTGACTATTTTCGCCCTTTCTATGCTTGCTCCTGCCACTGTCGTGTTTATGTTTTCTATTATTACTTGGTAGAATGAATGTAAAAAAGAAATGTCTACCCTTGTCATTTCTGTTTAAAAGTTTACCGTAGAATGTTGAAAGCTTAGCAATTGTGAGTGCTATCCAAATCCTATCTGATTACGAAAAAACAAATTCAGTTAAATACCAATTCCATTCTTTATTTCATTCAAGTTTAATTCACATTAAATGCAATTCGAAATCAATCCAAATGCAATCTTAATTTATTCCAATTTTTAACTCAATTCGAAATGAGCCCAAGTTCAACTCAAGAACAATATTATTTCAATCTAAATCCCATCAAAAATAAAACCAATCAAAATCTAATCCCATAAAAATACAATTTGGAATAATTATAAATCAAATTGTACTCCTTATTCAATTCTAAATCAAATGTAATGGACAATACCAAATTTAGTTCATGTTCCATCCGAATCCAATCGGAATCAAATACAATCCAATACCAAATCTTAGTGTTGTGCAAATTCAATCGAATTTAAATTAAGGTACAATAAATATTCAAAATATGTTTCATTCAATCCAAATCAATTTAATACCCAATTTAATACAATTCTTTTAATTTATTTTTTTTCAATCCATTTCCATAAAACTCTATCCATTTTCATAAAAATATAGTACAAAGCAATTGTAATTTAATTTTACTTATTTGAAATCCAATTCGTTTGCCTAATTGCCTCTAATTGTAAAAATATTTATTCACTTCATTCTTGATTCCATATCCTTACTTTCCTTTCAAATAGCTCTGTTTTTCATAAATTTGCGTGATTTCTGTTTTTCCCAGCTACAATTTATCAATTGGGTCCTCAAGCCCTACTTCATTTTTTTTATTACAAACGATAGCGTCAAAATTACATGTATTAAAATTCTGTGCATAATCTAAAGCCTCAAACGCAATTCAGTGTCAATAAATTTGAAATCATTGTAAAAGCACTAATAAGCTCAAACTAAGCCCAGGCGATCATCTATTCACATTATACTTGTTTTTTTTATCACTATTTTTCTTCCAAAAACACCAAACAGAATTCTCGAAATTTCTGCAATTCCCATATTTACATTTTATCAAGTTTCAACTTCGATTTTTCCATGACCCGGCATTTTAAAACGGAGAATAGCAGGTTAAACACAACATAAAGCAATGGTATCGTCACCGGGTGATAAATTCTATAACCTTGATGCTCTTAAAGATGTATTATTCACTTATTGCTGCTGATTCTGATACAATTAAACTCCAATCCTAAAACCAAACCAATACAATTGGATTTAAACCAAAAGCCTTTTAAATTCATTCCAAATGTAGTTCAAGTGCAATTCAATTTCATTTCGATCCTTATCCGAATCCCTATCCGATGCAACATAAATCCTGTTCGAATCTTATCCAAGTCCAAGTAAATCAAAAATCTGAACTGAAACAAATTTTCATCTAACTTAATCTTTAATTAGTTGAACTCCATTCGAATTCTAATACTAAACCAACACAGAACCATTCCATTTTTAATACTAATTCAAATTGTTTTCAATTAAATTTGAATAGAAATGAATACAAATCTAGTCTAGATTAAATCCATTTTCAAGAGAATAAAATCGTAATTTAAGCGTTTCCATCGTAAAACTAAAAAATCTAAATTCAATCACAAACAATTTGTAATCTATTCCAATCTTGATTATAGTCGAAATTAAATTCGAAGTCAAATTCATTAAAATCTAAATGAACTTCTTCATTACTAAACTTAAAATAAATCCATAATTATTTTTTTTTTTTATTGACTTTTTATTAAGGAGACTTTCAGCCCGAGGCTGGCTCGTCTCCGTATAATTATTTTTGTTTACATTAATCCAACTCTAGTCAAATTCAAGTTTAATACAATCTAATTTTCTGTTCAATAGATCTGTTCTATGTTAATTTGGCTGGTTTTCAACTAACTGTTCTATATGCATTTCCATAGTTAATATTTGATAGCTGTTTCATGCCTGCCATTGTTTGAATATGCATTTAGTGTGCCAAATACCATGAATATACTATGTCCCGGACATCAAAAAAAATCCCACCCGAAAGCTTTTTAGATCGGTCAAAGAATCGAACTCACCATCTTTGAAATTGTAATCCTACGCTTTTGCTCAATATGAAATTTAATTCATCTTAAATAGAATAAAATTGTACTTCAACCCAATTTCAAATATTATCAAATTAAATAAAATTTAATCTCAATCTGAAAAAAAAATTCATTACAATCACGAATGCAGTTGAGAATTATGTCGAGCATGATTCAAACATTTCCAATGTTCAATAGAATTTTAACTTAATTTGTTTCAAATATGACATAGTTGGAGAACTTTTTTTTTACCTTTCATTGCACACTTTCTGATGATATTTGATACTGTAGATCTGTGCATAATTTCGTTTTCCAGAATATTGAGCTAGCAGGCCCGCATAATAAAATACAACATGTTATATGGTCAGAATCAGAATCATCAGTAAGATATAGCTTCACAGTTTACGTTGCGGTTATCGAATACTTTTCGATCGATTCAACCATAACTGCTCGACATCATTACTAAATGTCAACATATAACATGCTGTCTCTAAAATGTGCTTTATTTCCTGCATTATATGTCAACATTTTATCATACTGTTGAGCGAAAATTTTGCACGCGAAAACAGACGATTTTTTATGGTGACATAACTTAACAACCCATTCAACATAATGTTATTTGTCAAATAACCGTACCACAAACTGTTAAAACTTTATATGAGATTGTTCATTTACAGTTGTCAACAGTAAAGGATACTGTTGTCGACCGCACGGTAAAATATCCATGTACAGTTTGTAATTATGCGGGGGGTTCACGAAATAACATGAAATAAAACTTAAACTCATTATTTTTTTATGTTCTGCAAAACCATCACGTTCATCCTAATTGAATTACACAAAAATAATTATTGACGATTTTTTTTCATCGTTATTTCATGTACCACTTACTGCGAGATCATGGTGAAAACTCCATTTGCCCATTTGGATAAATTGTTTTTGGAATTCCATAATCCAAAATGGTTGCTTACTGTTGCACCTCGCGATATTTGAGGGCACTACATCAAAAGGTATATTTCATTATTGGCTTTACTCGCAAATATCACTTTCTAAAGTGCCCTGCCTCGACTGCAGTTCCAAAGTGACATTTCTTATTACTCTGATTCATCTATCAGAAGTCAATTGATTAATCGGATGCTGCCTCAACTACAGCTCCGTGTTATGTACTGTTACTGTTAGTACTCCTGATACTCTGCCTTAACTATCAGAGATCAATTCTAGATGCTGAATACTGCCTCGTCTACAGTACAGCTATTTTCTACATTTCGCGTTCTTCTGATACCTACCGATTGGGAGCTAAAGTTCTGCTACCGTCCACGCCATTGTCGTGATTTCTGGTTCTTAATTCACAAAATGCCAGAAGAGGTTTGGAGTCTCTTGATAAGTCTTGCTCCTCTTTTAATTATGGATTCTTGATAATCTGTTCTTGATCTTCTCCTTTTCTTCAAATTTGATCCGTTCGTCATGCCATCCGTTGTAAGAATGACCTCTTGCCCCGTTGACACCCGCCTTTTATACAGTTTGGCGTTGGCAACGGTTATGATGTGTAGTTGTATAACAAACTAACCCTGCCTACCATGATCCATTTAGTCGAATTTCTAGAAATTGTGATGCAAACACCGAAAATGCCATAGAGTGGCGGATTGACTTATTATTTATTGTTGAACGAAATTATGTATCAATTTGAATAATGTTGTATTTTTTTATCAAGCCTTATTCTCTACAGGTGGATTAATCAGGCACTTTCTCATTTATATGAGTCCAATCACCACTGGAATCACAATGATAACAAAGAAGGAACATATTAAGATTCACAGCTATCGAAATAAACCCTGGAGAGAAGAAAAAATTGCGTAATTAGAACATTATACACTTCGCCCGCAGTGTTTGATACCTGGGGTAAGTGTAAAATCTTTGAATTATTTGCTTTCTTGGTACAAACCACTACCAATTGAATGGGATTAGTTTAATTGTATTGTAATGGTCACCTGTGATATAAATTCAAAGAACAATTGGTGCAAATAAGAATTAATTTTATGAATGCAAATATCAATTTTTCGTGAAACCTAAAATTACAGTTCAAGCGTTAACGGTGTTAGTGTATGTGTTATACAAATTTCAACATAGTTTTAGTGTGAGCATCAAAGTATAACATTGCATGATGCTATGATGTAGTAAAAACTGTAAAGTATGTACAATTCCAATTTTTCGAGTCGATTTTTACACTTACCCCCCTTTTCCACTTCCCCCAGTGTACCTTACTTAATTTAGCCAATTAACCCAGAAAATGCAAAATTCCCTATTAAATATTGAAATTCAGGTCTTATATTGTTGGGTCTGCAGTTATCCTAGCTAGCGTAGACGTAGAGTTCCGACACGCAAAAAAAGCGTTCCTGAATTCGTGAACCAGCAAAAATACACCGTGATTTAATTCATGGATGCGGGAACACCAGTCACGTTTTCCCTAACGTTCCTGAAAACGTGACTGTATTCCCGAATCCGTGACTATTGTTCCCGACGAAATACACCGTGAACTCGTTAGTTCACGAATTCATGAACGCTTTTTTTTGCGTGGAAGATGAAGGAATCGTCATATTTTGTATTGCGAGCGAAATGTAATTCCTTTGCGACCATTGTCCTCTAGTCAGTGAAATTGAGAAATCACATTACTGATCTGGGTTATTAGGAATTTAAATTATTGCCATCGGTGAATTTGCTTATGATTCCACTATTGGCTTGGTTCCTGCGAAGCTTTTCTTAAAACTTTCACAATGTCGCAGCTATGTAAACAAGATAAAACAATTTCTTATTTTGTCCCGCATCAGTTACGATTATAGTTTGCGGCCCCCACACACTCTATACTTCCCTTTATGGAAACCTATTCTTATTTGTACAAATTCACATGCGTGGTACACATAATGGTTATTGTGGTTGAGCATGACTGATTGGGCGCTAACATATATAATCTAAAACATTACGCTGATCACAGGCACGGGCTTGACGATGATGGATTATTCATGTTAGTTCCACGCCCAATGATATATTTATCTACGCATAAATGTGTACGTAGGTCAGCAACGTCTGTCACATCATGTGAGAAGTGGAGCTAAACACCCAAATTTGGAGTGTTCTTTTCGGTATTTGCCTCACAGCTGCACACCGCGCTCGCAGTAGTAATAAATATTATTTTGACTCTCATAATCGCTGAAGGTTCGTCGCTTTCTTCGTAAGTGAGCAATTGAAATCAATCGGCTGACAGTTCAGACCTCGTTTCGTCACTGAATGCCAACCTTTTCCTGATTGGTAAATGGCCCGATCAGTTTTGATTGATAGATCGTTTATTGATTGAAAGTTTGAAGAATGTAGGTAGGGCACATTTGTCGATAAAATCATAGTAAAAATGATAGTCACGCAGTTGGGTTTGCAATGGTTTTAAAATGTGTTTGATTGTTGCTGATTGTTCACTAATTTTCGTACACTGTAATGATCAATTTTTCATTACCCTCAATTGAGGGACACTCATAATAAACTAAATGGGCCGTGTCATCCATGATAATGCTACCGCTAGGCTTGTACCTCAGAATATACCATCCACCACGAATGCTGCACAATCGTATACCAGTCCAACTAAACCAATTACGCTTCGCAGTTGTTGGTGGCCCTGACAATAACATTGCTGGCACGAGATAATACCAACCGGTGTTACTGTTGGGCTGCACATACCGTGTCATTTCTGTCACGGAAGCTTTCTGAGTAATCAACCACTGCGCAAATCTGCTTTGATTTCATTAACTTTGACCCAGACCTCGGCTTAGAGTGATACAGAGCGCTGGGTGACACCCGACCGACATAATTTATGTGCCTTCCGTGGAAGATGGCGTGCCCAGCCGACGTTGTCTCTGTCTAGTCTAATAAATTATCAAGCACACTGACTGCTGTCATGGATCTGAGAGTGAGACGACTCACTGGGATGCACAAACCCAACCCGTAAGGTGGAATAACCAAGGCTTGAAGCTTACGCGTTTGCGTCGTCGGCCGCCATCATCCGGACAAGTTCCAGTTCCACAACGATAGTTATATAACTCGCACCTGGAGGAGCTTTGAGAAAAAAAACGATTCATTGTTTGTACTCTGACGCACGGCGGAGATTTACGATGCGAAAAGATCAAATTATGGCTGCATTTGAATTTCCCGGGGCTTGGATTTTGAGACCGGGCTGCGCGGGAGCAGATTGTTAAACTGCTCAAAATTTGGTCCAAATGGCATGGTAGAGTGCTTGTTATTGTTTTGTTCTGTCCGGTCGGGTGGTCGTTTGAGTGAACTGATTACAGTGATTTCTTCCAGTGGGATTAATTGTCCACGCCGACTGACCGTGTTTAGGCTCCGCTTAAAAGTGGGTTAATAGAACTGGTGCAGCCGTTGTAAACCAGTGTACTAAGGTATTAATCTGTTACGACTTTGTCTGGATGGAATAAGTATTTATGTGATGATTACAAACAAGCGGTAAATTTGAGGCAAGATGTAGGGAGACGCTCGTTCATGCTCGTTCATATTGTTTGGTATAGATTGAAAAAGTTTCATTTCATATAACCGTAGTAGGAGTTTTATATGAATGTTCTACTGTATAAGAAACCTAATATTTTTCTTTAGCAATTAATAGTTTGTTCAGATTATGATTCGGCAGATGATGAAAAATCGAAAACCGATAGTTTCTACCTGAAATCGATACACATACCATACCATACCATACACATTTATTTAATTTTTCAATTGAATTTATAAAAGCAATCACCATAGCTAGTGGCTCACTTTTTTCAGCAATTGTTTCAATAAATCTCTCATAATTTTGGTGACAAGTTCCAAACGTCAAACACATATTGATCTCTAACCAGATATACTATTGTGATTAACAGCGTAACAACTCCTGTTTTTAAAGCTCGAACAAAGCCATTTGCTTTGCAAAAATTTTATGGTATTCAACATTTTTCTGATTCAATCTCATGATGGCCATTAGCTATATTAAAAACGGAGAACCATATTCAAGCTAGTGCCTTGCGAACAAAGGCGTAGGTTTGCCAATCCAGAAATGACGAGTTCGATTCTCGGTCCGGTCTAGGATGTTTTCGGGTGTAAAACATTCTCTGCACCTTGGTCATAGTGTATCTCTAGTACTTGCCACGCAAGATACGTAGTTATACAATGGTGGGCATAGGAAAGCTTTCAATTAATAACTGAGGTAATGCTATTAGACTAAAGTTGAAAAGCAGTATAAGCCCCAGTAGGAATGTAGAGCCATTAAGAAGAAGAAGAAGAATCGAGTCAAGTACGAGACATTGAAGACGACCTTACTGTTGAGGTAGAAATACGTATATGTCAAAGGTACAATAAAGTAGTGGAAATAAATGGAATTGTACAAACTCGTCTTATGCCAAGTAAAGAAGAAGAAATTTAATTGGCGCTGATATCAATAAATCTATCATAATTCTCTTATTATCAGAATCTTATTCGGGTTCAGCAAGTTAAGGACCTTAGTGTTATCCTGGACAGTGCCCTCAGTGAGTTCAGGGTTCCGATGTGCCTCAGGTCTCTCTATTGCTCCATTGTGAGTTTTTTTTAGAATCGAATGCTGTTGTGTGGTGTCCTTTTCAAGCCTATTGGATTGCTCGAATAGAAGCCGTTCGAAAAAAATGTGTACGGTATGCAATACGCTTTATTGGTTGGCGTGACCGATGAAATTTGCCATCGTACGAGGAGCGCTGTTGTCTTTTGAGAATCGAACCACTTGACGTAAGGAGAAGATTCGCCCAAGCAACGTTTGCAGGAAAATTGCACATAGGTGACATCGATTGCCCGGCATTGCTGGCCCAAATTCAAATATACGCACCAGAAAGACCGCTTCGTCCGTCCGTGCTGTATGTCATGAAATAAATCAATACTTTTCATACTTTGACTACAATCTTTCTGAAGTTTCCCGTACCGCCGGACGTTACCAACTAGATTTTGAACAGAATAAGTCATATTCATTAAGACAACCATTGTCCGTTGGATAATAAACAGAGAAATAAATTAAAAAAAAAATAATAATAAATATATTCTGCTGGAAAAAAATCAAACATCAAACACTTTTTGACCTTATCAACAGGTATACGATTGTGGTGAACAGTTTTTTATATTTACTTATGTGATTTATGATATCTCGATGATCAGTTTTTCGTTCTAAAGAACAGTATAATAAGTTCTATTCTTTTGAGCTCGAACAAGATTTTATAATGGTGGTTAATAAGAGCAATACTTTTCCAAATTGTTGCCAAACGAAGCCTACGGTTTCTTTCGAATTCTCTACTGAATATTATTTTCGCTTGACGATCTTCCGGCATATGAACAACGTGTCTTGCCCACCGTAGTCTGCCGTGTTGCATAAGCTCAACAATATTCAGTCCTTTAACAATTTATAATTCGTGTTTCATGCATCGTTGCGAAATGCCGTGCTCTTGTTTACTGTCGAGTATTGTATGCAGCACCTTACAATTAAACTCTTGCACTAGAATGTTTAGACGAAGCTATGGGTAAAGTTTGAGGTTTAGGTTGCGATTAGAGCGCTTATTAGGGGTCGAAAACTATTTATTCCCCTCAAACGGGTTACGGGTACCCGTTAATATATAACAGTGGGTCTGCATATTTCTTTGAGTTACAATGTGACAATGGGTGTGCAAGTGCATGTGTGTTTTTGGAGGTGTGTGTGTTTTGGACGCCACCGAGAGGCCACCTGGAAGTCCGGAACATCCGAAAAATGGTTAGTTCGTAAATTCCATTGCAAAGTAACGGGTGATGATCTTTCGTGTCTGCTATTCAACATCGCTTTGGAGGGAGTAATACGAAGAGCAGGGATTGACACGAGTGGTACGATTTTCACGAAGTTCGACCAGTGATTTGGTTTCAGCGACGACATTGATATCATGCCACGAAACTTTGAGAGAATGGAGGAAACCTACATCAGACTGAAAAGCGATGCTTAACGCATTGGACTAGTCATCAACACGTCGAAGACAGTTACATGATAGAAGAAGGCAATGTAACCAACCACCACGAGTTTGTATCGAGTTTGCCAAAAATGATACCAGCAGAGAAATTCGGAGACGCATAGTGGCTGGAAATCGTACGTACTTTGGACTCCGCAAAACGCTCCGATCGAATAGAGTTTGCCACCGTACCAAACTGACTATCTACAAAACGCTTATTAGACCGGTAGTTCTCTACGGACACGAGACCTGGACGATGCTCGTGGAGGACCAACGCGCACTGGGAGTGTTCGAAAGGAAAGTGCTGCGTACCATCTATGGTGGGGTGCAGATGGCGGACGGTACGTGGAGGAGGCGAATGAACCACGAGTTGCATCAGCTGTTGGGAGAACCATCCATCGTTCACACCGCGAAAATCAGAAGACTGTGGTGGGCCGGGCACGTAGCCAGAATGTCGGACAGTATTCCGGTGAAAATGGTTATCGACAGCGATCCGACGGGAACAAGAAGGCGAGGTACACAGCGGGCAAGGTGGATCGATCAGGTGGAGGACGATTTGCGGACCCTCCGCCGACTGCGTGGTTGGCGAAGTGCAGCCATGGACCGAGCTGAATGTAGAAGACTTTTATGTATCGCAAAGGTCACTCTGGCCTTAGTCTGGTAAGAAATAAATAAAAGCAACTGGTTTTTTTTAACGATTTTCATCGTACCCTGAGTATGAAATTGATGTTTTTACCCACATGCGTACCATTGTGTCCACTGGTTGGTCTCCTGGAAGATCCGGAACATCTGTAGAAATGGTCAATACGAGCCCTGAGAATGGAAATGATGTTTTGATCCGTATGTATGGTCCTTATGGGGGTCAAAATATCAATTTCGTACAAAGGGTTCAGCAAAAAATGGTTCTAAAAAAATCCGTCGCTTTATGATGGAATATACGAAATGACTTCTTTCACGAAAGTCCAGGATCTTCCCGGGAACCACCCAGTGGACACATTGTTCCGTTTGTGGGTCAAAATATCAATTTCGTACTCAGGGATCGAAATAAAGTGGTTCTAAAAAAATCCTGTCGCTTTACGATGGAGTTTACGAATATAACATTTTTACGGAAGCTCCGGATCTTTCAAATGACCACCCAGTGGACACAATGAGTTTGGCGAAAAACGATTCTTAAAAAATACAGTCGCAGAACTGTATTAAAATCTGCCATCCGCTGTTGGGTGCTATAGTCAACAAGGTAAAAAGGTAGGTTAAAAATTTATCAGATGTGAAAAAATAGTAAGAGACAAATAAGAGTAAGAAATAGGTAGCTAGCGATAAGAAATGAGATGTGGGAAAAAATGAGAAATGAAAAATGAAAATCTAGATGGCATTATTGATTTTATTGGCATTGATTGGCATGAAAATCAAGACGGGGGAAACAATAAGTGATAATAAAAAAGCGTTAAGGGAAAAGTTGGAACCCATTAACGAGAAAAGATGTAAAGGACCAATGTGTAAAAGGAACAATATGTAAAGTGATAAATCAAGTAAATGAGCAAGAGGAAAAAGTGATGAAATTAAAATACGTACTGACCTACAATTTTTTACGCTGACTTATACTTGTAGAAGCCTACAAAATTTCCCGTGGAAATTTCGAAGAACTAGTTGAGTTTTCGTAGAATTTCCTGATTGAGGTTTACAAAAACCAATAATTTTCCGTTAAAATGATTTCTTAAAAAATCCATACAAATGTCCGATGAAATTACGAAAAGCAGACCGTAAAAACTAAGAAGATCTTTAAATGTAAATACTCCAGATGAAATTTCGAGTGAATTTCCGTAAAACCTTGGAAGAAATTTGGAAAAATTTCTGAAGAAACTCCGAAGAAATTTCCAATGAAATACAGAAATAGTTTAAGTTGAAAACATTGTAATTCCTACATGGTTCAATTTAACCAGAGGAAAAATTTATTTGCAACCACAATTTTTTTTCCTTCTGAAAGAGGCTGACAGGTGCTCAATGACCAACTTTTTCCTCACTTCATTGACTTGACTCAAATCTTTTCATTATCATTGAGAAATGTATATATTCCGAAGCAAAACAAGAAATAGTGAAATGTAAAAGTACAAAATAGAAGAGCTAAGATTCTTGTGTCGAGAGCAGTCGAGAGCAATCGATTTGCTCACAACAAGTTGCATTCTTATTGGCCCTTTTTAGGGCCAAGAGTTGATTTCAATGATTTTCTGACTGGTAGTAGAAGCCCTCTTATTAGATAAGCAGCGCAATCCTACCAGCAAGGTAAACCAATTTGGGCGTCAAATCACGACAGTGGTTTTGAGGGAAAGTTTGCTATTCCTCTTTTACTATTAGCCGAAGATGGTAAAGCAGGCCCGAATAGTAATTTAAATAGGATGTAGTTTGTCAAAAATGCTTTCTACATACGTTTAAACTTTCTTGGTTTTCTGAAAAGTGATGAAAGTAATTGAACCGTTTGTTTGAGAAACTGCATATGTGTACACCATTTGAAGAGCAATTATGGAGTACTTCTTACAGTTTTCAAACTGGAAGTGCCCCAGGGTGTTGAATTTTGCCAAAAACTATTGATCTGTATCGAAGAATCCGAAAAATTCAGTGCCAATTTGTTCAAAAACAGTTTTTTGTTGTTTTCTTAAAATTGTGTAAAATGGATACATGCAGTTTATCAAACAAATGATTCAATTATGATGCTTATAGACTGCTTAGATTACGATATCTATAACTTGATATAATGTTAAACGACAACTTTGACATCAAGGTACCTACTCCTTATCATGGCTTCATCCTGATAAAATAGGAATAGGCTCTCAAAATAGTGTCAGCTATATTCTCAATATTTTAAAGATATTGTGATTTTTAATTCAAGAATTAGAACACGTGTAATATAAAAAGTACACTATTTTTAGTTTCTATTCTTTCAAAAATGGATAAATGCTTCTGATTAATGATGTGCTCACAACCTAACTTCAAATAAGATTATTTTAAATTATTTGCAATGAAATTGTCGTAGTGCCATTCTGTAAATGAATATGTGATGACCCGATTTTTAACATATTCAAGTTTTGTCAGCTTCAGATTTTGACTACACCCGATTATATAAAAGTGTTGATATGATTAATTCACGGTCCAATTTTGACACATTTTTTTTCTCAGAAATAATACTGTAGAATACTAATAGTTTGCATCATCTGTTGCTTTTAATAAATTGTTTCAAGAATTTGGAAGTCTAAAGAATAATAAGAGTTATTCCAAATGTTTGGAATATGACTGTCAAAAACCAATAATTGCTTTATATTTGTGCAATTTTGATCTCTCTAAAGTACTTTTCTCGATACATTTTATAATAAACGAGAAAGGCATCATCACCGCTAGGTGGATTAATCTGGGTTTACTATTTGAATTGAATGTGGATTGGATTTGGATTGGATTTAAATTGGATTTGTATTTGATTCTGATTAGATTTCGTATAACGTTGGCCGGATCGAAATCAAGTGTAAGGGTTGCGGATGAAATATCAACGTCATTTGTTACCATTAAAGCAGGGTGATGCACTCTCGAATCTACTGTTCAATATAGCGCTCGAGGGAGCGATTAGGAGAGCTGGTGTGAAAAGAAGCGTTACCATTATCACAAAATCGCATATGCTCCTGGGATTTTCGGACGATATCGTTATTACCGGGATTGATCGCCGTGCTGTGGAAGAGGCTTTTGCGCGTTTTAAGAGGAAGACACCGAAAATTAGACTCACGATCAATACCAGCAAAACGAAGTACATGGTTGCTGGTAATCAACGTGGGTTCATTAGTGGTGGTGGTAGTGAAATAATGCTGTATCTAGTATTAATGCACTTAACCGGCTAAAAGAGTCACATACTTCCCCCGACGATTCTAGAATAGAACACCTAAAAGAAAAACTGCATTAATTAAACATACAGCAGAAACTGACCACAAATTCGCGCTAGACAAGACAAACATTATCGATCATGATAAGAAAATTATTTTGAGCTTTTTAGTGGAATGTTTTCACCTGTCATAAGACGAGTTTAAACAATCCCATTGAATTCCACCACTTAATTGTATCCTGACAGATACGTATTTCGACCTCAACAGTAAGGCCGTCTTCAGTGTCTTGTACTTGACTCGACTCAAGTCAAGTACAAGACACTGAAGACGGCCTTACTGTTGAGGTCGAAATACGTATCTGTCAGGATACAATTAAGTGGTGGAATTCAATGGGACTGTTTAAACTCGTCTTATGACAGGTGATTATCGATCATCACAAAAATAGTCGAGCTCTTGCTATTTTAGAAACATGCCATATTGTTAACATTTTTTTTTATTTCTTTATTACCGTGATTTTTTCGTGTATGAAGTTCATCACTTATATTGTAAACAACCAAACCATAAACAAACGTAGTGACAAAGACAACTTAAGTTCAGCATATGCTGGAATATTATGAACATTAAAGAACATACCAACACAAACTGACGTGATAAAAAATCCGGTGTTTAAATTAACAGTTAAAATATTATAAAAGATACCGTAAGTTAAAAGATACAGAAAACGACATAGAAACGAAAATATTTAAATTAATCAAATGCTTTATAGGGATTAGCTGATGTTCGGAACACTAAAATTTTTGACTAAAATAAGGAGACTTATGACAATGAAACGCTGAACTATTTTGTAAGACACAATAAGACACAACATCATACTGAAATCAATTATTAATTATACACCACATCTACAGAATCAATTGAAAAAGGACCGATAAAGGTATCGAAACGTCGGATCAGAATTAATATAGCGTTTAAGCTGGCCATCAGACTGCATAGCCGATAGACAATACTCTGAGTCAATTAGAGTCGACAACCACCTCCACTATAATGCTGTTTGGTGAAAATTTTAGAAGAATTTGTGTACCTTGCACAATTAGTGACGTGCGATAATGATGTTACCCGCGAGGTGAAAAGGCATATTGCAGCTGCAAATAGGGCTTATTACGGATTTCGTAACCAGCTTAAGTCTGCAAACGAAGACAAAATTCGCGCTGTATACTACTCTGATTCTTCCGGTGGCTTTAGTTTAGACGGCTATAAAACATGGACGTTAAAGGAGGCTGATCGCAGAGCTTTCGGAGTTTTCGAGCGTAAGGTACTGCAGACAACACTCGGCGGTAATCACGAGTTGTACCAGGTGCATAAAGGGCTGGATATTATTAAGCTTATAAAACACGGCAGACTACTGTGGGCTGGTTTGTCACGCCGGAAGAACGTCAAGCGAAGATAATATTTAGTAGAAATCCCGGAAGAGGTCGCTGGCTTCGTGGAAGGCCGCGTACACGATGGCTTTTTGCAGTTGAAGAGAACCTGAGGGCGCTCAAAGTTCAGGGTACATTGGATGTGCCCAGGATCGAGTCCAGTGGAGATGCATACTCCATTCGGCGTAGGTTCATCGAAGAGCTGTAGCCCATCAAGTATCAAGTAAGTAGTAGTTTATATCCGTGCAATTTCCAAAATTCTTGTGAAAACTCCAAAGAATTTCCTATGTACATTCTGAAGAATATTCCGTGGAAATTACCATGGATTTTGGAATATCCTCTGTCGTGACCCGGACGAGGTTTCGGTCGGTCGTAGAGGTCATTTGGCCGAAAATGCCGTTTGGCAGAAATGGTCAATTTTATGAAATTGGCTGAAAAGGACAAAAGGACATACCGTGGTGCATCAAGATTCGTACACGTAAGTACTTCAGTACACCCAGGTTTATTTTCACACGGTTTGGTTTTAGTCGTTTAAGACCTTCAGCGTCAATAAAACAATGAGTCAACCCCACGAAAAAATTCACAAAAAATCAAAGAAAATTCAGGTGGTATTTAAAAAGCTGTGAAAGTTCGGGTAAGCCAAGAAATTAATGAAATCCAACCATGTAAAAAAAACCTGGGTGTATATGAAAAAGTCTCTATATAGTATCTATAGAAAATACAAATGGAATGCAAATAGAACCTTTGTCATTGATGAGTGCACGCGGGCCTCTATTTTTTTATGTGCTGGATTGTATTGCATTGAAAGCAACGAGTGTACGGATTTCGAATAATAGGATCATAATCCGTACAACTATTTGCTATCTAAATATTTAAATTAAAGCAGACGGATTGATATAACGATTAATTATTTTAGAGCGTCTTAGGGGAAATGCTACAAGGTTAAAAGACTATTATTCTTCCATTTACTTCCACTATTAACTAATAGTTAACTAATTAAGTTAATAGTGGAAGTAAATGGAAGAATAATGGTTGATATAACGCTGTAAATAGTAAAATACGCAACTTGATACGCACCTGTTGATCTTACTCTGTTCATTTCGATTTACAATTTAAACACAGTCACTTTCGATACAATTTTCGGTCCAACACCCGAACCGCGTTATCTGGTTGGCGATTTGTTTTTTTAATTTTGTTATTTTAATTTCAGAGCCAACCTTCCATTTCAATAACCAGAATGCTTACTGTCAAGTATAAGATCAGGAGAATAATTTATTGATATCTCACGAAGTGGACGGATTTAGGTCCCCCAAGGTGCGGCCGTAAGTGCCGAACAGCTCATTTTGTCAAAAAAATTCGTTTCGCCGAATTGGTTCTTATGCCACAAATGCCGTTTGGCCGAAATAGTCGTTTTGCAGAAAGGAATATTTGGCGGAATGGGTAGGCATGTTTTGCTATATAACCTGTTTAGTAAACAGCATTTCCGGCCTAAACGACTTTTCTGGCAAATGACCTTGTCGGTCAAACGACATTTCGACCAAACAACCATTTTGGCCAAATGACTATTTCTGCCAAACGGGTTGCTTTCTGCCGTATGTCGCATTCAGTAAGACGGCACTTTTGGCCATACCATTCCCAACAAACATTCACTAGTTGAACTAACATCAGTGTGATGATTTAATTCAGCGCTGTGTTGAATTATGTCTGTACTATTTCTTATCACAACTTCTGTTCAAGCATTGTTCACACAATTTTGGCGAAGTTATACAACTACATCATCTCATTTTGAAACACAACTTTATTAACTGATTCGTTAAACCTTTAATAAGCATTTTACTAAGCCTCAATTCAGCTACATGTGAATTCTTCGAAAATAATAACGCATAGAAGGTAACATCAGTAAGATCTTCAATGAACGTATTTTGAAGCAATTGCTATTTTCATATAATCATTTTAAAATTTTCCTAAATCGGGTCTCGAACTGCTGTCATTTGATCATCCGCCGGTAACGTTGTCATCCGCGCCATCCTTGATTTGTTAGATATGGCTCACTCAATGCATAACATAAATAATCTTATTGCTGAATATGAATCATAATTGGACTCTTATTCAATAAGTCGATCTGTCAAACTACAGTTTGTTAATAACTGTACATTTTTTATTTCAACCATTGTTCAACCAGTCATAACCATCGCACACTAGGAAAAATACGTAAAAATAATGTCGATAAACGATAAAATAAAATCCGTCCCCAATGCTATTTATGAATTTATGAAAATAAAATCAATGTATATTCGGCCTTCCTCAGAATCTCTTGATAATCGGTTGCGATATTATTGTCAAATGCTAAGATAATTTCAATTATTTCGCCGCAATAAAGATCAACATCCATGCGATAATATTGTGATTCCACTCATCAAAGATTCAATAATTTTCCGATGTTATTCAACGGCGTTATGTCCGGCTTTTAGTAAATTTAGTTCCCAATGAATGCATGATTTTTTTTTATTGCTCCAGCAGTTTTGTTCGTTATAATCTCCGACAGTTTAATAAATCACGAAAATAAAAAGCATGTCTTGAAAATAAATCATTATTTTTCTATAAATCAAATTTCCTAGATCTAGAACCCAGATTTTCTCTCAAACTGAAAAAGCATGTTTTTTTCCCACTGTGCGATAGATCAGATAAATTTGAAATCCAATGGTTAAGAAGGACAAAGGTTAAGAAGGATGTCTAATGCCTGCTTATTAACTTACTATTCAAACTCAATTCGACCACCCTTTCAGAGCATCACATCATAGTCGAACAGAGAACTTCAAAAATCATTAGTTCAGTACATTGTTAAACTTCCCCAATGTGCTGAAATGTGATAAAACGAAAACGTAAGTTCGACTTCAAATAAAGGTAGTAAACAAATAAATAGGCCATGTCGAATATTAGTTAGATTAAATGCTGAAATGAAATCTGTCTAGCAAATTATTCAGCATCCATTTTATTCAGCTTCAAAGATCACAAATAAACAATAATTCAACCTAGATGCTTATTTGTAGCTTGTCGTTGTTTGTTGGGTTATCGACCTAATAACCGTTTTGTTGCCAAACGGAATTCGGCTAGATAATTATCGGCTTAACGAGTTATTCGGCCAAGACTGATTGACTTTCGGCTAAACGACAGGAAAACCATTTGGCCGAAAATGTCATTTCGCCGAACATACCATTATTGGGCCGAAACACAACTGATCTTTAAGTCGAAAAAGCCGTTTGGCCGAATAGCCCTTGTAGCCGAAACGTTTGGCAGGAAAGGTCATTTGGCTGAAATTGACATACTGGTCCTTTGGAAAAACTCGTTTGACTAGAATAGTCAATATTTTTTGCTATAGGGACCAGGAGGCATTATGAACACTCGGAGCAGATTGGACATCCCCAATATTCCAGTTATTTCAATCACCTTTTTTAATATCAATGCAATGAACTCTGAAATCCTTTCTTAAACAACTAATTTATAGCGAAGAGGTCATTGTTTTATTTTCTTTAAGCAAAAACTTGGCAAAAAAGTTAAAATGTTTTCCAAATGATTGAAAATTATAGGTTTTACCTACCATAAAGTAAGCTTTATTTTGTCATAGAAGATGATTTCTCAATTAGTGATCATCCCATAGCATAATTCTGTTATTTACAGCGCTCTGGCATCCATTTGTGAATTTTACAATATTCTAAACAGTTTTAAAACATATTCACCAGATGGAGCAATTGAAAATCCTATGTGGGGGTGGACCACACACCTTAAAAGTTTAAAACATGACCTCAAACTCATCGAATCAGGATATGGACAATTTTTTGAAGCAATTTTCCTTGTCAGTAGGGTGAATAGCCATAGATTACGTAACGCCCAGAAGGGCGGGCGTTTGCGAACACAGAAAATTCAGATTCCTCATACAGAATGTGCGACATACATGTGTGAGGTTGAAAATGGTAAATGTTTGCGTTACGTTATCAATCTTCTTCTATTCACCATGGAATTAAAATATTCTTCACAGAAACAGTCAAGAAATGACGACGCTTAAGAAGAGAGAAATAAGTTTATACTGCCCTATGGGGGGTCCAATCTGCCCCGTTACATTTACGAGAGTAATGAAAAACGATTAATTTGCAAAATCGTTGGATTGAAATTTACATATCTTCAATAAGATTTAGTACAGAACTGAGGGTTAATGAGTATTAGTATCACGTTGATGTTAGAAATTCGAAGGATATACACTTTGCATCAGTTAAAATTGGCTAGAGATGAGGCAGAGTCGGGCTGAAAATCTCTTTAACAAAAACAAAAAAAAGTCGATATTGATTAAAATCTTAGGGTGTCCATATTGCATCTTGTTCCCCTATCATTCGTTCAGCAAATAACATTTTCGGTCAAATAGTCTTTTCTGTCAAATGACCTGTTTGGCAAACAGGGTGTCAGGCCATTTGGCCGAATGCCGTTTGGCCGAACGCCATTTGGCCGAATGCCGTTTGGCCGTACGGGTTTTTTTCCGAATGCCGTTTGGCCGAATAGTTGAAAAAATTGACCTCAAATTACGAGTAGCAAAATGTGAAAAATGAAACGTGAGTAATGAGAAGTGAAAAGTGCGATGTGAAGAGAAAAGTGAACAGAGAACTCCTTCCTTCTTCCTTCTTCTTTTTTCCTTATTAATTATCCATTATTCCTAATTCCTTATTCCTTCTTCCTTCTTTATTCTTCTCTCTTCCTTCTTTCTTCTCCCTTCTTCCTTCTTCTTTCTTCTTTCTTCCTTCTTCCTTCTTCCTTCTTCCTTCTTCTTTCTTCCTTCTTCCTTCTTTCTTCTCCCTTATTCCTTCTTCCTTCTTCCTTTATCTTTCTTCTTTTTCCTCCTTACTTCTTCCTTCTTCCTTCGTCCTTTTCCTCCTTTCTTTTTCCTTCTTCCATCTTCTTACTTCCTTCTTCCTTTCTTCTTCCTTCTTCCTTCTTCTTTCTTCCTTTCTTCTTCCTTCTTACTTCTTCCATCTTCTTTCTTTCTTCTTACTTCTCCCTTCTTCCTACTTCCTTCTTCGATCTTCCGTCTTCCTTCTTCCTTCTTCCTTCTTTCTTCTTCCTTCTTCCTTCTTCCTTTTCTTTCTTCCTTTTCCTTCTTCCTTCTTCATTCTTCCATCTTCCTTCTTCCTTCTTCCTTCTTCCTTCTTCCTTCTTCCTTCTTCCTTCTTCCTTCTCCCTTCTTCCTTCTTCCTTCTTCCTTCTTCCTTCTTCCTTCTTCCTTCTTCTTTCTTCCTTCTTACTTTTCCTTCTTCCTATTTTTTCTTCCTTCTTCCTTCTCCCTTTTTCCCACTTCCTTTTTCTTTCTTTCTATTTTCTTCTTCCTTCTTCCTTCTTCCTTCTCCCTTCCTTCTTCTTCTTTATTTCTTCTTTCTTCTTCCTCCTTCCTTCTTATTTTTTCTGCTTCATTGTGCATAGTTTCTTGTTTTTCTTTTTTCTTCCTTGATTCCTTTCTCTTTCCTTCTTCTTTGTTTATTCTTCAGATGGCGTTCGGCCAAATGACCCTTTCGGCCAAATGGCATTCGGCCAAATGACCCCGAACCGGCAAAAAAATTGTTCAATTTGGCCGAAGTTCGGTTGTATGTCACTTTCATCAAACTGACATTCTCCTAATCGTTTTCTAAGGAGGGGCTGTCGTATCCATATATACCACGTGGAAAATTTAGGGGTATAGCGAATGATCACGGTTCACAAAAGTTTTTGAAATTTTATGTGTGATCAAAACCTGTCCGCGTGAAACATGGGCAGCTTCTAATATTTTCCGGTCATTTTAGCCTCATTTTATATGGAATTTCCGAATAATTTCTTAGTTTTTTTTTTCATTCTTTATTTAGGTGTTTTTTAAATTCTAGATTCAATTTCTTAGTATTCCGTGATGATTAAATATTTCACGTGAAAATTCCCATGGACATTTGAAAAAAAAATCCTAAGATTTTATTAATGTATAGTATGGGAACGGTTCGGCACCTGTGTTCATCCTATCAAAACCAAAGCACTGAAAAGTAATTTGGCTTGTTTCTAATTTTTATGATTTTTTCAGCTATGCACGCATGTTAGCAAAAATAAGCGACGAGCTTGGTGCTGTATTTCTTTATTTTGCTTTGAGATGAATATATGTTCAGTGAGATGGGAAACGGAACATTTCCCCCCGATATATATCCCAATATGTTCCCAGTATGTGGAAAGCACTTTTTTAACTGTTGCATTAATTGCATGTATGCGTCATTAATAAGCTATGTACATAAAATTTATTTCCTTCTCTAAGTGGGTGGTCCAAGAATAATATCTTGAATTCCAGAAGTAAAATCATCTACTTTCGTGCCAAACAGTCATTAGCACGAGTGTGATGACTTGGCACTCTGTGGCACCTGGTTTCTTCAGACTTCAACCCTCCGGCAATGCAGAGTAGAGTAACCTACACTTTCGTGCAACCAGCTCCATCGGAACCGCATTAACTTGATTTGATTTTGACTTAAATGCCTCCGAGTGATAGATCTCCTCATCCAGCAGCGAGTACCCTACACACCATATACTTTTATCTCTATTTCCCGCCACGCTAAATTACCGCAGCAAATTACTATACTTATGAGCAAGATTTATTGCACACCCTTCTGCTCAAATCCGCAGCGTACAATGAGAAATCAAGCCCTCACACGCAGGCATCCGAGGCGCAAGTTTATGTAACATTGTTTACTCCTGCCGCATGATCCAGGCCAGCGCGTAGGAAGCTGTCACACACTGGGACATTAGAAGCATATGTTGAACATGTAAATCATGAAGATATAAAGAACAATCGGAACTTCATTTTCAATTGTTCTCAATATCAATTAATGACATCACAACTCTCAACTTTGACATTGCAATATAAAGCTATTTTCAATGAAGTATATCAACCTCCACCGTAAACATATTTGAATTTAGTCACCATCCGGTAAAATAAATTTTCTGATATTCCACGATAGAATTATATTCAAACAACAATCTACAGACAGGAACGAGATCTCAGACGGAAAAAGTTCCCTTACCTCTATTTTTATGTGCTATCAAACAGTATCGCCATACTCTAAGAAGCAGTATTGCCTCATTTTCAGGCAGACTTCCCCATTGTGCGCCGAAGCGGAAGATAGCTGATGCCAAAGATCTGCCTCCCAATTGCGACACACAACAATTCGCATTGCAAAGCCGCGAGCGACAGCAAGTGACAAGTTGCTGATGCTAACTGGCATGGACGGCACTGCAAAATCAGATGTGGGTACTGCACAAAATAGGACACGCCATTTTCCACCCGAAAAGAATTTCCATACAATAGGGGAATCTGTTTTTCCTCCGAAAACAGATTTCAAACTGGCTTTGGACGTCACTGATGACTGTCACAGAAAAATAGGTCTTCCGGAGGTTTTCGAGTATCGTTCGGAAGTGGGTCGCAGCTAACCTTTTGCTGGAGATGTAGAGCTGAAAGACGACGATTTGGTCTCTGAAAGGCGCACAACGTGCATCAGACGGCGCATCTGCTTGCAATTCACTGTGGGAAAGTTTGAAAAAACGCAGGTGGTCAAAAACATGTTCATGAGTTTTTGCCTATTTTTTACATTAAGCGTACATTAAGCACTATCAGGATCACACGAAAAAAGTATTTTCATAGTTTTGTAGACACACTGTAGTACTTTGGAAGATATAGGGTAAGACGGTATAATATGCCCCCCTAAGGCAAAACCTTGATAACTTTTTACTTTTCATCGCAATTTATGCAAACTTTGTTTTATTTGGTAGTGAAATAAGTCACAAATGCATTGTCCGTGAGTAGTCATATAAAAATATTACAGATAACACGGAATAATGCTTTTTTGAAAAGTCGTGAAAAAATTGATTTTAAAAAGTTCCTGGGCAATACGCCCCACCTTAGCTAAAGACGTTCCATAGCCCTTCATTAGTGTTTCATCAATCCCATAATAAAAAGGTTACAAATTCTTATGTACTTGACATTAAAAAACCGACATAAGTCCATTTAATCAGGTTTTAATTACATTTCAATAATTTCCATATAATTTGGAAGCAACTGCTGCAAGCTCGCCGCGCTTGTGTCCAGTTGGTAAGGGCATATCGTCCTGCCTACACTGGGGCGTTTTGGCCAGTGAAACATATTTTCGAAAATCGTTACGTTTTCGAAGATGGAAGCAATTTTATATCATATTAACCACTGAGAAAAGTTATTTTGTTGCCCAACTGAGTATTCCCGTGCAAGTTTTGCGGACAGTATGCTAGCGTCGCTCCAGAATGTTAAACAAACAAACATGAAAAGTTACATCAAAACTGTAACTTTTTGTATTTTGCTATTATTTTCATTATGTAATACAAAAATACTTCCAGATTCACATAGTATGATGATTTTACAAATATTTATAGGTACCCACTGATTTTGACCCTTAGCTTGTTATAGTTTTCTAGAAACCAAAGAGGGGCGTTTTGGCCAGGTGGGGCGCATTATACCGTCTTACCCTATAATAATGGACATATTGGATCCTTTACATCCTGGTGCGTGGTAACGCTATTGGAGCCGTCGACTTTCCGTTTGTTGTCCGCCTGATATCTCACAGTGCGGCCGCATCGTCGATCGTCCGTCAGTGAAACGCATTTAAACCAAAGACGATGGAGATGTCGGAATGGGATGAAAGTTTGCGTCTCTTTTTATGTTGTTTATGCTTCAGTTGGCTTTTTCTCCTCCGGACATGAATATTCATTGGGAAGTAACAGTTGTTCTTGTAAAACTAAACTTGGGCTAATATGGAATAATTTTACTACCTTTTATTGCAACTGGGTGCGCGGCTGCTGCACCTATTTAGAGGAGGTAGGAAAACAAAGGAATTGGAAGCCGGAGCGCCACAGAATGGTGAAGTAATTTGATTTTTTCATTTTCGTTGGATCCAAAGAATAAAATTTTATCACTGTGAGATGGCCCTGATTAGAAAGTTCCATTTTTTCTAATTTCTTTATTTCCTATGAAAATGTATAGGTATGCTGTCTTGAAAAGCTGCAATCTGATTTACAGATATAGATTGGATGTTTTAATAGTTTTGCCCATTTGTCGGTTATTTGATCTTTCAGAGTTTTTATCTTCACTGTACAAAGACATTTATTGTGGTACATAAGGTACATAAAATACTTCTTTGATTGTCACCGCACTTGAAGGGCATTAGAGCAATCTTGTGCCGTAAGCCATTAAATGTCGCATAATAATATTAAGTTTTTGCCTTTCTCGTATACTAAGTATACGGTAAAGGCTATATGATCGCTCCAAAAACAAACTTTTTATAGAAGGCCCGGAGACCCATAGTGTTATATACCAATCGACTCAGTTCGACGAATTGAGGTGATGTCTGTGTGTGTGTGTGTGTGTGTGTGTGTATGTGTGTGTGTATGTGTGTGTGTGTGTGCGCAAAACTACTCAACAAAATGTCACTCATTTTTCGGGCACTTATCCTCAACCGATTTGCTCGCAACAAGTTGCATTCGACGCAAAATCCTATCTTATTGTTTCCTATTTGAAATTGGCCAGATCGGACTATGGGATCGAGAGTTATGGCCAAAATACAAATTCATACGAAAAAATCGCGTAAAAAATGTCACTCATTTTTCGGACACTTATCCTCAACCGATTTGGTCGCAACAAGTTGCATTCGACGCAGGATCCTGTCCCCTTGATTGCTACTTGAAATTGGCCAGATCGAACTATGGGATCGAAAGTTATGGTCAAAATACAAAATCATACGAAAAAATCGCGTAAAAAATGTCACTCATTTTTCGGGCACTTATCCTCAACCGATTTGCTCGCAACAAATTGCATTCGACGCAGAATCTGGTCCCATTGTTTCCTATTTGAAATTGGCCAGATCGAACTATGGGATGGAAAGTTATGGCCAAAATACAAAATCCTACAAAAAAATCGCGTAAAAAATGTCACTCATTTTTCGGGCACTTAACCTTAAACCGATTTACTCGCAACAAGTTGCATTCGACGCAGAATTCTGTCCCATTGAAATTGGCCAGATCGGACTATGGGATCAAAAGTTATGGCCAAAACACAAAATCATACGAAAAAATCGTGTAAAAAATGTCACTCAATTTTCGGGCACTTATCCTCAACCGATTTGCTCGCCTCAAGTTGCATTCGACGCAGAATCTTGTCCCACTGTCTCCTTTTTCAAATTGGCCAGATCGAACTATGGGATCGAGAGTTATGGCCAAAATACAAAATCCTACGAAAAAATCGCGTAAAAAATGTCACTCATTTTTCGGGCACTTATTCTCAACCGATTTGCTCGCAACAAGTTGCATTCGACGCAAAATCCTGTCCCATTGTTTCCTATTTGAAATTGGCCAGATCGGACTATGGGATCGAGAGTTATGGCCAAAATACAAATACATACGAAAAAATCGCGTAAAAAATGTTACTCATTTTTCGGGCACTTATCCTCAACCGATTTGCTCACAACAAGTTGCATTCAACGTAGAATCCTGTCCCGTTGTTTCCTATTGAAAATTGGCCATATCGGACTATGGGATCGAAAATTATACCATTTTTTGCCTTTCTCGTATACTAAGTATACGGTAAAGGCTATATGATCGCTCCAAAAACAAACTTTTTATAGAAGGCCCGGAGACCCATAGTGTTATATACCAATCGACTCAGTTCGACGAATCGAGGTGATGTCTGTGTGTGTGTGTGTGTATGTGTGTGTGTGTGTGTGTGTGTGTGTGTGCGCAAAATAATCTCACTCATTTTTCGGGCACTTATCCTCAACGGATTTACTCGCAACAAGTTGCATTCGACGCAGAATCCTGTCCCATTGTTTCCTATTTGAAATTGGCCAGATCGGACTATGGGATCAAAAGTTATGGCCAAAATACAAATTCATACAAAAAAATCGCGTAAAAAATGTCACTCATTTTTCGGGCACTTATCTTCAACCGATTTGCTCGCAACAAGTTGCATTCGACGCAGAATCCTGTCTCATTGTTTCCTATTTTAAATTGGCCAGATCGGACTATGGGATCGAAAGTTATGGCCAAAATACAAATTCATACGAAAAAATCACGTAAAAAATGTCACTCATTTTTCGGGCACTTATCCTTAACCGATTTGCTTGCAACAAGTTGCATTCGACGCAGAATCCTGTCCCATTGTTTCCTATTTGAAATTGGTCAGATCGGACTATGGGATCAGAAGTTATGGCCAAAATACAAATTCATACAAAAAAATCGCGTAAAAAATGTCACTCATTTTTCGGGCACTTATCCTCAACCGATTTGCTCGCAACAAGTTGCATTCGACGCAGAATCCTGTCCCATTGTTTCCTATTTGAAATTGGTCAGATCGGACTATGGGATCAGAAGTTATGGTCAAAATACAAACTCATACGAAAAAATCGCGTAAAAAATGTCACTCATTTTTCGGGCACTTATCCTCAACCGATTTGCTCGCAACAAGTTGCATTCGACGCAGAATCCTGTCCCATTGTTTCCTATTTGAAATTGGTCAGATCGGACTATGGGATCAGAAGTTATGGCCAAAATACAAATTCATACGAAAAAATCGCGTAAAAAATGTCACTCATTTTCCGGGCACTTATCCTCAATCGATTTGCTCACAACAAGTTGCATTCGACGTAGAATCCTGTCCCGTTGTTTCCTATTGAAAATTGGCCATATCGGACTATGCGATCGAAAATTATACCATTTTGTTCTGAAAAAAATCGCTAAAAAAATGTCACTCATTTTTCAGGCACTTTTTCCTCATCCGATTTGTTCGCATTAAATAGCATTCGACGCAGAATGTCTCATATTTTCTTATTGAAAATTAGCCAGATCGGACTATGGGCTTAGATGTTATGGTCGAATTACTATTTATTGTGAAAAAGAGTTCAAAAAAGTCTAGCTCACTTTCTTAGCACTTAGACTTCATCTATTCCCCAAGCTACACAATTTCAACAAATCTGGTTGCAGTAACCATATTGTGACTGAATCCGGTCATATATAAGTTACTGTGATTGATGTGCAATATGTGTGCTTCTCAGGTCACTCGCAACAGATTGCATTCGACGTAGAATCTTGTCCCATTGTTACCTAAAGAAACTTGGCCGGATCGTACAATTGGGTCAAACGTTATGGCGAAAATACTAATTTTAAAACTACTAAATAAAATGCCATTTTTTGCTCTTATGCTCATCCGATTTGTTTGCAACAAATTGCGTTTGGCGAGAATTTTTTTCTGCATATAAACAAATATGAAAAATAAGACCAATCCACATATTGGTGTTATTTGAGATTTTTCCAAACCTTTTGAACGAACGAGAAAGGCACCATCACCGCTAGGTGGATTAATCTGGGTTTTTGTTATGTTTTTTTGCAGTCAGTCGCGCATAAGATAAATATATTATAAGTTAATCATTATTAATTGATACTTTGGATATTGCTTACTTGTAGAGACTTAAGCCTAAAAAATCACGTCAACGTCAACATTGATGGCGTGCTTATTTGATTTTATTTCTAACAAAGCGTAATAACATTGATTATCCTCACGACCGCAGATTTATTAGACAACAAGCGACGAACCTTCCTTGCTTCTCTTTCACCTCCCCGTATTGACTACGACGGAGTGCCAAAAAATGCAAATTATTCACTGCCAACTAAATCATGGACCCGGTCAACAACGCCCAAGCTTCCAATCACAATGCAACCCATTGTCCGCTTAAGCTCAGTGCACATAAATAACTGCATCCAGTCTCGGACGCATGAACTTCTTTTTTTTATACTGTACGACGCAGTAACTCTTCTGGTATAGACCTGAACTTGACAGACATACGCTTGGCAGAGACTGAGACGGGCGCCGAAAAAGTGTGTCTGCAAAATACAACACTATCAGTAGCTAAATGTAGGGCCCATTCCAAAGTGGCATTTTTCATTATTATTGAAACGGAAATAATGATTGTTTAGGAATTTAAAAATGTAGACTGTAGGTATAATTTCGGAAAACGTTATAATTGTCTGGACTGGATAACTAAATTGTTTTGAAGCTCAGGTTTTGAAGCCCTCAGGTTTGGAAGATACGTTTCATAAGTGAAAAAATCCCATAACTATTTTGCTGCAACATTTGTTTATTTTCTTGTTTTCCGGGTGGGTATATATTTCAGCTGCAACGATGAAGACATTTTGAACGTTTCCAGTGGTGCGATCCAACAGGTTGATCTCAAGTGATTGAGAAGCATGTTTCACTTTTTGGCAAGCATATTCCTCCACATAAAACCAATTCATCATCAGCATGCGAAACAAGTGGAATGGAGGCCCTACGCTCTCGTTGTCTGCCGGCTGTGAGTGACAACCGTCGTCGGTGCTGCTTCGAAGTGTGAAAAGCAAAAGATTTGCGAGATTTACATTACCATACTTATCGCCTGCATCATATACACTTGGCAGCCATCAACAGGCAGTCGGTGGTGTTTTGCTGTCGTGTCCTCGTTAGCTGTTCACGCGTGTCAGAGCAATTACTGGTTCGATTGTTTTCTCTTTGCACCGGGCCGTCGCGTCGTCGTTACAGATACAAGTCAGTTGGAACTTCATCTCAACGAAAGTCTCGGCGTGATTCGTTCTTGTTGGTCAAGCTGGACAGCAGCGTGATCCTGTGTGGACGGAAAAGAGTACTCAAGCCCTTCTGGGACACACGCGGTCATGGAAATCAAAACGTGAAGTCGATATCCAGTGATCATTCATCTAGATACTAGGGGAGAGAATGGAATAAAAGAAGCAATGATTCCCAATTTACTCAATCTCAGTACATGGCACATCTGTGATGGAAAAAAATGTATCTATTGTCCCGAGTAACACACATGTTGCACAGAAGTTACATTGACCCTTATACAACCGAATTTAGTTGCATTTCAGTTGCTGCAACTGGCTGAATCGTGAATATGGAACACCTAGTAGTGTATTCATCTTGGTTCGTATCGTGCTTGGCTAGGGTTTGCAGAAATCACTCTCAATAGTTAACGAACAACAATAAATGAAAGGCAAGAACTGTTCTGAATCATAACAAGCCATGATAACATATTTATCAAACTTGTATACATGTCCGAAAAAAACAGAATCGTAAGGCAGCCCTCATAGAGCAGTGATGATTCTCGCTTATTTTGTATTGGAGATTGCCCAGCTGTGTAGAACCAGTTGAAATGCATCAGCAGAACCAGTGCTCCCCGCGTTTGGAGCTCTTTAAAAGAAGTTTATCATGAGGTATTGCCTCCCGAGTCAGTTCTTTACCATGACAGCTTGCGGAAAAGTCTCTCACGGTATGCTACATATAGGGTGACCATATGAAATTTTTCCAAAGGAGGACAATCCACCCGAATCGTAGCTAAAAAGAAGGACATTCGGATGAAAAATAAGGACATAAAAAAACATCGATCGATTTTTAGTTTTTAATATGTTTTGAGAATATTATATTTGTTAGGAGATATTATATTTGGGGAAATTAGTTTTACTAATTTAACAACGCAAACAGCAAAACTAATTTCCCCCAGAAGAAGGCTGCCAAACACAGCTGAAACGTCGGGCAGTTAAAACATTATTGATTGAACAATTCTGAGATTGTAAAGCCGGATCCCATCATTCCCACGCATTCTATTTTCGATATTTACATTTTTTTCATCCAAAACATGAAAGACAAATTTTAGGAATTGCGACTATTTTAGTCTTAAAAACCATCAAACGGTTAACTTTTTATTCTGCCCAACGTTTTGGCCATTGGATGTGGCCTTTTTCAAGAGAAAAATTTGGTCAATCGTTTACGTCATAGTATATATAGGACGAGAACGATTGACCATTTTTTCTTGAAAAAGGCCACATCCAATGGCCGAAACGTCGAGCAGAATAAAACGTTGACCATTTATTGATTTTTATGTCTGAGTATTCGCAATTCCTACATGCAAATTATTTCCAGTCGTCTTCAATACCATACTAAATCATGAAAGAAAATATTTCAGATTAGAAACCAGAAGCGCAAACGTGTGCAACGTTTTGTTTACAAATGGGTTTCTGTTGTATTAATGTTTGTTAAGCTAGAATCTCTTCAGTAAAAGAAATTCATGCAACTGTTTTCTCAAAACTTTTAAATAGGAGGTCATTTTAATGCGAAAGGAGGAAATCTGATTTTTAATGAAAAGGGAAGACATGTCCTCCATTAAGATACCATATGGTCACCCTAGCCACATATCGTACGTATACACAGGTAATAAGTGAGATACTTTTTCATTCTCTCCTTGGCCAAACGAGTAATATTTTTCAGCTATGAAACTAGTGACTCTAGAAATTGTTTTGATACTTCGGATCAGGCACGAGTGTATAAATGCCATCTCTTCCAATTTTCAAAGAGTTAGGTTGATATTCCAAAATGACTACGCAATGTCTGAAATAGAATAGATATGAGCATATATGGGAACTTTGAATCATTAGTAGATTTCCTTGTTGATAAAAAATTGAACATTTGCGCCGTCGTTGGCAACGAAACATCTACAATGCTTATTTGATGAAAATTTCAGTTCTGTGTCTGTCAAACTTTTTATAGCATCTGTCATAACGGTGAGCGTGTAAAGCTGGATAAGATACCATTTTGAACGATTTAGTTATCCGACCGACTGTTAAAGAGCGTGAAGGCCCGATCTCACCTCCCAGAGTCATTGTCTCTCCGTTTAACTTTTACAATATTAAAATTAAAAAAATCATGTTACAATTGGTTAATAACACTTTCTATTTATCTTGTTTATTTACAGGTGAGTTTCATCAATCAAAAAGGCGCTTTGAAGCAAAAATACGTATAAATAAAAAACCTTATGGCAACGGTAAATCTGTTTGTATAACATACTTATTTGCATTTTATTACATTATTACTATTTATTACTACATTTTCAGTACTAGTTAACGAGTACTAATGGAAATACTTGCCTAACGAGTATGAAGATTATATTACTATATACCGTCATGCGGGGCTCTAATATCTGCTCTAAGAAACGAACTGTAAGATAAATACAAGCTTACATATTATTATGATTATGTGTGAGATGTTGAAAAAGACATCCCAAATTTACATATTTGGGTTTTGAAAAATTATCGAACAGAAAGAGAAATGTGTTGTCGTTTTATCTCAGAGGCGCCTTTTAATCTGATTACCCCTCATGCGCTTGTCCAACCGGAAAGGAATCCGTCGTCGCCTCTCTGAATGCTCAATGCAATGCAATCTTGAAGAAAAGCAAAACATACAAACAACAAAAATCACTCATCGTCATCGCCTACCCAGGCCGGTATTGTTCAACATGTTCTTCTCTCTATATCAACATCTTTTGATGCATTACCGGCTTGAAGCGCGCGCGCCAGCGTCTCCGATGTGCAGAAAAGTGCAGTAGTAAAACCGGTTCCGTGAAAGGGAATCTCGTCATCGTCGTTGAAAGTCAGGTGCACTCGCATCCATCTCGTAGGCCTGCCCACCACATCATATGTAGGTACCAGTTGTTGTGGTCCAGAAAAGCGCCGATCACGGCCGACGACCACGAGCACGGTTATGATCACGTCGAAACCCTGCAATCATGCTGTTCATCGCCGCGCTCTATCGGATGTGGCTGTGTGGAAGCAGGTGTTTGGCAACTAATAAAGCGAAACTAGCGCACTACTAAACAACTGAGACAGCCCAGAAGCCGCCGCGCGCCCGTCAGGAAACGCACCGACCAGCTCAGAGGATTTATTCGATCTAATAAACTTTGGAAAGTGGTAATTATTTTCGATCCGGGAGCCGGAATTTTGCGTGCTCCAAGTGCATCTATTCGCCATGCGTGATACCGGCGGTTGTCGGGATAAGTTGTTTTGGCTTATTCGCAATGCAGTAGAGTCTCTACATATGTATATTTCTGGAGTTAGGAAGAGGGATCCCCGAGCGGTGCTTCCATGGCAGGAACAGTTCAGGTTCTTCGGGAGATGCCATAAATTGTAAAAAAAAGTGTGTGAAATACTCCTGGGTGGAGCTTGTTTGAAACCAGCGCGAACACGCAATCCTACTGGTGCGCACTTACTTTTGCACATTGTTCATTAATCAGTCTGCCTGTTGTAATGCGTTGTTTTTACTCATTGTTTCATCGTAAATTAGTGCTGCTGATGGAACTACAGGACCTACATAAAACTGACAGGTGCGACTGTTTTTTTAACAAATTGAGAATTACGAAATGGCAAAATGATTTTACAAGTTACTTGTAAGCCTTTAGCTTATTTGAAAGTATTAAATAAGTTAACATACCCAAATTTTCAAATAAATAAAAAACAAAATCAGCTTTTTATTTTGCACGTCATGAAATGGGTATTCAAATATGACGTCTATTATTCACCTCCTCAACTTCTTCAAGTATTATTGCTATTCCAAGCGAGAAAATGTTTTTGTTTTTCAAAGGATGTTGTGATTTGATCCTAGTTTCAAAAAAAAAAAAGTTTGAGTTTCAACGCGTAAAATGGACTTGAATGATTTTCAAATTAATGTAAAGAGTTACGCATGTTTAGGTTTTCATGGGACATTTGTTATTTGTAATGCATAATCAGGTACAGTTCTGTACCTGGATTCATATCGAAATGTTTGATAAAAATATTTGGTAATACAAGTTTCGATTTTATTGATAATTAACCCTTTCGGTCTGACCTAGAAATCAAAATTGAAATAACCCGTGTGGGCTTATTTTATGCCCAAATATTATGAAATTTTCAGAGAAGAAGCACGATTTGACCAGCCGGATTGGGTCAAGTCGCAAAATGGGTTTCGGAACTAATCGAAATTTGTCCACTTCCCTGAAAAAACCAGGTTCCTAATGTGTCAAAAAATCTTTAAAAAACCCAGATTAATCCACCTAGCGGTGATGGTGCCTTTCTCGTTCGTTCAAAAGGTTTGGAAAAATCTCAAATAACACCAATATGTGGATTGGTCTTATTTTTCATATTTTTTTATATGCATAAAAAAAATTCTTGCCAAACGCAATTTGTTGCAAACAAATCGGATGAGCATAAGAGCAAAAAATGGCATTTTATTTTGTAGTTTTAAAATTAGTATTTTCGCCATAACTTTTGACCCAATTGTACGATCCGGCCAAGTTTCTATAGGAAACAATGGGACAAGATTTTGCGTCGAATGCAATCTGTTGCGAGCGACCTGAGAAGCACACATATTGCACATCAATCACAGTTACTTATATATGACCGGATTCAGTCACTATCCAGCTTTCCACGCTCGCCATAATGGCGGATGCTATAAAAAGTTTGACATTAACTGCTTCCAGACACTGAACTGAAATCATCGTCTAAGCAGGCGTTGATGCTCTTCGTCGCCAACGACAACCCAACATTTGTTATTTTTTCGACAACAATCTACTCTACTCTTCAATATTTTTACATTCATCATATGAGTACATTTTAATTTTTAATTCTTTATTTCAGAAATCTTAGTTTAGACTTGGCAGCAATAGCAGTTCGAGGTTATTCTTAAAATTATTTATTTTATAAAATTATTTATTTTATTTATTTATTAAATTATTTCTATTCTCTTGCCCGTCAAGCTCGCCTTTAAGTGGTGGTCAGAAAAAGTTTTCTACATCCGTTCTCACTATATCGCACAATAGCTTACCATTGAATTTGCTTTGCTTTTAAATGACACGGCGACCCCCGAGATCTACACAGGCCCAGAAGGAGAACTACCTAAGCCCCAAGCGTAAAAGGCAGTCTCCAACAGCTGGCGATCTTCGGTGGTTTGATTTTGTGGACATCGAATCACTGAAAATTTGAAGAGCTCTCCATCTTCGAAAACGTATCAGCCTTGTCGCTACACCGGCTCACAAACATCATGAACACTTCCGGCATAAATAGCAGCTACAAAGCAGTATACGACATATGTTGCATATATGTAACATTGTGTCCATGCGGCTTTAGACCGGCTTTTGCGACCCTAGACCCGGGGCTTCGACAATAACTGCCTCCGCATGCTGTATCGATGGAAAGGGGGGCATTCTCTTTCAGCGAAGAATTATGCTAGGGCTTCATCCGACAAGTACGACATTTTTCGGGATAAGACCTCCTCCAAGTTGTCGTGCTTGCTTATTAATTCAGGGCAAAACACATTTCCCTCCACTCCGTCAATCAATTCTATACTAAGCAGTACTGGATAATATTCTTATACCTAATAAACTGGACGACAACGGTGTTTGTTATTAAGCTCCATTCCTATTATTGTTTGTAGAAGCGGAGTGAATATTGGGGTGGCAGAAACTCACCAGCTACGGAAACTGAAAAACGCAAGACGAGAAGACCGACAACATACGTCTACAGGACAGTGGGTGTTCTGCTGGGAAGACGAGCGGTCGTAATGACTCACGACGCGAGAAGTTTTTAGACAAATCTGAGCGGCGTAGAGTGAAATGTGTTTTGCCCTAAATTAAGTCCGGGTTCAAAATTGGGGTAAGTCTTATCCCGGAAGACGTCGTACTTTTCGGATGAAGCCCTAGCACAATTCCTCGCTGACATACAGCATGCTGAAACAGGAAATATCTAAACCCCGGGTCTGCTGCGGCGTTTCCTGCGATACCAATCAACTACACACAACAGCCGGTCTAAAGCCGCATACGAACATACGAACTTCTATTTATGAAAATAGTGTTCATGATGTTTATATGCCGGTGTTGCAGCGAGGCTAATACGTTTCCGAAGATGGAGAGCTCTTCAAGTTTTCAGCGATTCGATGTTGACAAAATTAAACCGCCAAAGGTCGCCAGCTGTTCGAGAATGACTTTCGCGCCCACCCCGAAAGCTGCCGTTGGCTTAAAACCAGCAGTTTGGGGCTTAGATAGTTCTCCTTTTGGGTCTAAGTAGATCTCCCGGGGTCGAAAGCAGTTTCAAAGCAAAGCAACAAAAACATTCTTCCGTAAATATAATGTTGGTTCTTTACTTCAATGCGATAGTGAGAACGAATACAGAAAACTTTTTCTGACCATCACTTAAAGGCGGGTTTAACGGGCAAGGGAAAAAGTATTTTTAAGAATAACCTAGAACTAAGATTTCTGAAATAAAGAACTAAAAATTAAAATATACTCATATGATAAATGTAAAAATGTTAAAGTGGGATACTCGTGTAGATTGTTGTTGAAAAAATAACAAATGTTGGGTTGTCGTTGGCGACGAACAGCATTAACGCATGCTTAGACGATAATTTCAGTTCAGTGTCGGGAAGCAGTTAATGTCAAACTTTTTATAGCATCCGCCATTATGGCGAGCGTGGAAAGCTGGATATGGTTACTGCAACCAGATTTGTTGAACTTGTGTTGCTTGGGGGGGAATAGATGAAGTCTAAGTGCTAAAAAAATGAGCTAGACTTTTTTGAACTCTTTTTCACAATAAATAGTAATTTGACCATAACATCTAAGCCCATAGTCCGATCTGGCCAATTTTCAATAAGAAAATATGAGACATTCTGCGTCGAATGCAATTTAATGCGAGCAAATCGGTTGAGGATAAGTGCCCGAAAAATGAGTGACATTTTTTACGCGATTTTTTCGTATGAATTTGTATTTTGGCCATAACTTTCGATTCCAGAGTTCAATCTGGCCAATTTCAAATAGGAAACAATGGGACAGGATTCTGCGTCGAATGCAACTTGTTGCGAGCAAATCGGTTGAGGATAAGTGCCCGAAAAATGAGTGACATTTTGTTGAGAAGTTTTGCGCACACACACACACACACACACACACACACACACATACACACACACACACACACACACACACACACACACACACACACACACACACACACACACACACACACACACACACACACACACACACACACACACACACACACACACACACACACACACACACAGACATCACCTCAATTCGTCGAACTGAGTCGATTGGTATATAACACTATGGGTCTCCGGACCTTCTATAAAAAGTTTGTTTTTGGAGCGATCATATAGCCTTTACCGTATACTTAGTATACGAGAAAGGCAAAAAACCATCTATTGAGCTAATCAGATTCTCGGATCATCCGGAATCACGTTCTGGTGATCAAATTGTACCAAAACTGACTTCTGATACTGGTCAATAATGATTGAGCACGTTTGCATTAACATTCTGGGCACTTTCGCTCATTTGTTTATGTCGTAGCCAACCAAATTTTCACTCGATTAACTCTTGGGCAGAAAGTTAGCTAGTGAAAATTAGAAAGTGTCTTTACGCATCAAGAATCAAACACTGAATGATCTTCATTTGTTTTCTACGCCACGCTTCAACAAATCTAGCATCTCATGCAAGCCTACTGAGATTGAATTTAATTTTTTTCTCATTTGATTCGTAGTATGCTGTCATTTCACATGTCTACTATGATTGAATTTCATATTGCTATCATTGTTTATTATTGGCAATTGTAAATGTTTTAGTTTATTTTATTATTTTTTTATATTATGAAATCGCTTTGCCAAATAATGTAACCAAACAAATCGAGTGGTCTTTCAGGTTCATTCTATTCCCCACAACGGTTTCTTGGTTATCAACCCAAATTTTGTCTCAAAATCGCGAGCGGCTGAAGCCAAAAAACATTTGTAAGCCGTTACGCAAAAAAACTGTGTCAAAAAATCTGCGTTTAAATTTTTAAAAATAAAATGTTTTTTTGGCTCTTTCCGATGCAATTTCGGTGTTTACGTCAACAATGCTTTTTCTTCAAGTACAAAAAATATTTTCTCCTCTTTCTATCTTAAAGTATAAGACTGACACTTATCTTTTGCAAAATAGTGTGACTGTTTCAGTGAAAAATATTAGAATATTTTGATTATCATTTTTGGGTGGCGCATATTGCCCAGCGTCGTCCATTTTAAATGAAAATGCAGTATTTTGGAATAAAATCGTTTTCCTGTAATATTGTTGGTTTTTCTTGAAAATGGTTGGACCAGATAATGACTGATATGCAAGATTATGATGAACACTTCGAAATTACACTATTGCGGATGAAATCACCATTTAATTAAGAGATTAGCTTAGGGGGCGCATATTGACCGCATCTCCCCTATTTCAATTTTGATTTCTAGGTCCGACCGAAACGGGTTAATAGGGTTCGTCTTTCTCGTTCCGATGAGATGAAATCACGTGATTTTCGGATCGAAGGAGAATCTTTTTCCGTCGTTTATAGTGAAAAACATCTATCGTTCACCTCTGACCTCTCTATCCCTAGAAAATAAATGAAAATAGTGCCTACTTGATGAATTTAATTTTTCATTCTTAAGCCTTATCGACTCACTTAGTTTTCACGAAAATTTTCGGTCTGCAATCACAAAAATTTTATGATCGCAACGGGAATCGAACCTAGAACAAAAACAAAAAGTACGATAGGATGCGGCCATTATAGCCATACCACCACATCGCCTCCATGTAGTAGTTAGGTTGTTTGTTCCATAGAAGCAAATCTACTTCTTGAGGCACTGATAGTGAGGGAAAAATGGTTATCTCTCATCAGACTTCTTTTTCCGCAAAATGATTTCTCGGTGAAAATCTGCGTGAGTGAGCATTCTCTGCTCATGGGAATGAGCGAAAATTACGATTTATGCTTATTAACCTTTTGTCTGTGCTCTGGGGTCAATATGACCCCAGGCCACTTTGAGTGGCCGCCATTTTTTTCAGTTTTCAACCGATTCTCCTAATTTTGTGGTGGTGGTTTGATAAAAGTCGCCGAGATCTGTCTCCTAGGTGCAAATTCGCTTGAATTTTTTTTGAAAATATGCGCTACAGTGTACTTTTTTCAAAAAACTTACGTTGTCTGTGCTCTGGGGTCAAATTGACCCCAAGTTGAAATTACTACAGTGCCGACCCAATTTTGTCACTCCCCGATTTTGTCTACCCCCGATTTTATCACGTTTCGACCCGATTTTGTCACCCCAAAATTTTTTGTCATTCTTTTTATTTTCGTAAATAATACCACAAACAACATTGATTTTCATGAAATAACTTTCACCGCCTGTAGTTTATTACGATCGACTTCTGAGTACCTGGGAAATATTCTGTAAGCAATTTCGACAAGAAATAACGGGTACCGTTCACGCATTTGGCCTTTCCAAGGCATAAAATGATTCATATTTGTGGAATGAATTAAAAAATTTGAAATATTTTTTTTTTCAATTTTGTCACATACCCTGTTTTATCACCCCAAAATTCACCAGGGGGGTGATAAAATCGGGATATTACTGTATAACTTTTTTATTGTTTGGCACTCAAAATAATTTTCACTTAGAAGCTACTTGAAAGCATATGCAGATATTTTCCATGTAGCTTCGTGTGTAAAAGTTAAATGATTTATTAGTGATGGCACTCATTATTCTCAATTCACTAGAAATAAAAATGAAATTTAAGTAAATTTTTGTGTGGCCATGTACTTAAATTTTAAGTGAAGCTTTGATATTTTTTTTATAGTATCCCTATTAGTGATCTGTATCCCGTCCACTAGAAGCGGACGAGGGCAAAAATAGGAGTAGAAATCTATTTCTTACTCAAATACTTTGCTTCGCAAATCGTTCTCATAATGCTTTCGCAAAATGTTTCATTAGCGATAGTTGATAAACATACTTTTCGCTCTGAGAATCCCACTCATATATTTTTCATACATTCATTTTGAGTAGAATTCACTAGAAGAGTATATAGATATTATTTTCAATGTTTTCTAATGAATTCCACTACATTTCTTATTAAGATGCACTTGTGATTTGAGTAAGTTTTATTTGATTCCAGTAAGGCAGATGAATGTTTCGATTTTTAAAGTCTACATGACTTTTTATAGTGGAATTAAAGTGACAATTATTTTGAGTGGACCAAATTTGGATTTTTGGGGCTGTTTCGAAAGATAATTTAATCATCTTTCAGTTACCAAATATTGACTTTAGGTGGGCGGGTACATCGCGTAGAGGTGTTTTAATGAACAAGGGTACAAAAACAGTGATTTTTCATGATTATTTCACTTATATCTGAAAATCCTACCCATTTTGAACTGCACCTTTTCAAAAAGGTTATGCAGGAAGGCGTGTGCTTTGGCATGAGGCATTGATTAGTTTAGAACTTGGCCGCTAGGTGGTGGTATATTTGAATTCATTATTTTAGACTACTACGATATATGGAGTTTTCCTCATTGTAAATATTCTTATCGCACAAATTTGAAATTTGTAAAGATGACGTCTTTAACAAAGTTCCTCTAGTGGGAATAGACTGTCATGTCATAAAAAAAGGCCTTTCATCCAATAGTTCTTGGTGGCGATACTTATGTTGCATAGCTATCTCCAGTAAGCCTTGCGAGCAAAGGCGTAGGATTATCAATCCGGAGATGGCGAGTCCAGTTCTCGATCCGGTCTAGGATGTTTTCGGGTGGGAAACATTCTCGACACCATGGACATGCAATGGTGGGCATAGAAAGGCTTTCAATTAATTCCTGCGAAAATGCCACTAGAATACTTGAAAGTTTAAAAGCAGGCCATGTTCCAGCTATTAACTACGGAGTTTCTAAGCCAAATAACATTTTTTGCCTTTGTATATTATGATATTCTTTCATGCCCGAGAAAGTTCCCGAAGCGGGTATCGATTCCAGCCACATTCAGTCATGGTAGCGCGCATTTTATCCCATGGCTAAGGAAGATCCCCAGTTCCCAATTATCATTACAGCTTGCGAAAAACGTCTCTCATGCTATGCTGCGTATCTAGAGCGTATTTGTACAGAGAAAATAAGTGTTAGATTTTTTTCATTTCTTACTAAACTTAACTCCTGTCCGAAGAATATCCAAAATCGTAACTATTCGAAATTGTAAATAATGGACTAAATAGATGGGTGTTCGTGTTCCCCAAAAAAAACTAAATCCATATGGTAAAAGTATGGGAAAGGATCTTTCGACAGGAAGTCATTCGGCTGACAGTCATTAGGCCGAATGACACTTGCCCGAATAATACGTTAGGACGAAAGTCAAATAACCGAATTTCATTTCGCCAAACCAAACGTTTGGCCGAAACGATTGTATCCCATATGGCATGAAGTCGTATGGCATAATGTTGTTTGGCAAATTCATTTGGCATAACGGCCGTTATTAGCGCTATGGAATTGATGAATAAGATTAATCGAGCGACAGTTTGTTTTCACTATATGAACAATACGTTATAATTGGCCGTTTGATTGAACGATGTGGCAAAAAAGGCTTCTGTTAATCATGAACATCTCAAATGCTACCACGCCTATAAGCATGATAAATCTTACTTGATACTTACTTGATGGGCTACAGCTCTTCGATGAACCTACGCTGAATGGAGTATCCTTCTCCACTGGACTCGATCCTGGGCCAATCGCTTCCAGTCGCCCTGAACATTGAGCGCCCTCAGGTCCTCTTCAACTGCAAAAAGCCATCGTGAACGCGGCCTTCCACGAAGCCTGTGGCCTCTTCCGGGTTCTCTACTAAATATTATCTTCGCTTGACGTTCTTCCGGCATACAAACAACGTGACCAGCCCACCGTAGTCTGCCGTGTTGTATAAGCTTAATAATATCCAGCCCTTTATACACCTGGTACAATTCGTGATTCATGCGACGCCGCCAGATACCGTTCTCCTGTTTACCGCCGAGTATTGTCCGCAGCACCTTACGCTCAAACACTCCGAGAGCTCTCCGATCAGCCTCCTTTAACGTCCATGTCTCATGGCCGTATAAAGCCATCGGAAGGATCAGAGTAGTATACAGCGCGAGTTTTGTTTTCGTTTGCAGACTACGAGACTTAAGCTGGTTACGAAGTCCGTAATAAGCCCTATTTGCAGTTGCAATACGCCTTTTCACCTCGCGGGTAACATCATTATTGCACGTCACTAATGTTCCAAGATACACAAATTCTTCTACCACTTCAAATTTTTCACCATCCAGCACCATTTCGCTACCACCACCACTAATGAACCCACGTTGATTGCCAGCGACTATGTACTTCGTTTTGCTGGTATTGATCGTGAGTCCAATCCTCGCTGTCTCCCTCTTAAAGGCAAAAAAGCATCTTCCACGGCACGGCGATCAATTCCGATAATATCGATATCGTCCGCAAATCCCAAGAGCATATGCGATTTTGTGATAATGGTACCGCTTCTTTGCACTAGAGATGGGCGTTCAGATCCGGAACCGTGAAAATGATCCGGATCTTAGAAGTAAGTGAATGATTCGTAACTCACTTTTTCAAAGATGCGGTTCACTAGATCAGCAAATTTTTTAATCATTTGTAAGGAAATGATAAAATAAAAATTTGATAAAGGTTCTCTATACTTGTAACAAGTGAGGTGAGTGTACGGGTAAAAAGTGTAGTCCGGAATGACAATCGTTTCATTATTTTGCATGATCTTCTTACATTTTGATCCAAAGATCCGATCCGTATAAAAGATCCGGATCATTAGACTGAATGACCCAGATCTGATCCGTTCAACGATGTGATCCGTTTTGCCCATCTCTGCTTTGCACACCAGCTCTCCTAATCGCTCCCTCGAGCGCAATATTGAACAGTAGATTCGAAAGTGCATCACCCTGCTTTAATCCATCTAAGGTAACAAATGACGTCGATATTTCATCCGCAACCCTTACACTTGATTTCGATCCGTCCAACGTTATACGAAACAGCCGTATCAGTTTCGCCGGAAAACCATGTTCAAGCATAATTTGCCATAATTCATTCTGTTTCACTGAATCGTACGCCGCCTTGAAATCAATAAACAGATGATGTGTCTGCAAGTTGTACTCCCAGAATTTATCAAGGATTTGTCTCAGGGTAAACATTTGATCGGCCCTCACGAAAACCTGCTTGGTATTCGCCGACGAAGAACTCTTCAAGCGGTAGTAGCGAGGTAGTAATCAGAGTCAATGTTCGGACCTCTGAATGTCCGCACATCGATAACATCCGAGAAATGGCGCCCATCCGCCAGAACATGGTCTATCTGGTTGCAAGTTTCGCCATTTGGGTGTCTCCAGGTGTGCTTTCGGATGTTCTTTCGTGCAAAGTAGGTGCTACTGATGGCCATCCCTCTGGCAGCAGCAAAATTTACTAGCCGTAGGCCGTTGTCATTGGTAGCGGAGTGAAGGCTCTCCCTACCGATTATGGGACGGAAAAGTCCTCTCTACCGACCTGAGCGTTAGCGTCTCCGATAACAATTTTCACGTCATGCTTTGGGCACTCTCCATAGGCTTTATCAAGACATTCATAAAACGTGTCCTTCACGTCGTCGGATTTATCATTTGTCGGTGCGTAAACGTTGATTAGGCTGTAATTGAAGAATTTGCCCCGTATCCTCAACACACAGATTCGTTCGCTAATGGGTTTCCACCGCATCACTCGCTTCATCTGCTTGCTCATCACTACGAAACCAACTCCATGCTCTGCTTTTTCACCGCCGCTGTGATAGATGTTATACTTGAATGCAGTATTGGTCGTGGGGTCCACGGCTCGGAATTCACGTTCTCCGGATCTAGACCATCGGACTTCTTGAATAGCAGCCACGTTCACTCCAACCTTCTGCAGTTCACGAGCCAGAAGGCTCACTCGTCCAGGTTCATTTAGGGTCCTGACATTCCAGGTACCGAGTTTCCAATCATAGTCCTTATTTCGTTGCAGGGTCGGTTGCCAAAAATAACGTTCTCTTTTTCTTCTATCTCCATTTTTCATGGTATTTGAGAGACTTCAGTAAGCTACCTTACCAGTGTCGCGTTAACTACATCGCGATGATGGGGCTGCCACCTTAGGTATAGCTGACGCGATACAGCATTTCGTTAATCAGCCGCTGGGTACCAGGCAGACGCTGTTTGAGCCGCACCTCCTGGTGAACAGACGCTCGGGGCGTACCTTCTCACTCTAGCTGATGTCAGAAGGACAACAGTGCCCAGGCTGCACTACCAGCTAAGTACACAACCCTTAGCTGGCGGTCTTTTGTCATCGGACGACCCGTGGAAGCGTGAGATAGGGACTTGTGGGGACCAGCGCTCTGTTAGGCGCTCCTTCCTTGATGTCAACCCACCATTTTGCAGCCCGTATTAAAATATATTTTTAAAGTGGAATCGTACTGTCGAGCTCTTCCAAAACGCCTCTCACTTCTTCTTTTGTTTCACAAATGTATTGTAGATATTTGGTTAACATATTGACAATTCGGGACAAGCCAGCCTAGGGCTGAAAGTCTCGCTAATAAAGACAATAAAAATATACTGACAATTTCTATTCGATTTGTCTTACTTAAAAAAGTTAGTACATGAAATTTGAATGCATCATCAGTTTTGCCTCTAAGTTTTTTTTGGATCCAACTTACGAATATTTGCCTGTGTATACTGCCATAATACTCTAATTTGTGTGCATTCGAATAACTTGTGATCCAGAGTCTCACTTACAGTGTTGCATTCAGCACAATACGGTTAGGAGAATATTTTTTGGCGATACAACATTTCCTTACATCCCGAGCAGCACAAATCAGACTAAATTGGTTGCAGCAACTTCATTGTGACTAAATCTGGTCACATAGGAGTTGCAGTAACCTATGTGAGGCATGTGTGCTGCTAGGGATACTATCTTTTTATGAACAAAAAGGTACCAGATTGATCTTTGAGCTGATGGAAGATTTGATTAATTTATGTTATTGAAAATGTGAGCCCAGGAATAATTTGGAAAATCTCTCATTATTTTTGGCAAAGGTAAATTATCAATAAATTTTCCGTAAATAGTGAAAGATTGCAAAGAATTATTGTATGAAGTAGATATTTTACGTAACTCCAGTGTTGCTTTATGAAGATAAGAGAAACTGAAAGGAAGATATTTCATAGGTGTATGTACAATAAAATCATCCATTTCCACTATGGGAAAATGGTAAATGCATCATGAAACAATCATGATTATCCTTAAACAATTGAAAAATGCTCCTTAAAAAATCTGATCATTTTCCTCAAATTATTGAACAAATTACCTTGGAATATATAAAATGCTCCGTAAACATTTGAAAAGTGTACCGTAGAAACGAAAAAATGTACCGTAAACAATTGAAAATGCTTCTTAGAAAAACAAAGATTTGCTATTTAACTAATGATAATTGCGCAGTATATTGATATAAGAATTATTGTGAAATAGTTGAAAAAGTACCTTGAAATTGGCTGTCATAAAGTATAATCTTATGCACCATTGTAAAGCCCCTGGAGTATGAAGCTGATTGTTATGCTTGGTAACCCTATTCAACAGAAAAACGCTCCGAAAACTAAGGAAAGTGCTCCCTAAAAAAATACTCCTTAAACCAATAATAATGCTCCTTAACCTGAGAAAATGCTCCTTAAACTAAAAACAGTGCTCCGTAAAAAAAATGAAATGCTCCATAAACTTATACAAAATGTAATCTTAGCCTACAAGCAATTCAAAGCATTGTTGAAGAAATTGTGCACCAGACTGCTCATAGACAAACAGACGTCCCATTCAACTACACGTCGCATAAACATGCTTGACGATACGAATTTCATTAAAATCACATTGCATATAATGCTAATAGGTTTATTCATCAATTTCCCTGCATAACCACAAAAGATATCTTAGTTACAAGATAAATATTGTCGCTTCGGTTCCCTTTGTTCTGCTGTCCGAAACATGTTGGGTACCGAACTGTCAAATTGTATGTATTTTTCCTTCATTGACATTTAGCACCCTATCCTCGCCAGCAAAAGATGTTCCGGACAGCCACGACAGCGACAATTTTTATCTTGTAACTTGAATATCTCTTATAACCACCCACGGCTTGAGGAACTCGAAATTGTCGAAATCTGCGCTTACAAAATTTTCTAAAGAGCATTTTCAATTGTTTACGGTACATTTTTTTTCGTTTTTACGGTACACTTTTCAAATGTTTACGGTGCATTTTATATATTTCAAAGTAATTTGTTCAATAATCTAAGGAAAAATGATCAGTTTTTTAAGGAGCATTTTTCAATTGTTTAAGGATAATTTCATCTGTTTTAATGGACAATTTTTGGGCTGCCTTTCCACTATTAGTCTATCCCTTGAAAAATGAAGCTTATCTATAAACAAAAGATTTAAATTTAAGTTCAGGATTATGGAGATTCAAACCTCCTTTTTCCTTCGGAAATGTTATTTAATTGAAGGCCACCACAAGTGGATGTCCCTGCCAAATAAATTGACGAACAAGTTGAACTATTTTTTACAAGTATTTGATACCATTGCACTATGGTCCAGGATACAGATTTACGCGGAAAGGTGCATTTTACGCCAAAACTATATTTTTTTGAAAAAAAAACTGTTGTTCTACAAAATTGCTCGAAATAGTAAGGCCATCATTATGGTGCTACCAAAAAATCGAAATACTGACATGTTATGTTCTACAAAGTTGTAGCGCAGCTTATTCCAATAAATTCTGCTGAAAAGGCTTTTTCTGTAGCTGTCAATTTGGCTGATTTAGAGCAATTTTACCTAATTGGATTATGGTGTACCTAAAAAACAGTATCTTTGATCTACCACGTTTTTCTGTCAGAATTACATTTTTTCGGTTAGGGCAGACCAAAAAAATATGTTTACACGGCATTTGAAAGAGCAATTGGAAATATATTTTTCCAGTTTTACCAGTTTTACTAAAATCATGTTTTTTCAAGTAAATTGATGTAACTCGACAATGGAAGAAGATACAGACGATATTCTTACAGCAAAACACGCGTTTTGAAATGCCCCAAAAGTCTTCAGAAGGTGACATTCGTGAAGAATGAAAAATAATGCACGTCCAAATTGCAAAGTCGGCTCGATTTTTTCAACCAAATAACTGGAATTGCCTATTCTCAAGGGGCAATAACCCGCAATGTTCCGCAATAGTATTTAAATGATAAAAAAGCGAGCGGAAAAAAGGATACATAGTATTTTGTGTATTCTGTTAGCATATCCTCAGTTAATGAGGTGCAAGAAAAAATGTTAAACGACCTGTTTAGTCGAAGAATTATCTTGGTCATATCATTTGTACGGTGAATCTACATTTTCTGCCATTTAACCCGTTCGACAAACGACATTTGTTGGATTGTAATACCAACTTGGTCAAATTACATTTTCGGCCTTATGACCCGTTAGGAAAAATTACATTTTCCAGCCAAATGGAGTTCGACCTCTTCGCAATTCAGTGCAAATTGACTTAAATATAATCACTTTTCAACCAAAATACGTACAATTAGGAATTAAAACTTTAGTTTGAGTATTTTGTCTTATGATGTTGATTTCCATCCATCCTAATTACATAATCGATTACTATAGCTTTCTATGTTTTCTATTGAGTAACAGTCATAGTTGGTAGCTTTGATTGAAAAAGCCTTCAGTTAAGCCTGTAGCTCATTATTGTAGAGCCCTTCAACCTCACAACCAATCAGTTATGATGGCTCGGTTCTTACCAACAACACTCAGGAGTGAAATCGATTTTATAAAATTGATCCCACTCGTCGCCGGCAGCAGCAATAAATTTCACTTTCTTAATCCCCGAATCTCTACTCCCCCGAAAACATCCTACAATAGGTGTCGATTTCAAGCGATCTCCATAAAACCAAGGACGCTTGAACAATCAATCCGATTCCAATAACCATAAGCAATCGTTGTTTATTAGAAATCCCTGAAACCGTACCGATATAATCTCCTACCGCCATTCAGTTTCAAACAGTTATAAGCTGGTGGCACCAAACCGACACAAAGTGTACGTCTTTATCTTAATTGCTGCTTATGTGGGCAGCCGCAATCGAATGAAATTCATTGGCGCGCTATTCGCTCTTAAGACCCACAAATGGAATAGGCCTAGACAGCGCGCAGACGACTATCGTTCCTCATTGGGCGCTTCAAGCTGACAGGCGGATGTTCGAGAGGAAAACTTGAACGCTAAATTATGCCGGATTAAAATAATGAAATTAAGAGTAATCAACTCAATGAGGTATCTCTGCTTCCGTCCATAATTGAATTGAAACGAATTCAATCAAGGTGTATACAAACATATTAGAGGATGATTTTTTATTATCTGCAGTTTTCCTTTTAAGATGTGGGAGATGTGAACTATTGAACTTTTTCGAGGTTGTATACTTTTTTTCAGGTTTAGAGAGAGTATAACTTTCGCTTAAAGTAACCACTCTTAACTTCTTGTTTCGAATTTAATTATGGTCTCAGTTTAGTTCGCTTTCCAGATTAAACTAAATCAGTTGAGGTATGTTACCAATGGTTTTGATAATATAATTGGAATGACGACACTAAAAGCAGGCATATCGCCAGCATTTAACAGAAATTGGGATCGGCTTATTGGGAAATACGCATCGTGTTCCTTTCCGATCGACGTGGACGTCGATGTCGTACGTATGTCTGATCTAATCCATATTTGTAAATGGTTGACCTATAGAGATGGGAGATTGAATGGGGAAAATCCAATTACATTCCTCGGTGGTTTCCAATCCTGCCAATCCAGCGGCTATGGGTGCCCAAAATGGTAAAGGCTATTTAGCAAGTCGATATCGTTCAACCTCTGGCCATCGGTATGCCATGGTGCGGTAGCGTTGAGAGTGCGTTGAGATAGCCTTAATGGGTTGCTGCACGAATGGATCGAATCATTACATTGAATAGAAGATAATCTGGTTTGAAATTGTTCTCCGTTCAGAGCAAAATGATTTAAAATGAATATGACTATAACTGAACAAGATTTTGAAATTGCTAGCTATACTTCATGGAGGGATAAACTTTAGTCTTTTAAAGATCCTTCGGCAATTTTTATCTGCGAACACCGAATTGGCGAATTTTTTTTTTATATCTTTATTAAAGAGATTTTCAGCCCTAGGCTGGCTCATCTCTCGAATTGGCGAAATGTTAAAACCAATAAATTAGATTGAAATAAGTTATGCCTCCAAGTTGACATAGTTACTCAAGACATAGAACATCATTAAGCTTGCACAATGCAGCAAACAATTTAATGCAATTGCAAATTAACATGATCGTTTCTCGGTAAACATATGCACATCGATTAGAACTGCTTCAAATACATAATAAATTGCATTACTTTTCATTTGATGTTCCGGAAGAAGCAAGGCAGCAGAAACTTTAAAAGTTGGCCAAGAAAACATGATTTGGCAAGCGATTCGCGCATGTGGCGAACGAAGTGCGCCATTCGTGACTGCGGGCCGTGGAGATCTGCCTCAGGGAGTGTCTACCCTAGTAACACATTTCGAACCGATTTAGTTGCGGTAACTCTTATATGACACGATTCAGTTGTATATGAGTCATTTAAACTTGTTTATGGCAAGTGTGCTGCTTGGGTACAGAAGCGTCTGCTTCTATTGTCATCTGGTCGGATCTGACTTCGTGCCACTATTCAAATGATGTCCTAGAGTGATACGAAACCAACGAGGTCACTTTCGTACCCAAGGGCAAGAATCATAGTTGAGGTCGGAATACGTATCTGTAAAGATAACAAAACGTAGTGGAATTAATTGGAAAATACTAAACTCGTCTTAGACAGTTGAATACGTTCCACTAAAAGAGCTTAAATATTTTTTCCAACAATACTTGTTCAGAACTAATTGGCTGGGAAATATACTTTCATGCAACATCTAGGCTTTCATTGATATTTGCCTTCCTGAGCAAAGGCTTCTACTGTTCGAAGCGTCTTAGCCCACTTCACGAGGACAATTGGGTACAATTTTTCTTATTTATTTTATTGGTTGGTTGGATGCGCGTTATTGGTTGGATGCGCGGCTACAAAGCAATACCATGATGAGGGTGGCCGGGTTCGATTCCCGGTGTCGGTCTAGGCAATTTTCGGCTTGGAAATTGTCTCGACTTCCCTGGGCATAAAAGTATCATCGTGTTAGCCTCATGATATACGAATGCAGAAATATTAACTTGTTTGTTTCCCTTTTAAGACCATCTCTGTCCAGAAGAAAAGGAATGAAATCTTCCCTAGTCTTGTTGAAAGATTGAAGTTCCTTTTCTAATGTTTTAAACCACGTGTCGCATGGGTGGCAGGTTCTTTTAGGTCTTGACAGTTGAAGATAGTATGCAGCTTGTAGAAGATGATTATTTTCTCATCTCATGATATGCTCCCCGTACAAAATTCTGTATATTTTTACCTTTTTTCCTATTGTTCTCTTTGAAAGCAGTTTTTTGTCGACACGCTTTCCGTCCCACTGTAAGCTTTGTACCATTTCTGTGTAGTTTTCCTTTCGAAATGACGTAGAGTTCTTCTGTTCCTAGCGGTAAGAGCTGTGGCGTTCAGACCGAACACTACTGTGGGCACCACTACGGATGCGTAAATTCGTTTGGCGATCGACCATGGTGGTTTGTTTTTTAGAAGGAATGGGAGAATCATTTTTCCCACTTTCGTTCCCTGAAGGCACCTTTTCCTTACATTCTCCGGACGATTGAGAATTGACGTAAGGTATGTCCCAAGTACCTAACGATAGGACGTGCTTTCATTTCTATGTTTGCGATGCTGAAGGCTTCTTCAATCGCTGACTTTGTGGATTTAGGATCTCGGACTAAAAGCTCCGATTTCCCAAGATGTATCACGAGTCCTACCTCCTCTAATAGCTGCTTTAGGGCTGTGCTAATTTCGTTGAGCAACTTGCAACATTGCAGATGATAAGAATAGTTTCAGAGAGCGCCCTATTGCTAACGATATCTCCGGGAACTTTTTCTTTAGCTTGCATAGAACGTGGTGCATCAGGATGGTGAAGAGACGCGGGGATAGTGGACAGCCTTGATTTACACCTTTACTTTTGTTAACTCTAGGGATCTTTCGATTTCTCCAGCGTAAAAATGATCTCTCTTTAAGTCCAAGCTCAATAATCCTATTAATTATGAAATTGAGAACTTTCATGAATACTAACGCTTCTATCAACGCTGGCTGGTCCACATTATCGAATGCTTGTTTTAAATCCAGTGAAAAGTGTATAAATCCATTCCTTCGTTCCAGTATTCCTCCATAATTCTTTTTGCTGTAAATATGTGCAGACCATGGTCTTCTACGCTTCGATTAGACAAAAATGCCGCCTGGTATGACGGAATTTCTTCAATCAAATCATCCAGCTTTTTTAGCATGAAATCCGTTACTTCTTTAGGGAATGCTTTTTTTTGGTATCGGGATTTGAGTTGTTTCCAAAATATCGGAGGGGGCCTTGTTGGATATCCGGATTTTTGCTATGATTTTACGTAACTCCTCTAGAAACTCGTCCGGTGCTCCTTTCAGTAATTCAACGTTTATTTCGTCTGGTCCTGGTGAAGTCCCATTTCTGAAATGGTGTACGATTGTCCTAATATCCTCGAGCGATGGCGGATGGATTAGTTCACCGTTTTCTGGTAGCAGTTTTAAATGTTGATTGTCGACCACTGAAGCATACACAGACTGTAGCCAATCGTATTGATTTACACAGTTGGCACGAGGTTGCAGACCCGACGAACTTCTTTTCGCCTAAAAACGATTTATTCTTTGACTAGTTATGCAGAGTAATGCAGATATTTCTGGTTCATTCGTATGGGAGCCCCCCTTTCCAAAAAGGGGAGGGGTCTCGAACCATCTTAAGAACCCGGCCCCAAAAACCTCTGCATACAAATTTTCACGCTGATCGATTCAGTAGTTTCTGAGTCTACAAGGGTCAGACAGACAGTACATGTTGATTGCGCGAACAGTAGCGACACTAGCGATCTTATAATTTTTAAACACTATTTATCCTTATAAGAATATTTCAACAACCTCATTCCCTCGCTGCTGCCGGTCTTGTTCCAGATTAACCTTTTGCCATTTTGAGTAAGCATATGCGGTATTTCGAAAAATTTCGTTTCAGGTGGTTCGAAACGAAATTCCGCGGAATTTCGCGGAATTTGAGCATGACGAAATCTGATTTCTTGATTTCGTTTCGTTTCGTAAAATTACAAAAATTTCGCTAGAGAAATCTAGCTTCTAACGAAATTTAATATTATAAAAATTTTGGCTGCGCCGCTGAACAAAATCGTTAAGTTGTTGACAAAACTTTAGGTTATTCAATTTTTACTATTAACGCTGACTACAGGGTGTTCAATAAGTTCGAATACAAATGTTTGATCATTGTGTTTGTAATGTAAGCCCAATGTACATATTCTGTATAAGTATTGGTGTCAGCGTTAGCGGTATGTATACGCTAACGGATGTGTATGGTGTTGACATTCTGTCACTTGCTGTTTGTTTATTACGCGCGGTGAAAATGAATTGGGGCATTGTAAACAGCATTTTTTGAAGGTCAAAATCATTGCGGTGTAATACAAAACTGAGATTTTGGGGAAGATTGATACCCCCAGTGGCCCGGTGATAAGACGGAGATCAGCCCTACATGTTCCAATAGGACGATAACCCTTTATACACGGAAAATGCGATTTAAGCCGTATATGGGGACAATTTCATCGACTTTTTGGACAAAACTTTGCGACCTCCCAGTTTCCCGGATTTGAACCCTCTTAACTTTCTTGTTTGGTCCTTTATTATGTTAAAGCTGTACAAATATACAAGGTCAGTAACTTGGACCAGTTCAAGACGTAATTCTCAAAATCTGGAACGAAATGCCCATGCAGACCGTGCGTGCCGCTTGCGATGGATTTCAGAAACGTTTGAAGCTCGTAAAGAAGTACAAAATAAAGGTCATTCCAGAAGAAATGTTACAAACGTTCCTTATAAACAATACTTTCAATGAAATGTAACCGGGAAAAGAAAGTGAATTGAAAGTGTATTCGAACTTACTGAACACCCTGTACATAACCCCATTCTTAGTCGACAAATACGTAAGTAGTTTTCTTCCATAAAACGTCTTCAGTGTTTCCATGATTTAAATTTTGTGATATTTTTTTTACTATTTGCACAATATGAATGCGGAATTGATCGTAGACGAGCTCGGTGGTCTAGTGGCTATCACTTCTGCATTATAAGCAGGAGGTCGTGGGTTCAATTCCAGGCTCGTCCCTTTCCTACTTTGTATTTCTGTCTTAGTTCTTTCTGTGTTTCACGTTATACCAAAACGATTCCTAATGTTATAATCTTCCACACAATCCCAAAACCTCCCGTGGCACCTATGAGAGGTCGTAGAGTTCTCTGCATCTTTCTTAAGTAGGTGTCCAACTAACCATCCTTCCCCTTCCTCAGCATTCTCGACTATTGGAGGGTGCATTAGTCCCAAGATCAATATATGTGGTAACGGATGAAAGTGATGCCACTCTCATAAAATAGTCTTGGCTTGTACCACCTACGAATTTGTGCGAATTGCTCAATGCTTATGCTAATATGAAAGCGGAATCGATCGTGTTGCTGCTGGTCATGGGACGGCAGCTAGTCCGGAAGAACGCGAAGTGAAAAAAATCTACCTCGCGTAGCAGAAATTTGTTCAACCAGTGTGCAATCGATCGTGTTGATGCTGATCACGCTAGCTAGTGTGGGAGAACGCGAAGTGATAAAACTATTGTCTGCATCGAAAAGCACAAAATTATTTAGTGCGGAATCGATCGTGTTGTAGAAGATTATTAAACGAAGCACATTGATCTTGCGTTGGATTGATTTGAAACACAGTTTTCGTCTTCTTGTTTTCAAAATAACTTCACTTACAATGAATATTTTGTTGCTCACCAAGGTATTTCACATGAATTACCTTCTCAACTAACCTACGATTCCTTTTCCGTAGCGCTCACGGAGATGCAGAGCATTCCTCGGTCTCTTAAAACAATGAGTGTTAAACTAATTCTCCTCTGCTAATCCTAAATTGACTATAAGCACGTGACCAGCATCGTTATTAGTCATGAATTGGAAACTCCGAAGCAAGTATACAATAAGATTACCTTTTTTGTATCCCAAGAATATTATTTAATTGGTGAGCTGTGCATATTTGCTGTTCCTCGGCCAATCATGATTAGCAACTACGATATGTACAGCTCTTCTTTGACTATTTGCACAATATGTGAGAAACATTGCAGATTTGTGGGCATTTCTAGATCTTCGCATAGAATTTGCAAACAAAAAATTCGGAATGGGTTGAAAGATCATTAAAATTGCTGAAAATTATTTACTTTTGATTGCATTCAGCACATACTGACCGTTACAGCTGTTTTTTATATGCCAAGGACACACACAATAGCTCAGTTTGTCGAGCGGATTGTATATAAGGTTATGGGTTTGTGAAATTCAATCTGGAATACATATCTTTGTGCATTTAAGAAAGGTGCACAGGATGCTTCTAGTGAGCAAATGTGTGCAATATATGTAGACGAAGAATAAGAAGGAATAAATTTTGGCAGATACGCTCTTTTCAAATGTTAATCTAGTAATATCAACTCTATATCTGCATATACGCCTGGCAGATGTGGATACATAATTAGGTATCCCACTAAATAAAAAAATAAATCTAAGCATTGACTAAGTCAGCATAATTACATAATTCTTAAGTGATCTAAGGTTTTAAACGAAATTTGAATCCGTATATGAAAAATCCCACAATTTCTTTATTTTTATATACTTACTGATATAAAATTGATCAGATTCGGGAGCACACGTTCCACGATGAATTCCTTTGAAAGCGGCACAAATGTGCCGCATATACAAATGGGTATTGCCTAATTGCCAATGGTATATGCGGCGAGAATGTGGCGATTTATCACAGATTGCCTCTTCAGTTATTATAACTCTTTTAGTCGCAAAACAGTTATTCGACTTGGAAAAAAGTTGAATCAGTGTTGCGTACATTATGTGAAAGCCAAGTCAATAAAAATTCCGCGGAAAAAAAAACAAAATTTCGTTTCGTTTCGAAAAATTTCGAATTAAATGATCCTTGATTTCGTATCGTTTCGAAGTCTCGAAAGAAATCTATATTTCGTTTCGTTTCGATCCGAATCAACATAGACATTTTAAATTTCATTTCGATTCGTTTCGTTTGGAAAAAGTGTGTTATCGCATACCCTTAATTTTGAGTCGTACGCGAACCACTTGAAGATCGTGTGCAGAACTCTAATTCGGTTCTACGCCGCACCAGTTGCACCCACCTGACTTGTGCTTCTTAAATCTCTACAGGTAGCAGCAGGATTTATAACTGGATCGCGCGCAAGGCTTATTTATAGACCCTTTTTTTCATTCAACGTTACAATCCCCGATCGCGCGATGTGGCCGAATAGTGAGAGAAATTGAGCGTTGATTTACGACATGATCTGGCAAATGTTAGAACATATCTCTGGTTTTTGTTCCGTTGGTGCAGTGCTGGGGAAGGCACACCTGTTTCGAGATAGGAAACTATGTCAGCTGTACCAGTATATGAGCAGTCGATTCTATGGTGCCGATAGTAACGGCAGCGAGGAGAAGTCGTTTTGTTCCCACCGTGTGGCGCTTTGTGCAGTATGAACTCACAGGAATGTGCAAATTTGTTCTGCCTATGAACACGAGAATCATTTACTCGATGTTGATATGCATAATGTAAGATTCAGCGATTTAGAGTTAGTCAACATAGTTGTACGTATTTAAAATATTTAAAGCCTTTTACATTCAAGAGTATGTTGGAAGCATATCCCGATAATGATAGTGAATGAAAGCATTGATTTCATGTCGTAGTATTTAGAAAGCTTTGATTGGTTTTTACGCAAACAAAAAAGAAATTGTATCTGAAAGATGATGATTATGATTATGATAATGATTTGACATAAACTTTTTTCTATACTAGCCTGAGGCACCCTAGAAAAAAAATTATGTCGAATTTCTCAAATGGACTGCACCTTTATTCCATTCCATTGGATATCCTGATGCTGTGGGAAAAATCCAATCGAAAGTGGTCAGCAGAAAGTTGGGGCAGCAGAGATGTCTCACACAGTTGGCGAAAATTCTGCTCTTTTATTTTTCACAATTTTTAACAATCTAATAAAACTTATTCAGTGAGTGCAATTATAAGATTTGGATTTTATATGTATATATATTATATTTGGGTTTTCGAAATGTCACTTCCATCTGTCAAAATAATACACGCGAGAGACACGCGGGCGCGTGTATTACACGCCGGCGTATTTGCTGTGCGCGCGCCCGCATGTATTTCGTGTGCACCATTTTGTCAGATTGAAATAACATTTCGAAAACTCAAATCGGCATCAACATTTCAAAAGGGCGTAACTGCTTTTGTAAACAAGAGCTTCTCACGTCTCTGGTGGGCTAATTTGTGCTCACCCACGCAATCCAGCACCATTAAATAAAAGAAGAGGATTCGATGCTTCCTTCAGTGGTATTGGATTGCGCCGGTGGGCTCAAATTAACCCACCAGCGGCGTGAGGAGCTCTTGTTTACAAAAGCAGTTACGCCCTTTTGAAATGTTGATGCCGAAATATCCATTTATTAGATGCAGTTACTGAACAATGGGTAGTACCAAACCATTTCGTAAAATAGTTTATATGAGCAAAGTTCCCACCGGGGTTGATTAGGAGCAGTTCACAAATTATGTAACACTGTAGGGAGAGGGACCAATCGTTATGGTTTAAAGAAAGTCTTCTATACAAAAAGTGTTACGATGGTAAGGAAGGGGGTCTGAAACTGCCAAAATTCGCGTTACGTAATTTGTGAACGGCCGATCTTCCCGGTTAGAAGAGTGAGTGAACCATGATGGAGGGTTAGAGAGAGAAATATGTGTAGCAGATAACGACGGCACGAAAAGGCAGATAAGCACTATCAAACTGAGATGGAGGACATCACCCTAGAACAGTGGTACATTTGGCCGAATAGGACTTTGGCTGAATTGGAACTTTGGCCGAAAGGGTCATATGGCCGAATAGGTCATTTGGTCGAATAGTAGTGAGACGTCTCACTTCTCACTTCGCATTACGCATTACGAGAAATGAGGAGTGAGAATTGAGACGTCTCACTTCTTACTGCTCATTTCTCACTTCCCACTGTGGGGCGTGGGAAAGTGAATAGTGGGACGTTTCACGTCCCCCTTCGCACTATTCACTTTTCACTGTGAGAAGTGGGCAATAAGTAGTGAGAAGTGAGACGTTTCACTTTTCACACCTCATTTTTCACTTTTCAAATAACCTATTCGGCCAAATGGCTAAACTTCCTATTCGGCCAAATGTTCGATTCGGCAAAATGTCCTATTTGGGTTTCGGCATAATGATTTGTTCGGCCTATTGGCATTCAGCCGAATGGGTTTCGACCAAAGGATATACCCCGTTAGGCATAAATACGATAGGCATAATGGACGTTAGGCATAACAAACGTTAGGCATAATGGACGTTAGTTATACAATGATCCAAAGAACAGCCTTTGACATGAAGAAGGCAGAATTATGCTAAACATCCATTATGCCTAAAGTATATTATGCGTAACATGCGTTATGCCTAACGTCCATTATGCCTAACGTACCTATGCCTAACGTAACAGACCCCGGCGAAAGACCCTTCCCCTATATTGTTATGATCAAGTTATACGTAGTGATTTTTACACCAATATTCGTTTTAATATGCTCTGTTGATAGATATATTTAAAATCTAGACGAGGTCGGTGGTCTAGTGGCTACCGCTTCTGCCTTATAAGCAGGAGGTCGTGGGTTCAATTCCAGGCTCGTCCCTTTCCTACTTTGTATTTCTATCTTAGTTCTTTCTGTGTTTCACGTTATACCAAAACGATTCCTACTGTTATAACCTTCCACACAATCCCAAAACCTCCCGTGGCACCTATGAGAGGTCGTAGAGTTCTCTGCATCTTTCTTAAGTAGGTGTCCAACAAACCATCCTTCCCCTTCCTCAGCATTCGCAAGGACGTGGCCAGGACAGATCTCGACTATTGGAGAGTACATTGCTTCCATCTAAGAGGTAGTGATTAGTCCCAAATCAATATCTGTGGTAACGGATGAAAGTAATGCTACTCTCATACAACAGTCTTGGCTTGTACCACCTACGAATTTGTGCGAACTGCTAAATGCTAATGCTAATGCTAATGTTGATAGATATATTTAAAATCTTTCGTCCACATTTTTTTTTCCTGTTCGGGTGTGCCACTGCGACCTGTTATTAGATCTATTGAAGCGTTACCCGTATCCTTAGTGTTAAAGTGCATGTCGAATTACTTCATTACTATTGATAAGCAATGCAGTATCGGTTTCAATACAGTTGTTGTTTTGTTTTCTCAAGACACCATGACAAGGTCCCGCTATTTAGACCCTTCACAGAGAGCAATCCCATTGAAGGCGCACCTCTTATAAATAGGAAATCAATCCTTTCTTGAGAAAACAGAACAGTGATACTGTTTTTGGCCATGCATCGGAGCCCTGGCCACATCTTTGTCTTGCTTCTTGAATATCACCAGTGAACAATGAAAACCCGGGATTTAGCTCTGCCTACAAGACTATTTCAAGCAAGAGAATTTGTTCAGTAATAAGAACTTCCGTGTGTTCCTCTCACTACCATTTTCGCCAGTTCATGGAGAGTTAGTATGTATTTAAACCCCTAACTCGATTTTTCCAGCAGTCAGTTCAGCCTAGGACCGGGTACCGAGGTTTTTTAACTAATTGCTTGAAAAGTTGTTTCCGCTACATACAGTCTAGAGTAAACAAGAGGAATTCGAGTCTTTCAACTGTCTGCAAGGTTACATTAATTATGTTTTATTTCTTAGACTGCTGTTGGTAGCGGGTAAGCATATGCGGTATTTCGAAAAATTTCGTTTCAGGAATTTCGCGGAATTTGAGCATGGCGAAATCTGATTTCTTGATTTCGTTTCGTTTCGTAAAATTACAAAAAAAAATCGCTAGAAAAAACTAGCTTCTAACGAAATTTAACGGAATTCCGCGGAATTTCGAAACAAATTTAAACTTAAATCATACTTTATATTATCAAATTTTTTGGCTGCGCCGCTGAACATAATCGTAAAGTTGTTTTCAAAACTTTAGGTTATACAATATTCCTATTAACGCTTACTACGTAACCTCATTATTAGTCGACAAATTCGTATGTAGTTTTCTTCTATATAAATGGGGAAGCGATCATGTGGATGCTGGGGTGGCATTGCGCATCTCGAATCGAATCACTCGATTCGTACGTTTTTGCATTCGTTTCGAAAAAATTGCGGCATTATGTATTTCGTTCGACTTCATTCAGTCGCAGTACAAGATTTCGAATGGTGCTGTACTAGCTCAATCGAGTATGTTCTGTCAAACGAAATGTAAACAGAGAGAATAAGAGATAGCTGTCTCCGTGTTTAGTATGCCGCCCGCTGGAGAGACAACCTTCAGCGCATGGCGAATGTGAGTGAACAGCGAAAAAAAGAGTAATTTCATCTGCGTGTAGCATGTAGCATGTTGCCTGTTGGAAAGGAATCCTTCGGGGCATGAATTGGCAGTTAATTTATAAACAAGTAAATTGTGCTCAATTACTATAAAAAGCAATATTATTTATTGAGCAATTGCAACCGATTAAAACATTATGCCGATACGATATGTTTTGTAAATTGAGATATAGTAACGACACAAATTATAAGTATTATGTTTATTCAAGTTCATGCCACATATCCAATTTTGAGCTAAATAATTTAAAGCTAAAGAAGGATTCGTGCGCGTTTTTTTTTCAACTCAACTATTTTTTACGTAGATTTCGGAATATACACGTTTTTACGCAGATTTCCCCAAAGATTTTTTCACGCGGTTTACGTGAAATACGCGAAATACGTGAAAACTGCAAAAAAAACCATTTTAGTTGAAGTCGTTTTTATGCGGATTTCAGGATAATTAGATATTGCATATTGTCAGGAAACTATACAAGTGAGTATACTAATGATATTCTTTCCTTCAAGATACAATAATGAAACATTTATTCTCTTCCTGTAGAGAAATAATAACAAATTTAATTAAAAACTTTCAGCAAGCAATTACTCTCGAACAACATTCGAAAGCTATAAAGGTGACGAGTGTTTTTCATTCGACTTGAGTCGTTTTTCAGTGTGCTATCGAGCTTCCATAATGCCAAAACATCTCGTTATTCTTGTACCTCCTCGAGCATACTCGAACGATGAGTCGTTTTCGAGATCGAATCGAAAGCCATAATGCTAAATATGTTCGACTCGATAGAATTACGTTCGAATCGAGATGCGCAATGCCACCCCTGGTCATGGGATGGCAGCTAGCCCGGGAGAACGCGAAGTGAAAAAAATCTATCTCGCGTAGCAGCAATTTGTTTAACCAGTGTGCAATCGATCATGTTGATCCTGATCACGCCAACTAGTGTGGGAGAACGTGAAGTGATAAAACTAATGTCTGTATCGAAGAGCACAAAATTATTTAGTGCGGGATCGATCGTGTTGTAGAAGAATATTATACGAAACACATTGATCTTGCGTTGGATTGATTTGAAACACAGTTCTCGTCTCCTTGTTTTCAAAATAACTTCGTAATACATATTTTGTCGCTTACCAAGGGGTTTCACACGAATTACCTTCTCAACTAACCAACGATTCCTTTCCCGTACCACTCACGGAGATGCATCGCATTATTTAATTACAAAAAAAAAATAAGCTCTTCTTTGACTATTTGCACAATATGTAAGCAGAGCCGTAGCGTGGACTGCTAGCGCCCTTGGCGAAACCATGATTTGGTGCTCCACTTTTTATTATAAAAATGGGAAAATTCAACAACAATTTGACAATTTGAAATGCGTCAACAGTAAAATTAAAAGGTTTAGTGGTTTAAAGATGCTTTACACATCATTCAATACTGTCAAGAGAACAAGAACTTTTGTTCCTGAAGTTCATTTGAATTGCAGAATGTCCATCTAAGATTTGTTTCCATTTGGTGATACTTTTTTTTGATTATTTCACAAGTTATTAGCGACCTTCCAGAGCCGTGCTGGAAGTTCATTAACAATGTTAAGGTTTTTCAACTAAGTTGTACCGAAAGGCTATCATTTCACTCCGAAAACGAACTTTTTATAGAAGCCTCTGAGACCCATAGTATTATATACCAATCGACTCAGCTCGACGAGCTGAGCACATGTCTGTCTGTCCGTGTGTATGTGTGTGTGTATGTGTGTGCACAAAAGCTATAAAAAACATTAGACAACTTTTCGTATAGTAATCCTTAACCAATTTTCTCGCAACAAGCTTCATTCGACAGGGGACAAAGCCTTGTTGATCACTATTGAATTTTATAACGATCGGTTATTGTGATTAAAAGTTATGAAGAAAATGGTACATCGGACCATATAAACCCCATATAAGGTTGGTGTCTTAACTAAATGCGAGAAAGGCACCACCAACGCTAGGTGGATTAATCTGGGTTTTTCAGATCCTGTGCACTGCTGGGTCTAATTGGGTCAATAAAATCCAGCTCTGAAATGCGTCGGTCGATTATCGGAATCGTTATCGGACCTATTCGCGCCAAGAAAAATCCATTTCTGGAGTGGGTCTGACGGTGTTTTGAAACTACTTCTGGACCTAACAGAGTTAATAAAATTTCACTCTGGGGTCAGATGGTTAAAGGTCAGAGTTTCTACCGGATCTAGTCAAATCAGGGAAAACCATTTTTTGGAGTGGGTTTGTTGGTGGTCCGGAGTTGCCATTGAACCTATTTGGATCAAGTAAAATGTAGCTTTAGACCTTTGAATCCAGCTAGGACAAATTAAATAAAAAATAACTGTATGGTGTGTAGATTGGTTGATGGTCAAAATCGCCAACGGATCTGTTTGGTTCAAGGAAAACTTAACTCAGGACTGTGTCTGTCGAAGTCACTTTCTGTACATATTTGTGTTGATAAAATTCAACTATGCAGTGGGTTGTTCAATGGTCGGAATTGCCGTCCACCTCAGGACCAATATACATTTGATTATAAAAAGAAGAAATCAAAAAACCCAAAACCGGGTAATTTACCTGAACTATAAATTACACAAAAATCCATACCACTACTTCCGGATATAAGAACAAAAGGCACTTCTAGATTTTGTCAATCGGTTTATTATGAGTGTAACCTTTTAAAGATGTCCACTTAAAAAAGCTGAATAAATTCAAACTAATGAATTTGAGTGTGAATTGTTCTTTTTTTAGTTAATTAAGTTATTTATTAATCTCACATATTATTCATTGTATAGTGTCCTACAGGGCTACCCAATAATCGGACCACAATACAATAATGTTTTGAAGCTTAGCAAAGCTGCTAGTTTCGGATAATCCTTTTGAATTGCGAAAGCTCCATAAAAATGTCCACTTCGTTGTAGCCCCCGTTGTAAGTCTAGCATAAACGAGAAAGAGGTGCAGCTTTTCCCAGGTTTGTCCTTGATCTAGGGATGTAGGATAGATCCAACTGACGTAGACCATGCGTGGGAATCCAAAACTGGAGGTCACTAGTAATGCTGCAGTGAATAGAACCATGTACAAGTCGACGAAGCGTAGACACATCAAGGACGCGCCGACGATCAGTTAATGATGTGATCTGCATGCGACTTATTTTTCTCTGATATGGTTCATAAGGGTAATAGAATTTTCTATACAAAAAACGCTTGAATGAATGCTGCACTGCTTCAATAAGTTCTACATTTCGCGAATAGTCACTGCTATCAAATACTATGGCTCCGGAGATCCCTCGGTGGCCCTAATAGGGTAAATGATGTATTTTAGACATCTGAATACATTTTGGACTATTGGTTATAATTTGCGTGTTTTTCGACTTAGCTTTCTTTAAATAAATAGGAATCATGTGTCTCTTTGGCCTCTATCATAATCACATTTATGTAACAAAATATAGCCAAAAGTCCAAAATATATTCAGATGTCCAAAATACCATCGTTACCCTATGTAATAGCTAAAATTTTAAATAATCCGATTCACACAATGTTGATAATCAAAATCCATGATTGTCAAATAACTTGTTCAATATTATATTTTTTTTGTTTTTCTCTCTTTTCTACTGACCTCTTGTAACCGGTTTCGGAAGTCCTTGAGAAATCGGATTAACAGTCAAAACTAAACCAAATTCACATAACATGTTGATGTGGAAAAAAGGCAAGATTTTTGGCTTGCTTTAAATTATTCCACATATCTTACTTGTCATAAGACATATCTCTACCATTGTACCAACCCTAAACTAAATAAATTTCGGTTCAATCAAAGTTAATTGCCAATTTCCGGGGATTAAACCACCCGACTTGGACGTTAATTTACAATGTTATGAAAACTCATATGTGAATATGTACGTTATGTGGAAGATATTGATTTGGAAAGTGTATTGGAGGTAAACACTTTCCCTTCGATGGGACTCGATTGTCTTTTCTGTTATTGTAACTCTTTTGGTCGCAAAACAGTTATTCGATTTCGAAAAAGTGAAATCAGAATTGCGTACATAATGTAAAAACAATTTAATAAAAATTCCACGGAAAAAAAATTAAAATTTCGTTTCGTTTCGAAAAATTTCGAATAGGTTCATTGATTTCGTATCGTTTCGAAGTATCGAAAGAAATCTTTATTTCGTTTCGATCCGAATCAATATAGAAATTTTAAATTTCGTTTCGTTTCGTTAGGAAGAAGTGTGTTATCGCATACCCTTAGTAGCGGGGACTAAATACGATGAATCCTTAATTACCACAACTTATTGCCCTAGCTAGAAAAATTGATTAAGCTAGGGCTCTGTTTGGTAGATCTTACACCGCAACACACTACGCCAAAGTGATCTACCGTGTTACTTGTATCATGGAAGCTCATTTTTATTTTGTGACAAGCAAATTAGGAAAAAAAAGCCCAAAGTGCTGAGCACCACTGATCTAGAACTACAACAAGTGCTCTATGGTGGAAGGTTACCTTGTCAAACCTGGGTGCATTGGAAATGACTGCTGTCCTAAAACGAGCATGCACCGCGTCCATACCAAGGAAAACACAAAATAAGGGTATTAGATCATCGATATATGACTTAGCATATATCGAAAAGGCAGTATCAATTACGTTTTTTTCTCAAACACTGTCAATATTATGACAAATGATTATCCATCTTGAGCCACAAAGGAAACCATTCGCCCATTTGGTCCAAAAGCCCATTCTTTTGTTGTGCGCTTGCGTGCACGATCGATTACCCATAATTGGCTATCGGCTTTGTTACCCGAGCGTTTAATTGATTAGCCGTTTCCTTTTGCGATCAATTCAATCCGGGTGAGAACAAACCACGCAAAAATGGGAATCTCGAGTACATTGCAGTGCACCATTAAAATACCAAACACACAGATCGAGCTCGGGTTCACATTCCTCCACGCGTCGTCGTCTTAGACTTGAACTTAGGAGGAAGCTCACTCGCATGTTTGGTTCGGCTTTGGTACTTACGATGCCGAATTCAAGCATGATTAATCGAACGACTCCGGTGCAACATTCATGCTCGCTTAAAGGTCCTGCAAAACAGCGCTCAGATGGCATACCGGAGACCTATTTCATAAGCGTTAATTAAATTGGTTCCGGCGGAGGTTTTCTATGTACCGCTTTTGCGCCTAAACACTTATTGAGTAGGTACCAGCAACCAGGAAGATTGTAAACCAGTGATGCCAGTTAAGCAATGTCAGTATTAGCATCCTATTTGAAATGCTAAACATCAAAATATGCTTAACGGGACGTCGTTCGACTTTGTTAAAATAAAATTGCTAATTCTATATCTAAGGCACGGTGCCAATATGTCAGAAATGTCATTTGATACTAGCTACTGAATTATAATGATTAATAGAATAAACAAGCATACAACTTATTATGCTCAACATAGTTGTTGTAAATATTCCCAAATTTTGAAACCAATTTCTGGCACCCCTGCCGTGAACTCAAAGGTGTCCGGGTCGAGAGTTGGGCGTGAAATAAGAAACCGTCCCAAAATAAATGCATCCAAAGCAGTAGAGTTGCGAGAGAGGAAAAAAACAGAACACACGTTCCTCCGCAGCTATTCTCACATTAGTCACACCGACGACGCGACGTTGGACTCGAGCATTGGCGGCTGTCCCAAACGAAAGAGAAAAATGAAATGAATGTGATTTGCATTCGCGAAGCCCCAGTTCCCACTGCAGCAAACCTGGGGTTGGTTGGATTCCGCTTCTGGGTTGGTCGGTAACTAGGACCCGTCAAGCGTCGAGGAGGCGCGCGCTCGAGATGGGCGGCCCCAGTCAAACCCAGGAGACGTGCGCTTCTTGGCCACTTAACAAGTTCGCCGGGGAGTTCGAGAGGTTATGCAACTAATGGAGTAGGCAGATGGAAATGTGTTTTAATGCTCAAACGCTCTAGAAGAGAATGAATTGCGGGTCGGGCCGTCGTTTTTAGCTCCGCTTACTGGAACAGGATTCATGAGAAGATGGACCTCTTGAGCCTCAGTGAGTGGTGTGAAACTTGACTGATTTATGCTGCACGGGTTATAGAAAGATCGGGGTCACTGGGTTTGGTTGTAACCTAGGAACAGATAATTGAGTTCAAAGCGGAAAGGTTTGTGAAGTTTCAGTTTTCTACCACCATGCAGTAGAAGAACGTGAAAAGCCAGTTCAATTATTGTGTTGTACCAAGGGTTTCTAGATTTGTCGTATTTAGCGATTCGACGTTTAGTTTCGAACAATCAAGCAATTTACGGTTCAACGCAGAATCTTTTTGGAGACGAGCCAGCCTCGGGCTGAAAGTCTCCCTAATAAAGACATAAAAAAAGGAATCTTTTTTCGCATTTTGTGTAAGGAATATTAAAGTTTAACATGAAAATCGTGACTATGGAAAAACAAAAGAAAAATCGGCTTGACAATCTTTACGTCTTACTTACGAACGCCAACAAAAAACGGGCGTTTTCAGATTCGAAATATGACTCCTATTCCGAATACTGTACGACCATTTCGACGTCAATCACGCCATTAGTTGTTATGAATTCTTTTGCAAATTTTTATCCGTCATGTCGAAATTTGTCGAAATGAAAAGGCAAATTAAGCTGACAGTGTGTGAAATAGTTATTCATAATTATAATAGTAGTTTGTGCAACAAAAACATGATCTTCAGCAAGAGTTGTACTGATAAATACTACAGCAGCTGAAGAAATCGAGTTTTGCAACGTGTTATTGCAATGATGAAAAATGTGATTTAATTTGAATAATTTTGTAAAATGTTTTATAATTAGTAGTTTTATTAAGTTTCATAGTTCCTTCAAAAGATTCTCTTACAATTGGGTCCTGTTTGTTTGTAAAATAACAAAACGCATAACAATGGATTAAGAATGAATACATTGCCATTTATAATTTTGTTAAAATATTTTTTGAAAATTATTGACTATCATTAGATTATTTTAACAGACATTATGAATATCTGAAGTAGATACTAATTGGTATAATAATTTTGTAATCACAGATGGGAGCAGGTCATTTGGTATGAAGTTATTTGGCATATCGCACTTTTGAACAGGGTTAAAAGTGAGGGTCATTTTGTGAAATATTATTTGGTTTTCACTAATTTAGTTGTTCGACTAAGTGGTTGTAGTAAAAAAACTAAATAAGTCAATGGTGGATGTGATTCTTTTCTCGGAAGTTGTTTGCACTTCCGTTTTGTTGGTCCATCCCTCCGAAAAATGTCTACCATTAGTGCAAATTTACCAGATCATATCCTCGACCTAATTTATATATGTGGAAAAATCAAGCTACTGACATCCTATTGTTTAGCCCATCGCCATGTCGTAGCCAGGATGTCCTGGGCTATAATTTTTTTTTTTTTCATACTGCGTTTCAATGATGACAGCGGGCTATGTCTATAGATGATGATGACACCGCGCTTGCCACCGGCTCGGAAAAAAATACGTTATAGGGGAAACTGGAGTTATATGTACCCCCGGGGCAAAATGATCTTTTGACATTTTTAAGTGATGTTCCAGAAATATTTTCAATAAAAAATATACAGCCGATTTCTCAATAGTTCCTCAGAAATAGTAAAACTGGAAATTCCGATTGTTATTGGCGGCTAAAGAATAGAAAAAGAATTATATAAAGAAGGTAATTTTGTATAACGTGGATTTGACATTATTCACTAATGAAGGAATTTTCGGTATGATTAATTTTCATAAAAGGGATTATTTACCATAATAGACAATTTTCAGAAAGATGGATACTATTTATCTAAACAAAAAATACATTCATCTTTGTCTAATACCAAACAAACTGTTTACGAATGGATATCATATTTCTTCGCCTCATTCCAGACGCAGACTTCATTTCAAAAATTGAATCATATGTACAATTGGATAATATCACTTTAAGTATACTAGACCAGAGGTTCCCAAACTTTTAGATATGCGACCCACCTAGCAGAATCCCATATTGCTTGCGACCCACCAGGTACCAAATTCATTGATTTTGTGAAATTAGATAAAAATGAGTTCGCGTTAGATTGGACAAATCATAAAAAATTGCTTTATATTCCATCATTGCATTTGTCACAAATTTCGTCAATTTTTTGGATTGTATGTGGATTGGATTTGGATGGGATTTAAATTGAATTTGGGTTGGATTTGAATAGGATTTGAAATTTATTCAGATTGGATTTCGATTGAATTTAAATTGGATTTGGATTGGATTTTAAAAAGATTTGGATTAGATTTAGATTGGATTCGGATTGGATTAGGATTGGTTGGCACGGCAAATGCTGGGTAAAGCGTACCATTGGTAATTCGCGTACCTGAAGGAATAAAATAGATCCCATCTCGCGGTCCTTAGCCTCTTACCCAGCAATTCCTATCCCTACCTCCTCGTTGTGCTGGCCGGAATACGAGTAACCTAAGGGAAGATCGGGTAACCAATCCCGGTGGGAACTATGGTCGTATGCTGACAGGGAAGAGGGGATTTGTTCCTCTCCGTAGGTGCAAATTTTACTGAGCGTCTGTTCTCCATGTCAGGATCGGCTCACAACAGCGTCTGTTCTCCATGTTAGGGGCGGCTGATCATCGTCCGAGTGCCAGCGAGGGACTCTAAGTGAAACTGTGCACCATGGTCCACCGGAAATAAGGAGGAATGGTCATCCGGAAATTTAGGGGGTTTGGTGTCAGGCCCTGCAAGCCAACCTTTAAATAATATACGCAACGAACAATCAACAAGAGAGTACGGACCAGAACCATCGGCGAAGACCACTGCGACGAAAAGGGACTAGCGATTGGGAGCTCGGTTCGAGGAGCTGCAAATATCTCAACTTCATCGGGTGCATACTCGCCGATGTGCTCAAGGACCGTGGATTCGGCATCGTAGCGCTGCAGGAGGTTTGTTGGAAGAGATCAATGGTGCGAACGTTCAGAGGTAATGATACCATCTACCAGAGCTGCGGCAACACACACGAGCTGGGAACAGCTTTCATAGTGATGGGCGATATGCAAAGGCGCGTGATCGGGTGGTGACCGATCATTGAAAGAATGTGCAGGTTGAGGATCAAAGGTCAGTTCTTCAACTTCAGCATAATCAAGGTCCATAGCCCACACTCCGGAAGCACTGATAATGATAAGGACACATTCTATGCGCAGCTGGAACGTGCGTACGACAGCTGCCCAAGCCACGACGTCAAAATCATCATAGGAGATTTGAACGCTCAGGGTGGCTAAGAGGAGGACCGACTATTGAGAAGTTCAGCGCTCACCGGCTGACGAACGAAAACAGCCTACGACTAATTGATTACGCCGCCTCCAAGAATATGGCCATTCGCAGCACCTACTTCCAACAAAGTCTCCCGTATCGGTGTGCCGGTGGAGATCACCACTGCAGACAGAATTACAAATCGACCACGTTCTGATTGATGGACGGCACTTCTCCGACATTATCGACGTCAGGACATATCGTTGCGCTAACATCGACTCTGACCACTATCTGGTGATGGTTAAACTGCGCCCAAAACTATCCCTCATCAACAATGTTCGGTACCGACGACCGCCGCGGTACGACCTAGAGCGACTGAAGCAACCTGATGTCGCCACTGCATACGCGCAGCATCTCGAGGCAGCGTTGCCGGAAGAGGGTGAGCTCAATGGGGCCCCTCTTGAGGACTGCTGGAATACAGTCAAAGCAGCCATTAACGACGCAGCGGAGAACAACGTCGGGTATATGGGTCGAAGTCGACGGAACGATTGGTTCGACGAAGAGTGCAGACAGATTCTGGAGGAGAAGGACGCAGCGCGGCGGTCACGCTGCAGCAAGGTGCCCGGCAGAACGTGGAACGTTATAGACGAGAGCGGAGACAGCAGACCCGCCTTTTTTAGAAGAAGAAACGCCGCCGGGAAGAAGCGGAGTGCGAGGAGATGGAACAGCTGTGCCGTTCTCAAGAAACACGCAAGTTCTATCAGAAGCTCAACGCATCCTGCAAAGGCTTCGTGCCGCGAGCCGAAATGTGCCGGGATAAGGATGGGAGCATCTTGACGGACGAACGTGTGGTGATCGAAAGGTGGAAGCAGCACTACTAGGAACATTTGAATGGCGCTGAGAGTACAGGCAGTGAAAGTCAAGGCAGCGGAGGAGATGACTACGTCAGTTCAGCGGACGATGGAAGCCAACCAGCCCCCATCTTGAGGGAAGTTAAGGATGCCATTCAACAGCTAAAGACCAATAAAGCAGCTGGTAAGGATGGTATCGGAGCTGAGCTTGTCAAGATGGCCCCGGAAAAGCTAGCCACCTGCATGCACAAACTGATAGTCAGAATCTGGAAAACTGAAAATCTACCGGGGGAGTGGAATCTGCAAGAAAGGCTGGAGTGTGAGAACTTTCGAGCGATCACCATCCTTAATGCCGCCTACAAAGTGATATCCCAGATCATCTTCCGTCATCTGTCACCATTAGTGAATGAGTTTGTGGGAAGTTATCAAGCCGGCTTCGTTGACGGCCGCTTGACAACGGACCAGATCTTTACTGTACGGCAAATCCTTCGAAAATGCCGTGAATACCAGGTCCCAACGCACCATCTGTTCGTTGATTTCAAGGCGGCATACGACAGTATAGACCGCGTAGAGCTACGGAAAATTATGGACGAGAACAGCTTCCTGGAAAGCTTACAGACTGATCAAAGCAACGGTGGATGGTATGTAAAACTGTGAGAAGATTTCGGGCGAACACAGCAGTTCGTTCGAATCGCGCCGGGGACTAAGACAAGGTGATGGACTTTCGTGCCTGTTGTTCAACATTGCGCTTGAAGGTGCCATGCGGAGAGCCGGGTGTAACAGCCAGGGTACGATTTTCAACAGATCCAGTCATTTTATTTGTTTCGCGGATGACATGGACATTGTCGGACGAACATTTGCAAAGGTGACAGAACTGTACACCCACCTGAAACGTGAAGCAACAAAAGTTGGAGTGGTGGTGAATGCGTCAAAGACAAAGTACATGCTTGTGAGCGGAACCGAGCGCGACAGGGCCCGCCTGGGAAGCAGTGTTACGATAGACGGGGATACCTTCGAGGTGGTCGAGGAATTCGTCTACCTCTGATCCTTGCTAACGGCTGACAACAACGTTAGTCGTGAAATACGAAGGCGCATCATCTGTGGTCGGGCCTACTACGGGCTCCAGAAGAAACTGCGGTCGAAAAAGATTCGCTACCGCACCAAATGTGTCATTTACAAGACGCTATTAAGACCGGTTGTCCTCTACGGACATGAAACATGGACAATGCTCAAGGAGGACTTGCAAGCACTCGGAGTATTCGAGAGACGGGTGCTTAGGACCATCTTTGGCGGTGTGCAAGAAGACGGTTTGTGGCGGCGAATAATGAACCATGAGCTCGCCCAGCTCTACGGCGAACCCAGTATCCAGAAGGTAGCTGAAGCCGGAAGGGAACGATGGGCCGGGCATGTTGCAAGAATGCCGAACAGCAACCCTGCAAAGATGGTGTTCGCTTCCGATCCGGCAGGTACTAGACTGCGTGGAGCGCAGCGATCGAGATGGGCAGACCAGGTGCAGAACGACTTGGCGAGCGTGGGGCGTATTCGAGGATGGAGAGATGCGGCCTCGAACCGTGTATTGTGGCGTCAAATTGTTAATTCAGTGTTATCTGCCGCCGCAACTGGGGACAATCGCCTCCTGTACGATATGTCACGACGCTTAAGCGGGGCGAAGATGAATACAATGATGCCTGTGAAAGACGCGCATGATCAGTTATTGACCGACCCAACTGGCCAGCTGAAACGCTGGTTCGAGCACTTCGAACAACTTTTTCAAGTGCCAACCAGGCCATCACCACCTCGGCATGATCTGCCTAGGATCCGACGTATAACACGTGTCAATACCGAAGCTCCATAACTGCTAGAGATTCAAACAGCCATCCAAAGCATGAAATCGAATAAAGCCCCAGGGGTCGACCGCATATCAGCCGAGATGCTCAAAGCTGACCCCATGACATCCGCTCAACTACTGCATCGTTTATTTCGTAATATCTGGGACACCGCAACTTTCCCGGTCGACTGGATGCAAGGTATCTTAGTGAAGGTGCCCAAGAAGGGTGACCTGACTGTATGCGATAACTGGCGAGGCATTATGTTGCTGTGTACCGTTGTCAAAGTTCTATGCAAAATTATCCTAGCCCGGATTCAGGAGAAGATCGATGCGACTCTCCGGCGGCAGCAGGCCGGATTCCGTGCCGGAAGATCCTGTGTTGACCATATTGTCACGCTCCGCATCATTTTGGAGCAGGTCAACGAATTCCAAGAGTCCCTTTACTTGGTATTCATTGACTACGAAAAAGCTTTCGACCATCTCAATCACGAGAATATGTGGGGCGCCCTGAGACGCAAGGGGGTTCCTGAGAAAATCATCGGCCTCATCGAAGCACAGTACGAGGCCTTTTCGTGTAGAGTGCTGCACAATGGGGTCCTGTCCGACCCTATCCGGGTCATAGCTGGTGTGAGGCAAGGATGTATTCTATCACCGTTACTGTTCCTCGTCGTAATCGATGAGATTCCCCAGTCAACATTTTGGTACCTATAACTTTTGATATAGGTTATTATATAAGAACCAACCTAATCGTATATAATGCACAGATTGGCTATATACGTACCAAAGTGGAGGCGATATAGGTACATACGAGTTTTGTTTTACGATTTTTCCCGACATCAAAAGAACATTATTACGATTAAACTTTAAAATATAGAAAATAAAAAAAATCTTACCAGCACCAAGTCTCAAACATGCGATCTTTAGATTTGCAGGCGGGTACTCTACCACTGCAATTGACCGTGAACCAAACCGCGGGCTGTTGTGGCAGCCTATAACCATGGAGCACCTAAACGACTTCGAATTGGCTGATGACGCAGAGTAAGCTCAACGACCTTGCCGAACGCTCCTCCTCGGCAGGTTTAGTCATCAACGTCAACAAAACTAAATCGTTGGATGTAAACACGGTGACTCCTTCCAGTTTCACAGTAGCCGGGCAACCAGTGGAGAATGTTGAAAGCTTCCAATATCTTGGTAGCCAAATGGCGTCAGACGGCGGTACCAAGATCGACATAGGCGCACGGATAAAGAAAGCAAGGGCTGCATTTGCGAGTTTAAGAAATATCTGGAAAAACAGGCAGATAAGTGAACGCACCAAAATACGAATTTTCAACTCTAACGTGAAATCTGTGCTGTTATACGCTAGCGAAACATGGTGTGTATCAGTGGACAACACTCAACGGCTGCAGGTGTTCATTAACAGATGCCTGCGGTATATAATTCGGGCCTGGTGGCCTCACAACTGGATCTCAAACAACGAGCTCCATCGTCGTTGTCACCAGAGGCCGATAACAACAGAAATTCGGGATCGGAAGTGGGGCTGGGTCGGCCACACTCTACGTAGGGGTGGAAACGAAATCTGTAAACAAGCATTAGACTGGAACCTAGCGGGACATCGCAGCAGAGGCAGACCCCAGAAATAAAATAAGTCGACCGAAATCTAACCTGGCAACAGGTTAAAGCGAAAGCTGGACATTGCTCAGGATGGAGATCTTTCAAGTCGGCCCTTTGCCCCACCGGAGGTGTACAGGATTCATAAGTAAAGTAGTAAGTGTTATCTGTTTAGATGTAAACTAAATAAATGAAATGGAACAGGAGGAAAACGGAATGACAAACCCAAGCTAGATGTCAGAGAGCAACAGGGACGAATACACTTTTAAATCCACGGAGCCGGCATTACCGTGCGCGAAAAGCTGGATTTGAAAGAAAGGATCACATCCGCCATTGCCTTAATTGGAGCTAATTTGGATAAAAACTGACTTAGCACAAGCCGTTTCAAGTTTACATGGAAATTAGCATGGGAAAATTCATCGTTCCAATAATTAGTAATCAGTTTTAATCCAAGATAGGAGGAGATGACCAATTCTGGGTAATGGCGAATGGTTTTGGGGGGAGTGGTGCATTCTAACAAACGGCTTTCCGGGGAATGGTCCATTCTGGCAAAAAGCCTTCTGGCAAATGACTTTCTGGCGAATGTCATAAAACCTTTTTACTTTCTTTCTGCCTTGGGTCTCTACCTGAAGGCAGAAACAAGATCACCCCCAACATATTACAAATGACAGAAACACGAAAGACAAACTGTTAAACTGTCCTTTTAAAGGATGCATTTACCCGGTTCTTCTTTACACAGGTGGGTTTTAGTTGATTACGACCATAAGCGTTGATGAAACTATGAGTTAACCCCATGAAAAATTCACAAAAAAATCAAAGAAAATTCAGCTGTGAAAAATCAGGTTAAGCAGGAGATAAAAGAATACCAACCATGTAAAAAAAAATATTGGGTGTAATGCCATTTGGCATAAGGTCATTTGTCGAAAGGGACATTTACAATAATTGCTTCAGCTTCAAAAGTTAGGGTAATTTGGCATATTTTTTTTTATTTTCACAATATTAGTTGCTTGACTTAGCGAACCTGGAATAAGCCCGGAAGGGTCGATAAAACACAAGTTGTTCTATATACATAAAAATGAATTTCTGTCTGTCTGAATCCTATAGACTCCGAAACTACTGAACCGATCGGCGTGAAAATTGGGATGCAGAGGATTTTGGGGCCGGGGAAGGTTCTTAAGATGGTTCGAGAACCCTCCCCCTTTTGGAAAGGGGGGCTCCCATACAAATGAAACAGAAATTTCGGCATGTCGCAAGAACTAATCAGAGAAGAAATCAATTTTAGGCGAAACGAAGTTCGTCGGGTCTGCTGGTAATATAATAATAAAAGTCATAATCGTTTCGTAGAGAGCCTGTATTAGCTGGGAATAAAGCAAGGATTTTTTTTTCGGTCGTTTGGCCTAAAGGATCGTTTGGCCGAAAGGGTCGTTAGGTCGGAAGGGTCATTTGGCCGAAAGTGTCGTTTGGCCGAAAGGGTCATTTGGCAGGGTCATTAGATCGAAAGGCTCATTTGGCCGAAAGGATCATTTGGCCGAAAGCGTCGTTTGGCCGAATGGCTCAATTGGCCGAAAGGATCATTTGGCCGAAAGCGTCGTTTGGCCGAAAGGGTCGTTTTGCCGAAAGGGTCGTTTGGCCGAAAGGGTCATTTGGTCGAAAGTTTCATTTGGCCGAAAGGGTCATTTGACCGAAATTGTCATTTGACAAAATAGGACCATTTGGCCAAATAGGAAAAGTGAGACGGCAAATGCAAAGTGAGACGTCTCACTACTCACATCGCGTTCCTTATTTTTTTAAAGTGAGGAGTGGGAAATGAGGAATGAGAAGTGAGACGTCTCATTTCTCACTGAAAAAAAAGCACAAAGTAAGTAGTGGGACGTCTCTCTACTCACTTTGCGCTTCTAACTGTGAAAAGTGAGTAATGCGTGGTGGGTAGTGAGACGTCTCACTACTCATTTCACGCTTCTCATTTTTTACAATCTAATGATTTGTATGGCCTAGTGGAATTTGTCCAAATGGCTTTCGGACAAACGACCCTCCTCCCTTTTAAGTGGCACAGGGTCGTAGAACCTGCTCGCTGATACATGCAACTTTTCATAGAAGCTTAACCCAAAAATTCAGGACGCAAAACCACACTCCATAATGATATCTGCAGGACAACAGCGCTGATGGTCGAATGTCGTTAGCAGCTAATAGAATATTAAGTTGAAAAGCAGGCCAAGTTAAGAAAAAAATAATTGTAATGCATGCCTTCATTTTTTATTATCAAGACATTTTACACACTGTCAGAAGACATGTCAGTATACTGGACTAATCAACGAGAAACATTAGAATGTGTTCATCAAAACCAAATGAATTGATTTTTTATTTCAACAACCTGAGAAAAAATAAATTTTTATCTGATTAAAAAAAACTAAATAAGAAAGGAAAAAAATCATACACACTTAAACTCTAAATTTTAGGATTGCCGAGAATCCAACAGCCGGGATCTCGGCAATAATTTCGACGAAGATTTCGGTAAACTTTACAGAGTCATCGGTAATCGTTACCGAAATCTCGGTAAAAAGTCAACTTTGCTGAATTTCAGTAAAATTATGGCAAAATTTCGGTAAAAGAATCACCGAATTTCGGTAAAAAAAAAATTCCGAGATCTCGGCTGTTGGAATCTCAGCAAAAATTTGGCTAAGCTCGGCAAACTAATTTAAGTGTGTAGGTAACATTTTGCTCTAGGTGCACTATTTTCTGAATTACTTGGGTGTATGGTGAACTGAAATAATGCTAACGGAACCATAATTTTGTTACACGTTTTACTTGATTTGCGGAGGATGATACGTTTGTTGACGATGACGACGACGGTACTAATTCGAGCCGTCAGCTTCTATTTCCCCTTTGTCGGTGTATGTGGAGAGGCATTCAACCTACCGTGCCGTGGACTCACGTGCAGCAGTAGGTGGGCTTGGGCCTCATCAGTTCGCGCGACATGCCATCGGCCAACGTACGTAATTGGTGGTTGCGAACCTGATTTTAGGTTTCCGGGATTGAGGTTTTGTATCATGTCAGATTGCGCTTGGATGACTCGGAAATTGCTGTTGTCATTAGTTGGATAGTCACAAACGGGTTGGTTTGAATTGGTTCGTAATAAAAGAGGAGTGGTGTGATTCAAATAATCATTTTTGTGAGACTAAGCTTGAATGATTTTTAACGTATTGCCATGAAATAGTCATATGACCGAAGTCAGCGATGTTGCCTCAAAACATTCAAAAAAGACCCAATTGAATATATCATTCATTAATCAAAAGTAATTCAACTGATTTTATATCATATTTCACGATAAACACATCTCAAAAATAAGTCCAAACTTTTCATCGAATAGATTGGCTTTCGCGCATAACTCCCACATAGTTTTGCACATGGAAAGGAGCTGAAGTTGATCAAGAAATTTATCCACACCGCCGCTAATTTAGCCAGGCATGCCCGATCTACTCAATCCACCGCAAATCGTCGTGTTCTCGCGCTGCTTCTAATGAACACAAAAAAATGATACAATTTTATTACTCACGACTTGTGGTGGCTTTAAACTTCATTTAGAATACTTATAGGTGCTGGTGGTTCCGCGGTGGTCGATTTTGTAGCGGTTTGTTATTTTTTCCTTTAAGGCAGTAAGGCAAACGTCGTGGCTGGTGGTAGGTCTAATATGATTCATTCATATTTATTATAAAAGCGCTCGGACTTGCACCCTCTGCTACTAACAGAGTGTCTTGCTGTGCGTCCGTCGTTGGCGATCAGTTGGATGCAATGAAATTGACATTTTCCCATATGCGGTTCTCATGCGCTGCGACTCTTGCCAAACCTTTATTACATTAGAGTGCGCTGGAAGCGATGGGAGGTTCCCAAATGTAGACACTTGATCGAAGCGGTGCACAAACGATGATTGATTGACCGCGTGGCTGCCATTCGTGGACTTGTTTGGTGATAAATCATTGTTTGAGCGGTTCAATTTGTGATTAGATGAGTTATCCATATGTTTCATTTAATTCTGCTTCTAAATAGACTATAAATTATTATATGCACTATAAATTAAATATGGTCAGTGTTATTCTTAGTGGACGAGGATAGGATGCCCAAAGACATTTTCGTCCCATGAAGGAATTGACGCAATTCAAAACAGATCAAACAGAGAATCTTAGTAATTCCTTTATTTTCCTCACATACTGCTGCCATCCGATTGATATGATCTCAACGCTTCAAGTTCAATTTTTCTATATGATTTTGATACGAAATTTAATAAATGCATTCAACAAATAAATTTACTGACAACGGCGAAATAAATCTCATTTTTTCAATCAATGCAGTCGATTATATTCCCGCCGGAATACGTGTAGGCTTTTACTGAACGTAACATCAAAGTTGAACTACCATTAACCTGTAAACGATTCGAGCACCTTCCGGTACGGGAGCCTCGAACCTGCTCAACTAACCATAAATAAGTTCCATAATTATGGTCATGTCGCGGGGTGACCACGGCAATGGATGCTCCAACGTCGTGCGTCACTCGTATCCCACTCGTTCTAAATAATTGTTTTAATTGTTTTGACGAAAGCTAGATTTCTTATTTAGATAGCAAACGTGCCGCAGCCCATACAGGTGAGAAGCCGTAATTTAACCTTCTTTATGTTCCACCCACGACCCACAGTTGAGTATGTAGCATACAAACACACGCGACCTCGGTTCCAGACCAGGAAAGTCAATTTTGTATATTCGTTGTGCACCAAGTAACCTGACCAAATAACCGGCTATCATCCAAGAAATCAGGAGAGACTGTTGTAAAACGCAATTGAAGAAATACTATAAAAAATAAAATGATCATTCCGTATTTGGTTATTTTGCATTAATGTAGCGCATGAATAATCTTGTTGCTGATTTCCTAATTATTTATCAAATTAGTTGAAGCATTTTAAATTTTGTTAAAAACCATCCTATAAAAGACAGCCAGAATAAAAAAAGATATTCAATAAAATATCATTAAGCTGTAATATCTGTTTCAACAGATTGAAATCAATTCTAATTGATACATTTTAATGTTTCTGAAGTAAAGAAAGGAAACTTTCATTTTATATTGTGAAACTCCCATTAACAATTTGCTTCATGGTTGAAACTTGTTTCATAAGGGCCAAGTCGCAAATGTGTAAAATTGAGGTTTTTCCAAATTATTTTCTACTTTATCCGTTAGAAAGTTTTTAGTTTCCGGCGGTATTTATTGGTGACCCTGGTGGAAATCAGAATATGTGCATTCCGTAACATGCTCCCCTATATGAAAACCCGCGCACGTTCAAAAACATTTCTATGGTCATCGAGAGGTGCCACGCGTACGTCTTCTTTTTCAGTTTCCCACAAACGGAAAACACTTTCGTATTGTTTGAACACTTTACCCACCACTCACATTTGCCGCTCGAAAACGTTTTTTTGTCTTGTTTTGTTATTCTATATGGCGCGAGCGAGCGGTCCGCCAAAGGCAAGTGCTTTTATTTGCTTCCTCAATGCAATCGGCGGCACGGCTGGCACGTTAGATACGAGTCCAACGAGGTTCTACGTCTATTACTCGACCAATTAGCGATTGCCTTTTCCCCATTTTTCCACCCTTTGCATTGAAATGAGGTACGGATTTCGGGAGCTTACTATGGGAACTCAGTCGAAGCGTGCTGACACGCGGAAGAATACGGTACTGAAATGACCAGATGGTAGAAATAATTAGCAGCTTGGAAACTCTTACTGTTTTGAAACTGGTTCACATTCCGACTTATGGATTTACTTAAAAATAATTCGATTGTAAAACTTTTTTTAAATTTCGATTTGTGTGCAAAAATCCTGACCCTTTACACACATGAAGCGTGCACGGCAAAATAGGCAAACCGAAATCGTTGGGAGGATTCGAGTAGAACAAAAAGTCCATGCGAAACTACAACTACAACTAGGGTATCCAATCATGGTTTGAACTAGTGCAAAAGCGTATTATGGTTTGAACTATTTTGATATCAGTCCCAATTACCATCTCATTGGCAGGAAATGAACCTGAAACAGTAGGAATGGCATATTTAGGTACTGGACGTGATAGAGTTCATTTAAACGTTCGTTTATACTGCAGGGCAGCAGGGACTATGTCCAAGGGCTTGACGATCCTCCCCAGGCCATCTGCGAGTTGTGGGGCTTGCCTAGGATGTGGTGGGGTTTGACAGTGGGCCCTGTTAAACCTCTATAAAAGCTGCATGTATCCGCAAGTAGGCCCCACCAAAGCGACCGTGTGCCGCTCAAAGCGCACAAGCCCAAGTCCTGGTGTTAGGTGGGACGCTAAACAGCCCTGACACGACGGCCCTCCGACGAGACAGGAGGTTTGCGCTGGCCCAATAAGCCGCCTAGAAAACCAATCATTACGAACAATATAAGAGATAATGCGACTCGATATAATCGGCAAAGACCTAGGCGACGAATACAGGATCACGATTGGAAGCTTGGAACATGGAATTGCAAGTCGCTAGGTTTCGCAGGTTGCGACAGGATGATCTACGATGAATTACATCCCCGCAACTTCGACGTCGTGGCGCTGCAGGAGATTTGCTGGACAGGACAGAAAGTGTGGAAAAGCGGGCATCGAGCGGCTACCTTCTACCAAAGCTGTGGCACCACCAACGAGCTGGGAACCGGCTTCATAGTGCTGGGTAAGATGCGCCAACGCGTGATTGGGTGGCAGCCAATCAACGCAAGGATGTGCAAGCTGAGGATTAAAGGCCGTTTCTTCAACTATAGCATCATCAACGTGCACTGCCCACACGAAGGGAGACCCGACGACGAGAAAGAAGCGTTCTACGCACAGCTGGAGCAGACATATGATGGATGCCCACTGCGGGACGTCAAAATCGTCATCGGTGACATGAACGCACAGGTAGGCAAGGAGGAAATGTATAGACCGGTCATCGGACCGGATAGTCTGCACACCGTATCGAATGACAACGGCCAACGATGCATAAACTTCGCAGCCTCCCGCGGAATGGTAGTCCGAAGCACCTTCTTCCCCCGCAAAAATATCCACAAGGCCACATGGAGATCACCTAACCAAGATACGAAGAACACCTGAATGGCGATGTGGCAGACGAAGATGGCGGTATGGTGATGGACCTGGGAGAACGCGCGCAGGACATAATTCTACCGGCTCCGGATCTCCAGGAAATCCAGGAGGAGATTGGCCGGCTGAAGAACAACAAAGCCCCTGGGGTTGACCAACTACCAGGAGAGCTATTTAAACACGGTGGTGAGGCACTGGCTAGAGCGCTGCACTGGGTCATTACCAAGATTTGGGAGGAAGAAGTTTTGCCGCAGGATTGGAATCTACAAAAAGGGCGATAAGCTGGATTGTAGCAACTACCGCGCAATCACATTGCTGAACGCCGCCTACAAGGTACTCTCCCAAATTTTATGCCGTCGACTAGCACCAACTGCAAGGGAGTTCGTGGGGCAGTACCAGGCGGGTTTTATGGGCGAACGCTCCACCACGGACCAGGTGTTCGCCATTCGCCAAGTACTGCAGAAATGCCGCGAATACAACGTGCCCACACATCATCTATTCATCGACTTCAAAGCCGCATATGATACAATCGATCGGGACCAGCTATGGCAGCTAATGCACGAACACGGTTTTCCGGATAAACTGACACGGTTGATCAAAGCGACGATGGATCGGGTGATGTGCGTAGTTCGAGTTTCAGGGGCATTCTCGAGTCCCTTCGAAACCCGCAGAGGGTTACGGCAAGGTGATGGTCTTTCGTGTTTGCTATTCAACATCGCTTTGGAAGGGTAATACGAAGAGCAGGGATTAACACGAGGGGTACAATTTTCAATAAGTCCGTCCAGCTATTTGGTTTCGCCGACGACAAAGAGATTATGGCACGAAACTTTGAGAAGATGGAGGAAGCCTACATCAGACTGAAGAGAGAAGCTAAGCGGATCGGACAAGTCATCAACACGTCGAAGACAATGTGAGCCACCCACCGCGAGTTTGCATCGGTGGTGACGAAATCGAGGTGGTAGAAGAATTTGTGTACTTGGGCTCACTGGTGACTGCCGAAAATGACACCAGCAGAGAAATTCGGAGACGCATAGTGGCTGGAAATCGTACGTACTTTGGACTCCGCAAGACGCTCCGATCGAATAGAGTTCGCCGCCGTACCAAACTGACAATCTACAAAACGCTCATTAGACCGGTAGTCCTCTACGGACACGAGACCTGGACGATGCTCGTGGAGGACCAACGCGCACTTGGAGTTTTCGAAAGGAAAGTGCTGCGTACCATCTATGGTGGGGTGCAGATGGCGGACGGTACGTGGAGGAGGCGAATGAACCACGAATTGCATCAGCTGTTGGGAGAACCATCCATCGTTCACACCGCGAAAATCGGACGACTGCGATGGGCCGGGCACGTAGCCAGAATGTCGGACAGTAACCCGGTGAAAATGGTTCTCGACAACGATCCGACGGGCACAAGAAGGCGAGGTGCGCAGCGGGCAAGGTGGATCGATCAGGTGGAAGATGACTTGCGGACCCTCCGTAGACTGCGTGGTTGGCGACGTGTAGCCATGGACCGAGCCGAATGGAGAAGACTCTTATATACCGCACAGGCCACTTCGGCCTTAGTCTGATTAAATAATTGTACTGTTTAAGTAGTTAAATTGAGCGAATTAAAAACGTCCTGAATTTGCGCCCCCACCAGTAGTGGCACAATTTCAAAATACTCGTAAAGGGCGCATTTCATGACACAGGAGTGATATCAATATATCAGAAGGAAGCTATTTTTACCTAGAATCAATTGACGCTGTCGTATAATCGAGAAACATCTTTTAAATAGTTAAAATTAAAACATTAATACAAGGTGAAAACTGAACATGGTTTAAACCATAATCACAGAGAACAGACATGGAGGCTCATACATAATTTTGTTGAAAACGTGTGTAAAGCTTCTTACTGAGCGGGTCGGAAGGACCTGGCCCAGGGCATGGGACTCTTAGGGTCGGCTTACAGGGCTGGTCAAGGACACAAGTAAAACACGTTCTTATTCTTTTTTAGTATATTTTTTTTTTGACTTACTGTTGTGTGTGTGTCTGTGTGGCGTGTAGTTGCGGCCGGCCGATGCTGGAGCTCTTCGGGATCCCGGAATGGTTTATCAGGGGAACGGGCCACCGATCGGATGGATGATTCGACGGCAGCTCAGAATGCCCTACAGGCGGCGAAAACGGGTGAATTACCCGATTGTTCCCTTTTAACGTCGATTGTCTGGACGGAATCGACGGTGCGGCCCAACAATGTCCTCGGAGTCTCTCCCTGGACTTTCGGGTGATCCACGATTATAAAAGGCCTTCCGGGGGGAGTCTGTCTCACCAGTACTTCTCAGGCGAACGTTAACGGGTCCTGGTAGTAGGGTTAGGGGTTAGGTATGAAATTGGCTACTGGGGTTTGATTGCTAATTTCGGCCTCAATTTATAGCATACCTGATTCCAAATAATAGGTAAAATCCCCGATATGGGATGATACTTGAGCTATAAGCTTTAGACTGTGCTTGGTGGGTAACGGATAACTTTTAAAAACTTTTCTACCTTCTCACTTGGCGCTCTAGATCAGAAAAGACTTTAGCTAAATGCAACCCAGTAGCTCATACCTCCTTTTCCCTTTTCCTTTCTTATACCGTAGTCGTCGTATCCAGTGTGGCAATACTTTTTATTCCCTTTGGCTCATTATTTTCATATGTAACGTCTAGTTGTGTTCAGTGTAAATGTATTGTGTTTAACAAATTTTGTTCTTTTTTTAGCTTATGAGTGATTTTTAAATTAATTATATCAACAATATTAACGTAACAATTTTAACTAATAATTTTACTAACATTTAGAATAAATATTACAATTAACAAACTAACAAAATTAACACTTTTTTTATATTTTTATTATTTAAATTAGCAATAGTTACGTAACGGTAACAAGCTCCTCAGCGCCACCAATGCATACTGCCGACATAAGGACTGTTCAGTTTATAAAGAGGACACTTTGTATTGTCGATGCTTTTAAACCATCAATCTTTTTCTCAATCTGTTTTCTTTTCACTGAATATATTGTCTGGCCTTCTAGAAATGAAATCCAATTACCAACGATACAATTCTAACTCAGAAATTTGGGATATTCATAATAATCTAAATTTGTTGGATTTTCAACAGCTTCAACCGTTTATATCCCGTTTTCGGGCTGCCACAGGCTCTACTGTTTCTAGATATCGACAAATCATTGACAGTGTGTTTCTTTCCGATCTTCTTGATGATTTTGTTGACATGCCGATTTACAATTTTTGCCTTTCTCGTACAACAAAGTTGTACCGAAAGGCTATCATTTCACTACGAAAACGAACTTTTTATAGAAGCTTCGGAGACCCATAGTGTTATATACCAATCAGCTTGACGAGCTGAGCAAATGTCCGTCTGTCCGTGTGTATGTGTGTGTGTGTGTATGTGTGTGTGTGTGTGTGTGTGTGTGTGTGTGTGTGTGTGTGTGTGTGTGTGTGTGTGTGTGTGTGTGTGTGTGTATGTGTGTGCACAAAAGCTAAGAAAAACATTAGACAACTTTTCATATAGTAATCCTCAACCGATTTTCTCGCAACAAGTTTCATTCGACAGGGGACAAAGCCTAGTTGATCACTATTGAATTTGATAACGATCGACTGATGCGTTTAAAAGTTATAAAGAAAATGGTACATCGAACCATATTAGCACCATATAAGGTTGGTTTCTTGGCTAGATGCGAGAAAGGCAGTATCAAAAAGATATTTTAGTTACTAGATAATGATTGTCGCTGTCGTCGCTGTCCGGAACATCTATTACTGGCGAGGATAGGGGAGCCAAATGTCAAAGAAGAAAAATCCATACGATTTGACAGCTTGGTACTCAACATGTTCCGGACAGCAGAACAAAGGGAACTGAAGCGACAATCTTCATCTAGTAACTAAAGTATCTTTTCAGTATCACTACTCGGTGAATTAAGTTGGGTTTTTTTACAAACTGTCAATTTTGCTTATATAAACGGGCACGGGCAAACACCTTCTTTTAAGTAAGTGATAACATTGACCCTTGCCAGGGCTGACAATAGTCGTTCTCGTCGTATGAAGAAAGCGAAAAAAATATAGTCTTCGTCATAACATTGCACAACGCAACACCTATTCGTTTTCTTCGCGCAACATGCCTACCACGACGATAGTCGCGCAGCCAAAAGTTATGACGATTTCTGTCGTCACTTCTTCACCTATTTTTTTGCTCATCATTATAGACGGACTGGTCAAAACCATAATGCCGTCTCAAATAAACAAATAGTAGGGACTTTGGATAAATGTATTTGTTCGCGCATGAAGCGAACGAAAATCAAATATTCCTTCCATTTTGTTAACATCATCTTCTTTGATGTGATCTTGTTCCATGCCCCAAAATTCATTCTTCCAACCAACAAAATATGCCCTGCTACCTGCTAAAAGTTACGCAATATACTTAAAAGAAACATTTTACATTGTCATTGTATACTATTAGACTATATAAGAAATGTGCACAATGTATCTCTTCTTCATTCAGTATTTAGCCATTGTACGGCAATAAACCGGTCAAAGTAAAAAAGCGAAGTAGTTTTCATTCCCCGAAAGCAGCCAAACCAATCAGCTCTTTTCAGAGCTATGAGTTAATTAACCCTCCAGTCTGAGCTATCGACACACCAGGCATTCCTTCACCGAGAAGGAATCGGCCGATCATCCGTGGCATTCCGAAGAGGAATTGGCCGTTCAGCAGGAATCCTCAACCGAAGGATTGGCCTCATCATTCGACTGTCCGTGATCGGACAGTATTTATAACATTTAGAACGCCTTCGTACGTTACTTCAAATTCATTATTACAAAGATTAATAAAAATCTTCGCATGGCAGCTGCCGCTTGAAGAATGATGGTATAAAGTCTTCGTTCTTCGATGTCGTCATGACGATTTGGTTGCACGACGAACGCTAACGTCGTGTGCGTCATCGACGATGCGTCGAGTAGCAATGAAGACACTACAACTCGTCGCTACTGTGGCATTTCGTGCTACGACGATGACTATTGTCAGCCCTGATCGGAGCAAGCGCCTTCTTAAAAAAATGGATCATATCCACCATTGCTTCATTTTTAACAAACGCCTACTTTCAAAAAGAGGACCACATCCACCATTGCCTTAATCTAGACAAGCGCAGGAATTATACCCACCATTGCTTTAATCCTGGCAAACGTCTGGTTTTGAAAATAGGATTACATTATCCGGACAAGAGCCTTCTTTTGAAGAACAGATCATATGCACCATTGTTTTAATTCTGGCAAACGCCTATTTTTCAAGAAGGGATCACATCCACCATTGCCTTAATCCGGGCAAGCGCTTGCTTTTAAAGAAGGGATCACATTCATCATTGCCTTAATCCGGACAAGCGCCTTCTTCTGAAAAAGGAATCATACCCACCATTGCTTTAATTCTGGCAAACATCTATTTTTAAAAAAGGGAACTCATCCACCATTGTCATAATCCGGGTAAATGCCTATTTTTTGCCTTTCTCGTACAACTAAGTTGTACCGAAAGGCTATCATTTAAATCCGAAAACGAACTTTTTGTATAAGTCTAACTTTTTGTATATACCAATCGACGCGCTCAACGAGCAGAACACATGTCTGTCTGTCAGTGTTTTTTTTTCTTCCTCAGCAATGGAGGGGGAATCTGCTCAACAGACATCCTGGGTTGTCCAGGAAGTGCGGGGTTAGGGAACACCTCCAACAGCAAACGAGGGAGGCAGGACTACATCCCCGACCTGCTAAACCGTTTCCATTGCCGCTAAGCCCATCGTCCCTTCGATACAACCAGAAAGTAATGCTTCAAAGGGGGGCCAGTGCACAACGCATCCTCAAGGTTAGCTGCGTGTCCTTGCAGCATCGAACATCGTGACTCGCTTTTTTAGAAGAACACCATGGCATCGTGCCAGCGCATTGCCGGCTGTCCAGGTGGCCTTACCACGCCCTATGTCCTCGAAAGGTGGGAAGGGTCGACTTCGCGCCTGCTTCCCTCTGCACGACTGATATCAAGAATGATGATACCACGTGCACCCCAAATTGACCTCTCTGCAACAGGGTCTATTCGCCAACACACAGAAGGACTTGCCGACGCGGTGCCTACGCCTGCCCCAGCCTTGACGAGGACCCCTTTCCGTCCTCGGGCTCGGAACCCGCCCGGTTGACCGACGCCGCGAAAGCGACGATACCATGTTATTCTTCGCGCGGCCACTTGTTCGATAAAAGGATCGAGTTCGACCACAGAGTATGACCAGCGGTATGACCCATGAAGCCGACTCCGATCCCTTGGAACCTCTTATTTGCGCCTGAACTAGCCATCCTTGAGTCCACGCGCCATCTTCTTTTTAGCTCCGAGACGATTTGGGCGATAGCCGATAAAACGGCGTTCCAGCCAACTTCATCTTTACACATCCTCCGAACTAGGTTGTCCGGGGTAGTGTCCAGACCACATGAGCACACGAACAACACGTGTTCCGCCGTTTCCTCTAAACCTGCGCACACCAAACACTCGGGCGAGGCCGAGCAAGCCAGCTGCGTTACCTGCACTGTGATTTTGCAGCACGCCTTAACGCCGGGCACATCGAACCCACATGGGGTGCTTGCTGTTCACAGCTTTGCTGGAACAAATCAAAAAATTGGGAGGGTTCGTGCAGCATTGTGCCTTATGTCCCTCCAATCCGCAGCGTCGACAGAGATTGCTCCTGTCAGGGTCTTTGCAGTCCCATTGCTTGTGCCCCGGTTCCAGGCACTTGAAGCAAACTTCGGGTTGCTCGTATATGCCCACAGGGCATACCGACCATCCCACCTTGATGCTCCCTAACGTGACTACCTTGAAGCGTCCGCTGCAGATAGCCGAACCAATGCTACCTGCGTCCCTGCCGGACCTTTCCGTGGCCGTAGCTGCCGTGTTCACCGACCTTGACGTCACTCCTCATCGCCTTCAAGACGTCCGAGTACTTAGCCTCGTCCGTTTTGATGATTACCCAAGTAACAATTCTGTGACCGTTGGGTTTTATATGAATTTTAATAAGGTTTTATTGTGGGAATAATTAAAGCCCATTGTTTTATGGTGGTCATAAACAATGCTATCGAACAAAGGTTTTATATTACTCTTGAGATATCCATAAAACTCTTATAAACCATGTTTTAAAACTAAACTTTTTGCTAGCTTTGAAGTTTTGATAATAGTTTTATTATTGCTTTCAAATGCGTCATAAAACCAGTTTGGGTCACTGCTTTAAAACAACTCAACGTAACTCGATCTATTCGCCATGTTGAATTTGGAAAGCAGTGTTGCTGTATAACTTATACCTGAATCATGCAATAAGACGCATAATGAGATTAGCATATTTTTACCGACATAATGTGAGTGACATGTGTTTCTGATAAACTTAAGATGCTTCTCATTTCCCAAATTTAAAAAAAAATAACTAAAAAGCGACAGGTAAAAAATCCCCTGGTCCTAAGAATCTCCGGTGTTATCCAATAATACCAATAAAGGTTTGTCAAAAACAATTCGATTTCTGTCAATATTAATTACTAGTTGACCCGGCAGACGTTGCACTGCATAGTAGGCGAAAATACGCGTTGTGAACTGCCCATGCGAAATATCGATGCGAATCTTAATTTTAGTATTTCATGATTGACTCAACTTAACTCGTCACTTTCACTTGAGGAAATATCATATAAACCCGTCGGAAACTATGGTGAATGTTTCTTCTGTAGGAATGATGAAAATTCATCTAGCCGTTTTCGAGTTATGCGGATAGACCATTTCATTTTTATTATATAGATGTTCTATGAGCAGGGTTATTTGAAAATTATTCAACTGTAACTATTATGTTTTGATATTGATTTGAGAAATGAGACACATACATATAAAATGCTGTTAAATATATGCACTTAATTGGATTGCGGCTTTTCATGAAAAGACGATACGATGAAGAATCATTTTAATTCACGATGATTTCGAGTTTCCGGTTTCTAAAAAAGGAAGAAAACACGAATGAGTAATATTCCATATATTCGTAAATTCAATAATTTCAGGAAATTACAAGCATTCGTGGATTTCTTATGCGGATCCGCAAATCCACCGAGAGCTTTTATTTCCACAGATTTGGCATCGTTGCCCGTAGGAAGAAAAAGTGTTTCTCGCCTCAGCCACTAGGCTGCATGTTATCGAACCGAAGGCCATCTGTTGTTGGGAAGTGTAATCATGACAAAGTTTTATAGCATGTTTAAAACGGTCATGAAGTAACCAATGAGAAATATTGAGGTTATCACAAAAGCCATTGAGCTATTTATCGCCAGATTTTTGTTTTCATAAAAAGGAATGTCGCCATGTTGAAATAATGATCAACGTCATAGCTGTGATTGAAAAAAATACATCAATTTCGATCAAATAGACTATTTTATAGTGGAATTAAATTATTTCTGAGGTTTTTTGATAGAAGCATGATTACTTTATTACAAACTATTTGAAATTGAAATATTTTGAGTAGTTTGGAAAATTATTTTATTTCCTATTTTCATGTGATTATTCGATAATTTCGAAGCGCGTTGATTTTAAGCTTCTACAATCTCAATATTCACGATAAATTTGGTTGCGCATGTCATTCTGCTGTATGAACTACTTAAATAATGCTACATTTTCAACATCAAATCAGAAACATTATTTTCCACACATCAGATTTACATAGGGGACATTGTTATCTATTGAAAATAAAAACAAAGGCAATCGAATGACAATAAATAAAATCCATAACATGAAATGGCCAAATCGGAGTATGGGATTAGAAGTTATGGCCAAAATACTATTTTCTATGCGCAAAACATGCTAAAAAACACTCACTCATATTTTTTAGTTTTTTTTTTTCACGAGAAAGGCATCAACGCCGCTAGGTGGATTAATCAGGGCTTTTATTTTCCACATCACTCAGTATTAAAACCTGATAGCAGCACCACCAAGCCTAGGACCGTATCGTCGTAACATACCGTTTGAATACCGTTACGTATGGAACCTGTTCGGCACCCTTTGCAGCAGCAAGATGTCTCAGACAACTCGCAACCGACTTTGAAGATCAGTATCCACAAACTTGTGAAGTCATGGTGTAGGATTTCTACGGCCAACCGACCCTTTCGGCCAAATGACCCATTCGGCCAAATGACCCTTTCGGCCAAATGACCCATTCAGCCAAATGACTTTCGGCCTAATGACCCTTTCGGCAGAATGACCCTTTTGGCCAAATGACCCATTCGGCCAAATGACTTTCGGCCTAATGACCCTTTCGGCCTAATGACTCTTTCGGTCAAACGACCCTTTCGGCCAAATGACCCATTCGGCCATTTGACATTTGGCCTTATCGTCTGTTCGGCCAAATGGTATATTCGGCCAAACTTTCAGCCTAGTGGCATTCGGCTATAGGCTTTCGGCCGAATGGGTTTCAGCAGAATGGGCTTCGGCCAAATGATCCTTCCCCGAGAAAAAGACCAACTTTCGTGAGTAACAGGGTGAAAAGGATCATTGAAATGTCATCGCCTGATCATTGGAACCACGTAATATCAAAAAACAACCCAGCGGACATTATTTCGAGAGGAACATCTACCAGGAAACTCTCGGAGAATTTGCTTTGGTGTACTGGTCCTGCATTCCTCAAAGAGCACAATCAAACGTGGACTGAGAGATCGACAAGAGTTATGGTGACCAAGGATCAACGAATGACCAAAAATCACACATCGGATTACAAACTTTTGAACCATTTTTCAACATTTGCACGACTACAAAGAGTAGTAGCATATTGTCTACGCTTCAAACGAAACTGTAAAACAACAAAACAAACAGGCTTATTGACACTTCAAGAACTCGAAGATGTTCAATACCACGTCATCTGGATAGCTCAAGATAAATTCTTTAGTACAGAAATTCAACTGTTACAAAATAAATAAACAGTTGCCCACTTCGAGCGTATCGATCACGCTTCAACCATTCCTAGATCAGCGTCAGATTCTTCGTGTGGGTGGAAGAATACAGGCTGCTGGCGTAGATTTTGATCAACAACATCCAATAACACTTTCGTCTAAATGCAAACTGTCGTACTTGCCTGCAGTTCATTATCATTTGGAAAATGTGCACATAGGAGGGTAAGCTTTGCTGTATACGATGAGACTGAAATATTGGCCAATTCATGGTCGAGGTCTAACACGTAGGGTGGTACATGATTGTATAAAATGCTTTTGTTTTGTTTTGTTTAATGCCTAAACCATTAAACCAACTCATGGGACAGCTTCCCGATGAACGAGTGAATCCAGGCAGGCCGTTTGAATTATCAACAGCCGAATTGGTTGCTGCTCTCAGACGATTTGCTGGACAACGTAGATTGAACAAAACAATATTTTGTGACAATGCCACTAATTTTGTGGGTTCCAGAAATGAGTTAAAGCTGCTGGCGGAGCAATTCAATTTCCAAGTTGCACCAGGCATCTAAGAATTCTGCCAAACACAAGGTGTTGAATGGAAATTCATTCCACCGCGATCCCCTGCATTTGGAGGAATTTGGGAATCAAAAGTGTGAAACAACATACACGTCAAGTTCTTGGATCCACAATAAAGACCTACGAAGAGATACTAACTTTGCTCAAGCTTAACTCAAGGCAATTATCACCAATGTCATCTGACCCTAACGATCCAAATCCTCTGACTCCTGGACACTTTGTAGAGGGGGGTCCAACCAACGTACTTCCCGATAAGGACCACTCGCGTAACATCTCCAATTGTTTAACAAGGTACGAAGAAGTTCAAAAAAGTCTACAGAGTTTTTGGAAGCGATGGAGACTTGAGTATCTCAACAATTTGCAACAACGAACAAAAAGATTACTCCATAAAGAGCCAAATTTATCAGTAGGGCAATTATGTCTAATCAAGGAAGATAATCTGCCACCATACACATGGATTACGGGTAGTGTAACCAAGGTTCATCCAGGATCTGGTGGACATGTTTGAGTTGTAACTTCAATGAATTCGAAGGGTGAGATCAAAAGATCGCTTGCAAAACTATGTTTGCTTCCATTTGAAGAAAATTCGGTCGGGGGGAGTATGTTTAGAATTAAATGTTATATAATAAACACATATGAATTCCCATAAAGTTTTCAAAGTTCTCTCTATTGAATTGGTGCTGATATAACAATTATGCTCTCATCGAAGATACTTCCAAAGCATATAAATTCAAACGTGGTTCTAGAAGGCCGTTGGAATATGCCATCGAAGTAGCTCATCGATGCCATAGCAACGGATCAATCTAGTAGCCCGATTGGGTACGTCGTCGTCGTTTACCATCAAAGCGCTCTTTTTCTTGGCAACCGGCAACCGGAGTGGACGTATTTCTTCAACAGCAGAAGTAGAAACAACGCGTATCATGATTTGAACTATTTTGAAATCAGTCGAAATTACCATCTCATTGGCAGGAAATGAATTTGAAACAGAAGGAGTGGTATTTTCTGGTACTGGACGTGATAAAGTTCATTTAAACATTCGTGTATATTGTTTGAGTAGTAGAAGAGGGCGAATTAAAAACGTCCTGAATCATTTGGCGCTGAGGCGGAAGTTAAATCCAAATATTATATATTAACAATATAGTCCACTCTTGCGAAAAACAGGCGAACACGACTAAAGCGCTACAACGGATGGCGGTCGAACTATTTTATCACAGCAACGCGTGGCAGCGCATCGTTGCCTTTATATCGACGCGTTGAGGCGCACCGTTGCTTCCAAAACAATCAAAACAAAGTGAAATGCTAAACGTCATATCTTTCCATTTATTGGAATACTTAAAAATACTACCTTTCTGGCAAATTCTCTTTCTTGCCAATTTTTATTTGTGGCTTAATAATTCGATAGAAATACAAGTAGCAGAGCTCATACATCGATTCAAAAAGTATGAAGAACTAGTTGTTCTATTGTCTAGTTTCCTAAAACCTCAAATTCTAGCCTCTCAAGTTTTTCATATTTTCTTTCGTGGTTTGTAATTGGTCTTTATTTTAAATTTTATCATTTTGCGTTTCAAAACTGCGTGTACTCCAACAAACAATATGGATCTATTATCATACAGCAGTCTTCACTGAAAAGATTTACTACCTAATCAAGTTCATGAACGAAAATTGAGTCCTACGGAACATGCAATTGAAAATTTGGCTAGCTCATTGAGCGACTACTCAAAGGCCTGCTCGCACTTGCTTCTGGCGAACACACAACGGAACAAACAACTCCAAAAATAATAGGACCAACACAACACAATTATAAATATTATATATTATAAACACAGAATAAGATTATATATTTATTTAGACGTTTATTTCAACAATTATAAACGCACACCTGTCGGGATCTGAAAGACACAGAAAGAGAGAGAAATGTGGCAAAAGTCGAACACTTTTACCACACGTACAAGGGATCTGGAGACGCCTCCCCATCAGTCCCTCCGGGGTCTTCAGAGCCGATCCTTGTCTGGAAACCAAAACAGTCCCACTGCGCCTAAGGCCCTGGCATCTGTAGCGAAACCTGCCTGAGGTGTAACACGGACCATGATTCTGGTTTTTGCTTTCAATCAGCATCTGAAACAAAACCATTCTTTATTTTAACTCCCAGATTTTAAGAATTCCTACCTCCCACTACTCCGTCGTCTATTTCTCACGTCCACCCTCAGCTGAAGTAAACGCACTTTCAATTTAAATAAATCTATCAAAAATAGATATGTAGCTAGAGTGCTGACTGAATCTGTCAACATGTTTCTTGTTGATTTTGTTATTTATATATTTTTCATAGGACAGCGAAAAGTCAAAGATACTTTGATCGTTTTTACTAAAATAGTTAGACTTCTAATCAACAGTTGGCGCTGCACTACAGAAAAGTTATTCGCCAACGGCTTGTATGGGGCAATTAAGAGTGGACTATCTTGTACTTTAAAATCTTTGTTAAATCCCTAAATCCACAGATGGTATTAATAATGTGCGGGATCTAGACAAGATCACGTCGAAAGAGAAGCTCAAGATTGCACTAAAGTCACAGTGCAGTGTAATCTGGGTGAGGTGCAAATGACAATCCGAACAGCGAAGATTCGTTTGCCAGTAACCGCTGCGAACAAAGCTCTGGAGGCAGGCAAACTGATCGTTGGATGGTCCAAATGTCCATTGAAAGCCGCCCCGCCAGTGAATAGACAAGCGGAAAGATGCTTCAAATGTTTGGGTTTCGGACACCAGGCAGGAGCTTGTAAAGGTCCGGACAAATTCAAAAAGTGTTACAAATGCGGGGAAATAGGTCATTTTGCTAAAGACTGCACGCAAAGACCCAAGTGCTTGTTTTGCACACCAGAGGACGGAAATGATCATCAGGCGGGTTGCTACAAATGCCCTGCATATAAGAAGGCGATCGCAGGCCAGCAGAAGTGGATATAATTCATATATATATAAAAATATTCCTCATAATGCACATCACCATTTTGAACCAGCGCTGTTGCTCGGAAAATTCAAAATTTGATTCGAAAACAAGCCTTTCGATGTGATCTAGAGCGTGTATTTATTTTAAGAGCACTTTAAAAACTACGTTATCCACACAAATTTCGCTAAATGTCTGTGCTTTTGAAAGAATAGTGTTACAACCAAGTATGATGGATCTAATCAGAATAGAAACACGCCAATTTTTAAAAAATCTCAAAATTAACTTTAACTGTTAGAAAGTATTATTTTTTCCATTACTTCAACGAGACACCGCTGTAGATTGGATGTGTTATTTGGCAACGTCATCTTTACACTATTTGGCAAACGACCTGATATAAGGCAGAATATGTTACTTCTTAGTAATCTAGCTCTCCCGACTTTTCACCAGAAAAAAGGAAAGAACAACGAAAAAAGTGATCCGATTCGAATGGCTCTTAAACAAGGGAAAAGGGCGTTGAATCAAACAAAAGGAGCCAGGAAACATTAAACACGTGTTATCTAGCGCATCCTCTGCGCTTGTCCTATTACCTACAGGGTGGACCTCCTGATGTTATTGGATGATATTGGTAGTAGGTCACCACCAACCAAACCGACGATGCTGCCAACGGTGGCCGTAGGGCTAAGCGATATACGAGTGAACGTGTTATGTAACCGTCAGGTTGATATCTTTACCAGGCTATCGACAAGCCCCTTACTCTACAAAGAATAAGCGAATGTTCTTTCCTTGCCCTGTACGTTACTATAACTATGGAATGTTGTAGCACCATGTATTCGGGCTTCTTATCGCTGACAGCCATCATCGAGACTGGTACAAATGACATCAACACTTCCACATTCATTAACTAGCTGAAGACAACGAACCCGTCGTTAGGATTCTGAATGGAAAAGTTGAGATTCATAAGGTACACAAGTCGACAGTGTTGCCTTTCATGACTAATTTCAAACACACAAAGGGTTCAAGAAATCAGTCAAAGCTTGCAACCCTGCTCAAGATACCAGCGATCATTAATTTATTTAGTAATGGGTGTATCACAGCACCTCCCTTTTGCAATCGTTGTTCATTGGGAATAGATCGTCACATAGAATATATAATTTCTCATATTTGCTTTTGCCGGCAGCTATTTTAGCGGGGTTCTTCGACGATGGTTTTCTCATCTTATAAACCAAGTCAGGACGTTAACCAGCCAGTGATTGTTGTATGTTGTCCAGTTGGGCGAACCTCTTCTACCTGTTGGAGAACCGATCGACCGCCTCGAACCTCGCGACCGACTGAGGCTAATCTAATGAGTGTGGCATCACGCTGCCTTCCTGTCTCACATTCGCTGGGTGAGGTTTCCTATCGGTCGACACGACACTACATGGAGGGCTAAAAAGGTGATGTGTTTTTCCTACCGCTCACAGAGGGAGTGTTGCTTCTGATTTTTGTGAACTCTGATCGTGGCTCGTAAATATCGCTAAACTTTGCAGCGCACACCATGTAATGTCAGTTTAATTGCGATTTATTACGCTCGGAGTGTGGTCGCTCGGACGGTGTCGGTGTGGCAAACGAAACGAGAAGCAACGGTATTGGAAAAGATGATCGGCCAACAGAAGTGGAATAGGCATTTGTGTTGATCATCATCTTCGTCTAACATTCGGAATTTGACAGCACAATCCATCCGATTTATCTGAAGACATTCAGAACATCTTCGATAGTACATATGTGTCAGGATCATGTACGATTTATTTTATTATTATGTCTATGGGTATAAAGAAGACACAGAATACAAAGAAGACAAAGAAGACAAAGAAGACAAAGAAGACAAAGAAGACAAAGAAGACAAAGAAGACAAAGAAGACAAAGAAGACAAAGAAGACAAAGAAGACAAAGAAGACAAAGAAGACAAAGAAGACAAAGAAGACAAAGAAGACAAAGAAGGCAAAGAAGACAAAGAAGGCAAAGAAGACAAAGAAGACAAAGAAGACAAAGAAGACAAAGAAGACAAAGAAGACAAAGAAGACAAAGAAGACAAAGAAGACAAAGAAGACAAAGAAGACAAAGAAGACAAAGAAGACAAAGAAGACAAAGAAGACAAAGAAGACAAAGAAGACAAAGAAGACAAAGAAGACAAAGAAGACAAAGAAGACAAAGAAGACAAAGAAGACAAAGAAGACAAAGAAGACAAAGAAGATTGTTTGCTGTTTTTCTAGTTGTGATTGAACACTTAGCATTAATCATACAGTCCATCACCTGAAGCAAAGAAAGAGAATATGGCTAACTTATCTCATCAATCTTCCGAAAATGCCAAACCATCAAATCGAATAAATGACATTGATTTCGCAATTAGCTCAAGTCCAATGATTTATGAGCTACAGCTGCTAATTAGGATCCTAAACAAGATAATGTGAAAAAGGAATAATCTGCGAAAGTTAGCGACTGGCCTTCTTTTCGTCGCCTAGTAATCACGTGAGGGCGTTAATAACTACACTTGCTTAAATTGTGAGTGTGATGAAGTATGTCTGCATGAGTGCGCATCTTTTATTACTGATCTGATTTCCCTTTGGAGCAATCCCACATCCGAACAGCAAATGAATTAAAGTCCAAAGTTAATCTCATTACATCCTACGCAGCAGTGAGAGTCACTTTTCTTTTCATTCAATTTCTTTCTATTGATCTGCTTGGTATTCCAACTATTCAGATGAACAGCCTTCCGGCTGTACTTTGTGCTTGTTTCCCTGCGAGAAACATTTTTTCATCGCTGTCTTGATGGATGGGATTAATGCTCGTGTGTATTAGATTTCAAGTAGGGTTCGTGAATCAGTAATGACTGTGAGTAACAAATAAATTACAATACCGGTATTGCTAGCAGTGATTTTAATAACAGCTTAGGTTCTAAAATCTATCAGTATTACTTTATAGAAACAACAGTATAATGTATAATGTATATAACAGTATACACACCATAAAGCTCATAAACAATGAATAAGTTTTCTCTCTTAAATGCTGTGGTCAATAACTGGATCACTTTCCCTATGCCACTATTTATACTCGTCCATCTCTGCTAGTTAATTATTCTTTTCGGCGGGTGTTAACTTTTCTTTCTACATTTTTGGTTAGGGTCGCTATATTTTGCACGACTTTCTCCTTCTACCTGTTTCGTTATAAGCTTGAATTTACAACTAGGTGACTAAGTAAGTTTTTGTTTGCTGGAGGTCATATGGGATTAAAGGGGAAACATAAAATGCCGCTGGGAAGGTTGCATAGCTTATCGTTGTTTTTCAGCAGTCAAAAGTGAGTTAATTACTTTCACTTGTTTGAAACGATGTTGCTCGCTAGTAATTACAACATCCAAGTTCGGATGATTGATGTTTTTACTCTTTTCTGCCTTTAATTATCTAATGTAATCAAGACTCAGGTGTGGCCATCAAATGACGAGTTTTCTTTATTTCTTTTACAGGTGAATTTTCTGCGTACGACAACAAAGGATTCCAAAGCAGTAAGTATACTACTACTACTCGATTACATTCCACTAAATATGATCACTCCAAAAATCAATGCACTCCACAAAGCACGCTGACAATTTTCTCATTAGAGCAATTACGACAATTTACATTTACACATATGAAACATCATCTATGGCGAGTTACACAATCCAAAAAGGTAGTCTTCTCATCGTTTCTTCAAGTGGTTCCGCTCTCTATGGAAGATTATTGAATTGCGAGTAGCATGCCTGGTTTGATTCAAAGATTGGTACCTGAACGGCGGTGTTGGACAACATCTAAAATTTGAGCGCCGGTTGCGCTGGTTATGGTAAGGATCAGTGACGTAGTCAGGGTAATCATTCTAGTGTTCTTATGGCATATATTTATAAATAGAAAACATTGTCCAAATAATTGAATAATTTCATTGACAGGTGGCAAACTAGTAATTAAACATCAGAAAAAATTATTCTGTAAATTATTTTCTTAAAAAAAATGCCTGTTTATGCGTAACGTGTATTATGTGGCGAAACATTTATTAAACTTTTAGAGACATTTATTCTATTCCTATATTCTTCAACAATATTTTATCTTAAAATAAACATAGAACAACACTAAAATACGTTTTCCTAATTCCAATAGTTGACAGTTAATTTCTTTCGCGATGCTCGTGTGTTGCATTTGTAGTTCCTGACCTCTAAAACCGACTGGTGACTGTCGTTAGTTAATTGATTGGAAAAAATCCCAGATTATTTGGTCACGAGGTAGGATGGGGATCGTCGCTTTATTGTCGTTGATGTTATTGGCATGTTTGCATGATTACATGTTCATAGAAGTTAAATTACTAAGATATTACGATACCGCCATCGGGGGTGACAATGGGTCTGGGGGCGAGAAAGGGTCATCGCTTTTACCGGCAGTCTAGAGCTCGTAGAGCAATATCGTTCAATATATTTTAGTTTTCTTGCCCTCAGATGCATTCAATCCAATCTACAAGCATTCTAAGTGGTTGAAACAGTGACCCATTCTCACCCCCATTTGACCATTGTCACCCCCGACGACGGTATAATTTGACCCTCAAAAGTGTTTTTCAGGTAAAAATGGGCCTCCCAGGAGAACGATAGATATGGATGTTGAAAACTGCTCTGCAGCATTTAAGCATACAAACATATGGAGATGCATGGTATATTAGTGAAATGATTCATCTTGTGACTAAACTTTTTATGCAATCAGTTTAATTTACAAGATCAGCGGCCCTCAAACTTTTTCTTGATAGGTACTTCTTCGAACTTATTTTTTCATTGATGTGCCCCATATTTTGTTTGCTGTTAATGAAAATAAGCCTAACTCATAAGATACACTGAAAACGGACCTGAAAACTAACGGAATATATGGCTCTCTAAAAAGTAGAACTCGTTATTCCGTAGAACTGTTTAATTAAAACTTATGCAGGCTTCCGAGACTTTTGAAAGGAGGCTTCCGAGCCTCTTGAAAGGAGGCTTCCGAGCCTCTTGAAAGGAGGCTTCTGAGCCTCTTGAAAGGAGGATTCTGAGCCTCTTGAAAGGAGGCTTCTGAGCCTCTTGAAACGAGGCTTCTGAGCCTCTTGAAAGGAGGCTTCCGAGCCTCTTGAAAGGAGGCTTCCGAGCCTCTTGAAAGGAGGCTTCCGAGCCTCTTGAAAGGAGGCTTCCGAGCCTCTTGAAAGGAGGCTCTGAGCCTCTTGAAAGGAGGCTCTGAGCCTCTTGAAAGGTGCCCTCCTTGCCTCTTGAAAGGAGGCTTCCGAGCCTCTTGAAAGGAGGCTTCCGAGCCTCTTGAAAGGAGGCTTCCGAGCCTCTTGAAAGGAGGCTTCCGCACCTGTTGAAACGAGTCTTCCGAGCTTCTTGAAAGGCGGCTTTTGATACTCTCGAAAGGAGGTTTGCGAGCCTTCTGAAATGAGGCTTTCGAGCCTCTTAAAAGATTGCGAGCCTCTTGAAAGGAGGTTTCCGAGCATCTTGAAAGAAGGCTTCCAAGCCTCTTGAAAGGAGGCTTCCGGGATTCTTGAAAGGAGGCTTCCGAGCCTCTTGAAAGGAGGCTTCCGAGCCTCTTGAAAGGAGGCTTCCGAGCCTCTTGAAAGGAGGCTTCCTGAGCCTCTTGAAAGGAGGCTTCTGAGCCTCTTGAAAGGAGGCTTCTGAGCCTCTTGAAAGGAGGCTTCCTGAGCCTCTTGAAAGGAAGCTTCCTGAGCCTCTTGAAAGGAGGCTTCTGAGCCTCTTGAAAGGAGGCTTCTGAGCCTCTTGAAAGGAGGCTTCCAGGCCTCTTGAAAGGAGGCTTCTGAGCTTCTTGAAAGGAGGCTTCGAGCCTCTTGAAAGGAGGCTTCCGGGCCTCTTGAGAGTAGGCTTCCAGAGCCTCTTGAGAGTAGGCTTCTGAGCCTTTTGGAAGGAGGCTGCCGAGCCTTTTGAAAGGAGGCTTCTGAGCCTCTTGAAAGGAGGCTTCTGAGCCTCTTGAAAGGAGGCTTCTGAGCCTCTTGAAAGGAGACTTCCGGGCCTTTTAGGCTTCCGAGCCTCTTAAAAAGTGGCTTCCAAGCCACTTCAAAGGAGGCTTCCGAGCCTCTTGAAAGGAGGCTTCCGAGCCTCTTGAAAGGAAGCTTCCGAGCCTTTTGAAAGGAGGCTTCCGGGCCTCTTGAAAGGAGGCTTCCGAGCCTCTCGAAAGGAGCCTTCTGAGCCTCTTGAAAACAGGCTTCCGAGCCTCTTGAAAGGAGGCTTCTGAGACTTTTGAAAGAAGGCTTCTGAGCCTCTGGAAAGGAGGCCTCTGAGCGTCTTGAAAGGAGGCTTCCTGAGCCTCTTGAAAGGAGGCTTCTGAGCCTCTTGAAAGGAGGCTTCTGAGCCTCTTGAAAGGAGGCTTCTGAGCCTCTTGAAAGGAGGCCTTGAGCCTCTTGAAAGGAGGCTTCTGAGCCTCTTGAAAGGAGGCTTCTGAGCCTCTTGAAAGGAGGCTCTGAGCCTCTTGAAAGGAGGCTTCCTGAGCCTCTTGAAAGGAGGCTTCTGAGCCTCTTGAAAGGAGGCTTCTGAGCCTCTTGAAAGGAGGCTTCTGAGCCTCTTGAAAGGAGGCTCTGAGCCTCTTGAAAGGAGGCTTCCGAGCCTCTTGAAAGGAGGCTTCTGAGCCTCTTGAAAGGAGGCTTCTGAGCCTCTTGAAAGGAGGCTTCCTGAGCCTCTTGAAAGGAGGCTTCTGAGCCTCTTGAAAGGAGGCTCTGAGCCTCTTGAAAGGAGGCTCTGAGTCTCTTGAAAGGAGGCTTCTGAGCCTCTTGAAAGGAGGCTTCTGAGCCTCTTGAAAGGAGGCTTCCGAGCCTCTTGAAAGGAGGCTTCTGAGCCTCTTGAAAGGAGGCTTCTGAGCCTCTTGAAAGGAGGCTTCCGAGCCTCTTGAAAGGAGGCTTCCTGAGCCTCTTGAAAGGAGGCTTCTGAGCCTCTTGAAAGGAGGCTTCTGAGCTCTTGAAAGGAGGCTTCCAAGCCTCTTGAAAGGAGGCTTCTGAGCCTCTTGAAAGGAGGCTTCTGAGCCTCTTGAAAGGAGGCTTCTGAGCCTCTTGAAAGGAGGCTTCCTGAGCCTCTTGAAAGGAGGCTTCTGAGCCTCTTGAAAGGAGGCTTCTGAGCCTCTTGAAAGGAGGCCTGAGCCTCTTGAAAGGAGGCTTCTGGAGCCTCTTGAAAGGAGGCTTCCTGAGCCTCTTGAAAGGAGGCTTCTGAGCCTCTTGAAAGGAGGCTTCTGAGCCTCTTGAAAGGAGGCTTCTGAGCCTCTTGAAAGGAGGCTTCCTGAGCCTCTTGAAAGAAGGCTTCTGAGCCTCTTGAAAGGAGGCTTCTGAGCCTCTTGAAAGGAGGCTCTGAGCCTCTTGAAAGGAGGCTTCTGAGCCTCTTGAAAGGAGGCTTCTGAGCCTCTTGAAAGGAGGCTTCCGAGCCTCTTGAAAGGAGGCTTCTGAGCCTCTTGAAAGGAGGCTTCTGAGCCTCTTGAAAGGAGGCTTCTGAGCCTCTTGAAAGGAGGCTCTGAGCCTCTTGAAAGGAGGCTTCTGAGCCTCTTGAAAGGAGGCTTCTGAGCCTCTTGAAAGGAGGCTTCCGAGCCTCTTGAAAGGAGGCTTCTGAGCCTCTTGAAAGGAGGCTTCTGAGCCTCTTGAAAGGAGGCTTCCTGAGCCTCTTGAAAGGAGGCTTCTGAGCCTCTTGAAAGGAGGCTTCCTGAGCCTCTTGAAAGGAGGCTTCCGAGCCTCTTGAAAGGAGGCTTCCGAGCCTCTTGAAAGGAGGCTTCCGAGCCTCTTGAAAGGAGGCTTCCGAGCCTCTTGAAAGGAGGCTTCCGAGCCTCTTGAAAGGAGGCTTCCGAGCCTCTTGAAAGGAGGCTTCCCTACCTATCGTTACTCCACGGAGGCCCATTTTTGCCTGAAAACACCTATTGGAAGTTGAAACATACAGATGTCGTAATATCTTAGGTTATCGTAATAACTTAGTATTTTAACATGCAACACCACCGTTAAAGCAACGATCTCCATCCTACTTTGTGACCAAATAATCTCGGAATTTTTTCAAACAATCAGCTAACGCTAGTCACTAGTTAATTTTAGAGGTCGAGAACTACAAATGCAACTCATGAGCATCACAGAAACATTTTTTTGTCTGATTCTGTTGTCCAGTGATTTGAAATGTGACATCATATGCTCCAAACTTCGGAGCCTGATATCATGTAGACTTATTATACCCCTGGTGGAATCAGTGGCGCTTTGCTCGAAACCTCTGTAAAATGCATCACCCCATAAAGAGCAGATGCATCCAATTTATTCCACTGTTCGACAAGCATTCACCACCCGGTCATGCTTCGCCATCGAATACAATCGCCAAAACAAACCTGCCAAATGCCCAGTAGTTGAGCCAACCGATGGGACCGCCAGCAACAACGGCGACGACAACCAACAGTAACGTGATCAGCAGGCGAATATGAGGGGAAAAAATGCTGTAAAACAGTTCCAACAATAAAGATCGTGCGGGAAAATAACGATAGCGCCACTAACGCCGACGACCGATCAAGTGACCGTACAAATGCCCTTTTGCAGCTCCCCACAACGTTTGTGGAACGGGCGGGATGGAATTGAAGTGGCGCAATCGAAAGTGACGACCAGCCAATGAATGTAATGCTGGCTGCCAGGGCCCATGGGAGAATACCTACATCTGATCATATTTTGACTTCCTTATATGGGGCAAATTTATGTAGTTATGAGTTGCTGGCCAGTAGTCGAGACGACTGAATGCTCTATTAGCGATTTTGTTTTAGTGCCTCGAAACGGTGAAGTGACAGTTGTTTGGGTCGAACTTTGATTGGAGATATCCATTTCTGTAATGCATATGCTTTGAGACTTGTAGCGGGAAAAAGTAAAGCGATTAAATTGACAGTGAAACTAATGTGAGAAAACGATTAGGAATTTTTATTAATTTAATATTTTTCAATTTCATGACGGTACACAGCACAGATATGGAAAATTGACAATTAATACTGTGGAGAACACCTAACCCATCAATATAGAAATTTCTTATACATTTCTTACTTTTTTTTGTTTCTAAATGCCGAATGCCGTTACTTACTTACTTCATTACTTACATACTTACTTACTCACTTACTCACTTACTTACTTACTATCTTTCGTACTTACTTACTTTCTCTCTAACTGATTTACTTACATACCTTATTACCTTATTTATATTTTATTATTTATTTCCTTGCTTACTTACTAGCCTACTTACTTGTTTTATGGCTTGCTTTTAAATTTACTTATTTATTTACTTACTAACTTACTAATTCTATTCAACTTACTTATTGACTTGTTTACTCGCTCACTTGGCCACATATATCACTGTCTACGTTATAATAACTATTCACAAGATTTGTTCCAGCATGAATTCCAATCTAACAGTATAAAATCGAACAATACTTCTTTTTTTCAGAGCAATAACTCACTTATCTTCTATAACTTAGAAATGACCTCAACCATGTTTCAATTGTTCCCATTCAATAGCGCCAAATAATACAAAATTATCGAGCTGTCTAGATTACATGGCTATTAATATCCCTAAAAATCTTTTGTCGCTTATTTTCTATAGTGAGCAATATTCGGTGGGTGAACTATGCGCTGCCTTTGCCGGTTCCATATATGTCAATCAGTCCAGACAACAGGCAAACAACTCTTTTTGTCGAAAATATTGGAAGACTTTATTTCGAGGGCGACGGCGACTTAGAAAACCGCTTTTGCATCTATATCTATCTAGCACCCACCATAAGCTGTTCAGCAAACGCAGACCGCTCATGGCTCTGATTCCGTTAAGCCCACTCGATCAAATAGACGGCGAGAGGTGTGCATAGCGCCCATGCAATATGTTTACAGGCTTGTTTATAATAATTTGAGAAAATTGACTTTAGGTTTATTTTGACAACATCCGACTACGCCCCTAAAAGAAGCAGTTATGCATATTCGTCCACTGAGAGCACTGGAGTGGCGACTGGTTCACGGCCAAGAATGCCATAAATTATTTATTCTTTTAGATCCATGAATGAGCCCCAGTGAAATTCCCTCCCAGTGATTGCCAACTTTATCATAGATTACCGCTATTTTATATTTGTGAATATTGGAATTAGTTTAAATTAGACCTATGTACTTTTACATTCCTCGTAATAGATAACAATTTTTATTTGCATAATGCAGTCTGAATTTGACAAAAAAAAGATTAATAATAAGGCCTAAAAATCATGTGTCAATATTTTGAATCGTGTTTGTTGATGAAATGGTGTGAAGCAAGAGCGATATCGCATTGGCATGCATGTGCTGAAGTGAGATAAAATGTAATCTGCTTTGGGGCCATCCACAAAGTACGTCACGCTCCTGGGGGGGGGGGGGGGTTCCGAGCAGCGTGACGACTCATACAAAAATTTTAAAAGTTTAATACAAAAAGTGTGACGAAGGGGGGAGGGGGGGTTGAGAATCGCCAAATTTTGCGTGACGTACTTTATGGATCTTCCCTTTGTGGTTTGAGCGGGCACGCATTGCCCAGTATTTTTTTTCAATCAATTATATTAAGCATTCCAACCGCATGTAGCCAGGGTTTGAAAGCTATTTCCAGTGGATTTAACTGAGTCACAGTTCAACATCACGTTTGAACAACCCAGATTGAGAAATGCTGCTGTAGATCAGCCGATCACGTCTAATTTATTCTAGGTCCGTGGAGCGGAGCTATAATTTGGAAGACTATCGAAGTTAGGATCAATGCCCTTTCCTAATTTGGATCGGCGACGACAACCTGGGGGATGTGGTAATACGGCGTCGAGTGGTTCTATCCCATTGTATTGTCTATTGCGTTGGCAGGGGTGCAAATCACGCTGACCGCAAAAAGCGTGACGTGCGTGCACTGTGTGTCATGTGGAATAAGATCCCCGCATCAAACGAAACATAACCCATACGTAATCGAATGCCAACAAACACCTCGCTCGCCAGAGGAACGTGACAAAACTGCCGAGCCGCGCACATTCGTCGTGACTTGAGTACCACGGTCCAGTGATGATCGCTCGCCACTACTAACAATCGAGCCAGGCTGGTTTTGTGTAATATTATACTTCCTTTCCCCGCATTTCTCCGTCTCGTATGCAGCAGTCAGTGCCTTCTATCCAAACACCGAGGGAACAAGCGGCACTGGTGAGACAATAAGTCAGTAGGTCATGTGTGCGAATGTGATGTAGGGTATAAGTGCCGATGACGGCGACACAAAGGTGCTCCAGACGGAATGGGTTCCACGACGACTACATACTGATGGCAGTGATGCTGATCTGATGGTAGATTTATACACGTGGGAAACTGGGAAACTGGTCGGCCGATGCGGACTCCAGAGAAAGAAAAGAAAACGAAAGTTTTCGATGATGGTGCGGGATGTTGTAGATATCTCCAACGAAAGTGGAAGTTGACGAGAGCTTATACGGAGAGGTTAATGAGCTTTTGAGAAGATAATTGAATTTTGTGAAGAAGTACCAATGACTGGGTGTAACTTTTATTAAATTCACACATTCCACATCAATTTTGAGTTTATGTGTGATAATAATAAAATCCATTTTCCATCTCACGTTTCCATTATTTCGACATAAAATAAAAGCAATTTTCCCTTTAAATCGTTTTGCTCACGTCTTCTTCTTTGTTAACATAACATCCCTTACTGGGACATTTTTGCCTCGAACCTGAGTACTTCCACAGTTATTAATTGTGAGGTTTCTAAACCAGCTAACTTTGTTCCATTCGAATATCATAAGGAGAGGCACTTCGGGAGCAGGGGATCAATATTTGAGCTTCGCTTAACAATATACAACCCTTTGTCAACAACTAACTGACAAACGCACTTCGCAACAAGCCTTTATCAGAACCCGAACACAATATGACAAGAATCATTTGCCTTGCATGCTTAGATATTTCCGAGAATCAGAGGCGCGGCCACGTTCCGAGACGTGGCACAGTGATTCCACTCCATACAAAAGTTGGCAAAAACCTCCAACAGGTTCCTAAATGATCCTTTTTTGATTTATTTACATAACTTTGGGTCTAATAAACTTTGCTGGATCATTTGTTAGGTCCTGGCATGTTTTTAGGAGTGGAGAAAAGGAGGGGAGGGTACGTACACCTGTGTTTCGAATACTAGCAGCGGATGGCGATTTTCATACAAAATGGTCAATTTTGACAAGCTGTAACTTTGCTCCCCGATGACCGATTAAGCTGAAATTTTGGCAGTGAGCTACAAATATGTTGAAATTGTTATATATGTACTACGTTGGATATTTTCGACCCACTAGTCAAAAAAATACACTCTAGTTAAATTGTTCAAATTAACAGCAGTTTTCATAAGAAAAGTATTAAAAGCATTTTAGTGGAATATCTGCACTTTTCAGGAGACGAGCTACTACTATCCCATTTAATTCCACCACTTGTTTGTAACTTTTCAGATACGTATTTTGACCTCAACAGTAAGGCCGTCTTCAGTGTCTCATACCAACTCGTCATATGGCAGTTAGGAGTTTTTATTTTTGATATGCTGACCAATTCAAATGACTCATCCACAATTATTATTAATATTTGCACTTAGTGTCTCTACATTCAATCAATTGTTTTCCAGATATTTCCAAAACAATACTTCTATTATTTTGATTGATTTGATTTTTTAGTGGTTCAAAATATTTGATGTTTAGTTTAGTTTAGCTATTATGTATACTGTCGTTATACGCATATAGCCAACATGAGACAAATATGCGTGTGACGGCAATATAGATAAAGGGTATAAAGCAAAAGATAATGATTTTTAGAATTAGATAACTTATGGATGTTTATAATGAGTTAATAAAAAATATATATATGTTTAGCTATATTTTTCGTCCATGATTCATCCTCCCTCTTATTTCCCACATTTCTTAATACTTCTTTTTTTCCCTTTTTCTCATTTATCTAAGTTATCACTTTCTTCTTTCCGAACGGAATTTCCAAAATAAATTCGGAGGGAATTTCCGACATTCTTAAATTTCTGCAAGAATTTCTTTGGACATTCCTCCAAGATTTTTTTTCCAGGCTTTTCTTCAGAAAATCCTCAAGAAATTACTTAGAAGATATATTCATAAATTACTTTGGATATTCTTCTAGATATTCTTTTGAAAATTCAAAAAAGGAATTATAAGAAATTCACAAATTCTTTTAAAAATTTCTTCAGAAATACTTCTAGAAAATCCTTCGGAATTCCTTCAGGAATACCTACGGAAATTTAATTAAAAATACTTTCGGAATTTTTTTAGAAGAAATCCTACCAAATTTTCTTTGGAAATACTGCTGGAATTGCTCTAGCAAAAGTTTCTCTTCCAAAAGTTTCTCAAGAAAGCCCTTCGGAAAATCTGAGAAGAAATTCCTTGAATTTCCTCAAAATTTCCCGGAAGCAACTTCATCAAGGAAGTCTTTCGAAAGCTCTTTTCCGGCCATTCGTCCGGATTTCTTTAGCAACTTTTCCAAAAAATCTTTTAGACCTTCGGACATTCCTTCTGGATAATCTTTTAATCATTCATTCGGGAATCTCTTCAGAAAATCATTAAGAAACTCTTCCAGAACTCTTTTGGTTATTTCATGAGAAAATTCCTTCGAAAATTTCTTTACAAATTTTATTTAAAATTCCTGCTGGAAACCCTTTGAAATTTTTGTCAGTAACTTCTCCGAAAATTTATTTTGAATTTCCTATCTCATTTTTTATTAATTTTCCGCAAATTTTTTTTCAACTAAATTTTCCGGAGTTCTTAGTAATTCATCGGAAATTCGTCCAGTGACTCATTACAAAATTCCTCAAAGAATTTCTTCGAAAATCCTTCGCAAGAAACTCTAAAAATACCCTCAAAAATTCCTTTGAAAATACCACCTAAGATTTTTTTTTTGAAACTCTTCCTAATTTTCTTTCAGAAGGTCTTTTAGCAATACTTTCAGAAATTCCTCCAGGTCTTCTTCTTATTGGCATTACATCCCTCACTGAAACATTGTTGCCTCGCAGCTTAACGTTCATTGAGTACTTCTAAAGTTATTAGGTTTTGTAAGCCAAATGCTCAGATGAAGCTCAAAAAACTTCAACGATTAGCGACCATCTCAATTACAGGTGCAATGAGCAGTACACCATCAAGTCCACTAAATGCTTTACTGTACATGCTTCCTCTGCATCAAATTGTACAATTAGAAGCTGAAAAGAGTGATTTAAGGAACAGAAGATCCAAAAACCTCTTAGGGGGTGACCTTCACCTTAAAACTTCAGTTTAAACTCCCTAGTACTAAACAATGAAGACTGAATGGAGAAAAAGTACAATTTCAATCGACTGTTCAAAGTAATTGATCCTGGGCGCTATACATGGTTAAATAGAGGACAGAAACTTCGCTCAGGATCAATTACGTTTTATACAGGCGGTTGAAAACTGAACAACCAAGTGGGAACAGGAGTTACTGGCCCTGAGATAGACATATCGATTCCCATGGGAAGTTGGCCATCCCTATTCCAAGCGGAAGTTCACGCAATTCTAGAGTGTTCTGTAATATGTTTGCGTAGAAATTACAGACACAGACAAGCAGATTTGAATGCACTAAAGTCGACAACATGCTCCTCAAAACATGGGAATGCATTCAGTTCCTCAAAAAATTGTCTTGTCGCAACCAAGTCAATCTATATTGGATTCCAGGACACTGTGGAATAGATGGTAACGAAAAAGCCGATATGCTGACGAGACTCGGATCATCAACTTCTTCTCTTAGTATGGACCTGAAGGTATGGGAATCTTTGAAAATAAAAACCAATATTAGGAACACAACCAATGCCAGGCAATCGAAACGCTTTATCACTCAAAATGTTTCCATGCCTCGCAACATTTTAGAATTATCTAAAAGAGATCTAAGCACTTTTACGGGTCTCATTATAGGTCATTGTCCGAGCCGATATCATTTGAAGCTTATAGGGAAACTTCAAAATGATCTATATCGCTTCTGTGACATAGAAAAAGAAGATTCGGAGCATCTGTTATGTCGTTGTTCGGCAATTATTTTTATCAAGCTGAAAGTTCTTCACCAATGGGCTTATAGAACCACTTGAGGTCGGTAGAACAAATCCCAATTCGGTGGTGCATTTCATTCGAAAAGCTGAGTTGTGTTGGGGAGAAGATGTTAGTCAAACAATGGCACTCACCTCCAATAGCGATACGCCATAATGATATAGCTAGAAAAAAGGGGAATACATTACCCCCATTCCAAACACTGCACGGTCACCGCAAAATACTCTTTTTATGTGTACATTTCACACAATTTTTAGTTTATACTGTATACGTCACAAAATGACTTCTTTTTACTTCTCAATAGGGAGTAGAAAATATGCATTTTCATAAATTTACCATCAACTAAAAATGCGTAAAAAATAGTACCAAACCGTTTTCCATTCGTGTGCTCGCCATTTTACATTTGTGTTATCAAACATTTTGGATGATGAAAAATTCGAGAATTCTTAAGCTAAGGTAAGAATTATTATTTTGAATATACATTTTCCGTTGTGTTTGACAGATTATCTATGCATTAATAGGTATCTATTGCCCGGTGAACGGCTGCTCATCTTTAATTACAAGGTTACGTGGATTAAGTGAAAATCCATGCCTAACACAAGAATGAGGAATCCGGTTCCTCGCGGATGCACCGACTGTGATCATTCCTGCATGCTTCAAGCGTCTGAAACACATATAAAAATGTCACCTGCAAAAACTCCAGCCACGATCGGGCGTTGATTATTCTTCACATCCGGAAGACAAAGGTTTGGAATTTAAAGACAACGTTTTTACAACGAAGGATGAAGGAATCACGAATCCGAGATATTTTATCTATTTAAGAATAAAGAATACAATGTTAACTTGTTTCGTTTCTTTTTTTACGTCTAAAATAGTTGGCCTAAAGGAAATTTAGCATTTTTGATGAATCAAGAGTCCCGCCCATATATTTGTTTACTAAAAATGCGTTAATTTCACTCATGAGCATATTTCAAGGAGGGATTAAAAGTACGCAATTTATGACATACAGCTCTAATACGCATTAATGAGTAAAAGAGTTTTACCCATTTATTGGGTAGTCCCAGTTGGTCTCTGAAATGCGTATTTTGTACTAATTATTGGGTATTTTGCGGTTACCGTGTGCGGGGAAAGTGGATAATGTGCTGTCCCTGCCGTCCAGGTTTTATTTCGATACCTATAAATCTCGATATGTTCCTCCTTTGTTGGACGAATGAACGAATATACATGAGGTGTCGAACCTTTTGTCCGAATGTCTTTTGGCCGAACTATTGAAAAACATATCTTAGATTGTGAGTAAAGACAAGTGAGTAATGGAAAGTATGTAGTGAGAATTACATAAAGTGTAAAGCGAGAAGTGAGGAATGAGACATTTTCCCATCTCATAATTGGAAGTGAGAAGTGAAGTGACAAGTGAGAAGTGAGAAGTGAAAAATGAAAAGTGAAGAGTGAGAAGTACGAAGTGAGGAGGGAAAAAGAAGAATTGAAAATTGTGATATTTTTCCTTATTATTCTTCTCCATTATTCCTTCTACCTCTTTCTCTGTTTCTTATTCCTTCTTCTACTTTTTCCTCCTTCCTTTTTTCTTTCTCCATCTTTCTTTTTTTCTTTTTCCTTCTTCTTTTTTTCATCCTCTTTCTTCCTTAATCCTTCTTCTTTCTTCTTTCTTCCTTCTTTCTTCCCTTCTTTTTTCCATCTTTATTTTTTCATTTTCCTACCGCTTCTTTGTTCTTTACTTCCATCACATACTTCCTTCATATTTCTTTCTTATTTCTTCTTCTTCTTCTATTTCTTCTTTCTCTACCCTTCTTCAATTTTCCTTCCTTCACGTTTCTTTTCCTTTTTTCATCTTCTTTCATATTTTTTCCTTTTTTCTTAATCTTTTTACTTCTCCCTTCTGCCATTATCTTACTTCCTTCTTCCTCTTTCTTCTATCTTCTTCCTCTTTCTGCTATTTTCTTCCTTCTATTTTCTTCCTTCTTCTTTCTTCATTCTCCCTTCTTTCTTCTTTCTTCTCTTATCCGCCTTCTTCCTTCACTTCTAGACATTACGCTTCTCACTTTCCAATTATCATCTCACTTCTCATCCCTTCTGCTGTTTTCTCACTACACTCTCTTACTTCTCATTTCTAAACTATCACAACTCACGTCTCACCACTTGCGTCTCACTTTCCATATCTCTTTCTCCATTACTTACTTCAAACAAATCATTTATCACTTCTCATTACTCATTTTTCTCAACTCTTTACTCACATCATGACTTCTCATGTTCTCATGTTCACTATTCACTTCTCGCTTCACTTAATAAAGAAACTAATTTCAACTATTCGGTCAAACGGTATTCGGCAAAGTTACCCTTTGGGCATTCCTTGGAAAGCGATTCCGTAACTTAATAGAATGTTTGAATAAAATTTTCTCAGAGCAATAACAGTTTTGAATTAAATTATCAAATAAAAATAGCACCACCAAGTTTTATATAAACATTTTCAGAAATAATTGAAATTATAAACAAATAATCGTAATTTCAGTTAGTAATGTAACATTCTGTTTCACAACTTTTCAGCGCATTACATTGATATTAATGTGGACCAATTGCATTCAACCCTTAAGGGCGCTAAACGTTTTTTTAGAAATTGTCGAAAATATTTTAACTTAAATAACCATAAATTCATTCACATCACAGAAGGCTCGGCAAGATCTCTTTTATAAGGCGACAGAAACATAATAGCCTCAATCTTGTTCAGATGCACATTACCTGCCCGAACAAATTGATGAATGTACTTCTTTCCGTCGATAAGCTTACTCTTTTGATGGTTTTGTTAGATGACAATACTATTTTTGTGACCGTGCGACCGTCAACCGACGGACTGGAGGTCAAAATTAGCTGAAACCTTTGTGAAAAAGTAATTATGAGAATTTCTAAATTTCGGGTAAATCTTTTATTAGTGTGAGTAGTGACTAAAACTAACTAAAAACAAGGTTTTTAGCGAAAAATCTAGAGAGTTTTGAGAGATTCGCCTGTTCTCCGGGCCCTTATTCCTTAGAAAACCTTTGGTTTATACTTGCTCGTTGGTGTTATAAAAAGGTAAACGATTCGAAAACATAAATATGATAAAATTTCGTTTTTGTTTTCGTATTTTGAGCCGAACACTTTTGAAAAAATATTCTGACAAAAAAAAAATTGTTTTTGAAGTAATTCTACAGAATGACCCGTACTGTCATCTCAAAATACATTATCATGTATTTTTAAGATATGTATGCTAAAATATTAATAAAAATATTGATGGAATACTAAAGTGGCGCACCTTTTTTTCGTGATTTTCTTTATCGTGTAAATGGTCAACATTACTATCAATGTAATGCAATGGAAAGTTGAGAACAATTGAGCTTACACCATGAACTGAAATTACCGTCATCTGTTCATAATAACAGAAAATATAAAATAAAAACTTGGTGGTGCTTTTTATTTCGATTAGTGTACTCATCACAATTGAAGGTCAAGGTAATATGGGTTTTCAATTCACCCCATTGCACCAGGGTAAGTGGAAAAACTACTCCTTAAAAGTCGAAACCACTTTTACAAATTTCAAGGGATTGATTGAAATAATGCATAGTAGGGTGGTTAAAAAATCGATTTTGCTCCACAACGCCCATTCCATCACACAAAAAACAAAAATGGTTTTATTAAAAATTTTGAACTTTTATTCTGAAAACTGTTTTGTTTTCTTTGAAATGAAAGTAAAATTGTTTGAAGTAAATGTCTTTTATTGGATTTCAAAGTGTTATTCACCTTAATATAGCTTATATTCAAAAGTTCATCCTTTCAAAAATAAAACTTTAGAACTGTCAATTCACCCACAAAAAATTGTACCGCTCAATGTGTCAAACTCGTTGACGAAAACGGTAGAGCAGAAGTTTACCAAAACAATCTCTTCGGTGCTTATACTTTTTTTTAAAATATATTTAGATAAATAGTTTTAAGTGAAAATAAAACCTTCAGCTAGATTGATATACCCGAGAATATACCTGAAGTGGTGGATTAGGTTCTGATGCATGAGGTAAGTCGCAACCCCCATCAGTAAAGAAAATGCGTTTTTACGAGCACATGAGGCTTTTTCCAAGCAGATTACGGGACGTCTAATGGCTTCAATTTTGATGGAAAGCTGTATCAGACCGGACGGTTTTTGTTCGGAATCGAACGATTGGAAACCCGGAGTTCGCCAATCGGACCAAGAAGTAGAAGATGGGCGTCACATTAAAACATCACAAAGTAATTGCTGGACCATGTTTTGAACGATGGTGAATATTTACTTTTTCATTTATGGTTTCTATTTCTCGATAGGTAAATTCAAAAAATAAGTAGAGGGAAGCGCATCTCGACGGACGTCTTCTCCAGTGACTAAAAGATCGACGACAAAAACAACCCTATTCATCTATCCATGTCCTGCAAACCAGGCCAACTTAACAACAAATACTCACAATCAAAAATAGAATGAGAATAAACTAAAACAATTACGATTAAATAAAATTTTAAAAGAAAATGAACAAAAATGGTTTGGGAGGGTCGTTTTGAGGCTGAGAAAAAGTTGATTTCCAAATGAAAATATATCACTTTTTCTTATTTGAATCTGACAGTTGTACAGTTTTATTTTGAAAGTTCAAACTTTTAATTTCAGAGTTGCATGTCACTTTTGAAACATTGCTGACGCAAAAGTTGCTGTACTTTTATTTCAAACATACGCAACTCTCTACGAAAAAGAACCAACGAAACTTTTTATTTTAACCAATGGATTTTTTTATTTTATTAACGATTTTTCTTTCTGTGATTGTGACTTAGATAAACGTCACATTTTTTCCAAGGACAATTCATTTATCGCTTCTATGCAAATTGTCGAGCTATGCAAATTGGGAAAATAAAATAGAACCCAATTGTTCTATAAAAATATGATTTATTGGCAAGAATGATCTTATGAAGTAAATTAGACTGTATAAATTTGGTACAGGTTTATCATATTAAAGCCCATTTTTCGTTATTGAAAAAGTAGCGTTTGTAACACGTTGCAAAACTCGATTTTTTCAGCCCTCGTAGTATTTATCCAACTCGGCAAGCCTCGTTGGATAAACATACAACTCGTGCTGAAAAAATCATCTTTTTGCAACTAGTTGCACAAACTAATATTTTTAACACGTTTTATAGAATAAATGCTTATTTGTATATTCCTATGAAAAACTTATTCAGGCACATCACGCAGAACCTGTTTACATTCACCTTATTGAAGTATTGGTGGCCAAACCTTACTTGTTGTTCACATTCTAATAAAAGTGATTGTATCGAGATCGGTTTAACATAACTGCTCGAAAACAGGCTAATTTTCACTACATACCTTTTAGTGCACCCACACATACACAAATACACATTTACAAACACGGGTATGTGCCAAAAACACACGATCAGACCTGATCAGACCGATTAAACTACTCGAGCTGAGTCGAATTGTATTTGAGTTTGTATACCACAACACTTCTAACGGAAAATAGGTTCTGGTGTCAAATGAGAACCTTTCAGTAAAACTTAGTTATAGATACGGCTAAACATCGAATCCAATGATCGGGCGCAGATTTGCGCAAGTCGTCAATGTGATATCCTAAAACTAGGCAAAAAATGCTACAAAATGATATAGTGAACGACCATTTTAGCCCTTTCCTTCCTAGTTAAAAATCAAATTGAATTTTAATATTAATTTCCATACATTTTCTATGGGACAAGAAAAAACACATCAAAACAGCTCAACTTAGAAAGATCCTGGTAATCTCATTTTTCATCCAATATTTTTGAAATTTTTTCTGATGATTCTCGAAGTATTATAGAAGTCGGGAAATATGAAATAATTGTGATACCAGAAAACAAATTGTTTTGGGTTTTTGCCATCGCGAAATCACTGTGCGTGGGTAGGACAAAACTGGATTATTAAATCTATAGAATACTTTCATAGAATTTCAGCGGCTTTCCGCAGATCCTCTCGAATTTCAAAAGATTTTTTCGGACATCCTCAGGTGAGTTATAAAACTCCCTATGACTATTAAGACAATTATTGGATGGTTGTAAGCAATTGTCAAATCTCCAGAAACATCGCTTTGATCTACCAGTAAAGCTTATGATCGTCCAAGAATCTTTAAAGGTATTCAGTACTATTTACGGGATTTCAGAAATCTCAAGAGTAATGTTACTCCGAATCTCGGACCTTTTTCTTTCTGACTTCTAAGATTTCATACAAACGTAGGTATATTTGTGATTCCTACAGATTCCCATAAACTCTTAGAAGCTTTCAGTATTCTTCTCCTCATAGGCTTGCTACCAGACATCCGGATGTGCTACAATCATCATAAACTGCTTCATATTCGCATATTTCTGCGATTGTTCTCCCATATTTTTGTTTAGTCTCTCAACTTTTAGAGACGAGTGACTATCGCTTCTGCTTTATAGACAGCAAAGTCTACAACACATAATGACTACATAGCAGAGATGCATCTGAACACGAGAACGTATGTTCATGTTCAAAACGTTTTGAACACTGCACACTGTTCAAGAGCACTGACCTAACTTAGCAACTTGTATCTTAGGAAAACAAATTCAAGCGACGGCATGCTACACATTTTTCGGCTAGTAATGGAACACGTGGGCATCTCACGGATAGAAATCAAGCATGCTCGTATGTTTTTGCATAGTTCCAAATCTAAGGAATCTTAGTTACCATGATCGTTTTGCTTGCGTACCAACCCAGTGCACACTGAACTGTGTTCAGAGTTCAAAACTTTGAACACCAAGGCACGCTCTTGGCTCATGTTCTGTTCAGGATGCATCTCTGCTACATAGACTACATCACTTTTCTAAATGAATCCTCGATCTAAACTTCTGTTCACCTACCTTACCGAGTTAACGAAATTTCTTTTCTGTGGTATTGTGAGGATGTAGGGGTTTTCCTGGTATCTAGTAGCAACAAGTCGGTTTCAAGTCGGCCCTTTGCACCACCGGGGGTGTACAGGATCCATAAGAAAGTAAGTAATTAGCAACAATAGCTGAACACTAACCTTCCTTTTCTTTCTTAACTGACTGGAGCCGTAGTTAGTAAATACCAACCTTCATTCACTTGGATCGTAGCGCAATTTACACCAGTTCTGACCAGTCACGTTGAAGCAATCATTGACAAGTACACCTAGTCTTAGCTAAGCTAAGCTAAGCTACATCTTTGTTTAGATAATCAACTTTCGATTAATTCACCTGTCAATCTGTCAATTCTTATAAAATTTCAGAAATTATGTGAGCCTCACTGGACTATCAGAAATAATTACGTACTTCCTGAAAATTTTCAACAATTTCATGGAAGAACAGAAATTATTAGAAGTCTCAAGACTTATTGGAAAATCCCAATACATCATTGAGCACTTTTTGAAATGGAAAGAATTCCTCATAGACACTGAGAAGCCTTTCGGAATAGGATTTCTAATTAACAATCCCGGAAACCTCCATGATTGTAGGAACTTCTGGAGGAATTCCTGGAGGAACTTCGGAGGAATTCCTGGAGGAGCTTCGGAGGAACTTCCGGAGGAATTCCTGGAGGAACTTCCGGAGGAATTCCTGGAGGAACTTCCGGGGAATTCCTGGAGGAACTTCCGGGGAATTCCTGGAGGAACTTCCGGAGCATTCCTGGAGGAACTTCCGGGGAATTCCTGGAGGAACTTCCAGAGAGTCCTGGAGGAACTCCCGGGGAATTCCTGGAGGAATTTCCGGGGAATTCCTGGAGGAACTTCTGGGGAATTCCTGGACGAACTTCCGGAGGAATTCCTGGACGAACTTCCGGAGGAATTCCTGGACGAACTTCCGGAGGAATTCCTGGAGGAACTTCCGGAGGAATTCCTGGAGGAACTTCCGGAGGAATTCCTGGAGGAACTTCCGGAGGAATTCCTGGAGGAACTTCCGGAGGAATTCCTGGAGGAACTTCCGGAGGAATTCCTGGAGGAACTTCCGGAGGAATTCCTGGAGGAACTTCCGGAGGAATTTTTTGGAGGAACTTCCGGAGGAATTCCTGGAGGAACTTCCGGAGGAACTTCCGTAACAGAAGCAAGCTCTGTCGACGCTGCGGATTGGAGGGACATAAGGCACAAAGCTGCACGAACCCTCCCAACTGTTTGATCTGTTCCAGCAAAGCTGCGAACAGCAAGCACCCCATGGGGAGTTCGAAGTGCCCGGCGTTTAAGCGTGCTGCAAAATCACAGTGCAGGTACCGCAGCTACACCTGAACCACTGTGATGCAGCCCAGCAACTGCTGTGTCAGACAGTTGCTGAATGGGGGACGGATATCGCCATCATAGCAGATCCTTACCGGGTACCCGCCAGGAACGGTAATTGGGTCACCGATGGGTCTAAAATGGCGGTGATATGGACAACGGGGAAATACCCAGTCCAAGAGTTGGTGTCTTCGACACACGAGGGCTTCGTCATTGCCAAAATCAACGGAGTCTTCTTCTGCAGCTGCTATGCGCCTCCTCGATGGTCGATCGAGCAGTTCGGTCGAATGCTAGATTGTTTGACGGCTAACTTGATGGGGCGTAGGTAGGGTGGTCTAACCGGTAGTACCGAAACCGGTAGTACCGAAACCGGTAATACCGGTATTACCGGCCAATTTTGGGTACCGAAAATACCGGTATTAGAGACGGAAAATACCGGTATTTTCGGTATTTCAAATTTTGCTGTCAGTCTAAAAATCTCGAATAATTTTCACCTACTTTTATCAGCTCAACTGCCTGTAATCGCATATATGTTTCATATAAATAGGAAATCCAGCAGTAAAGCAGTAAAGAGAATAAAATACAACAATTAAATGCGCGCATGAGTAACTTTGCCCAAGTAAGCATCATTGACGAAGTTTACGCTACAACCTAAATCGATCAACATCGTCATTTATCATACCTATTGCTTCTCTTAGCCATCTGTCAAACTGCGAATGACTTTTTCTTCAATGAACAAAGTTGATATCGTCGAGAATTTTCCCGCAATGTATGAAATTGTGAAAAAGGTACGAGCCGTAGTAGTTCTTTTCCGGAGACCACCTGTGAAAAACGATTTTCTGCAAAAATATGTCCGTTCTGAATTCGGAAAAGAATTTGAATTAGTGGCTGATGCCAAGGCACGCTGAAATAATTCAAGCCCTCGAACCTGTTCAAGCTGTTGTGTAACTACTGCTCTGTGAGTTTTGAACTCTATATGAAGCCAACGTGGCGTTTCAATTTACGTTGGAACAATTTCTACCAGTATTTCGATGCTTTTAACTTTTAGCGTATGGGATCTTGAAGCGTCTCATGATTCCTGATGCGATCTTTGAAACAGAGATAACGATTATACCTGACGATCGGTACGAAGAAAATCCCTCTATGATTTTTTTTCTGGTTTGTCGGTTAAAGAACAACTTGTGAAGAGACTGTAGAAGAGTAAAACACTTGCGTTGCTGGTGGCAAATACGTTGACGCCAGGATCCTTGCATACAATCCGTAAGGAATTTTCCTACTATGAATCGGAAGGGATTACTTCGGTTGAACCGAGAGAGGGCATTCTCAGTAGTTGTCAACATTGCTGACAAAATCCAATGCGGTTTGGGAGATGAGTCGCTCAGTATGAATGTCTACTTAAGTTTCGCATTGCCCAGCTCAACAAGCAATGATTTTAACATTTGAAATTTGTCAACAAATATTGTTTCTCATCCAAAAGTCCAAAACCAACGTTTTTCTTCTACTGCCTGAAATTTTCACAAAAACCGGTATTCTACCGGTATTACCGGTATCGACTCCATCCAATACCGAATACCGGTATTTGACAAAAATGGCCAATACCGACCACCCTAGGCGTAGGTCGGTGGTAATAGCGGGGGACTTCAACGCTTGGGCCGTGGAATGGGGAAGCCGATCCACGAATCAACGGGGGCTGATCCTGCTGGAATCACTGGCCATGTTGGATGTGGACTTGGCTAATGTCGGTACCAAAAGTACCTACAGCTGGAACGGTGCCGAGTCGATTATCAACGTTAGGTTCTGGAGCCCTGGCCAAACGAGTAGTTCGAACTGGAGGGTAGATGATGGCTACACTCACAGCGACCACCCAAGCAACCAGAAGTTCGGATAAGAAGGGCTATTTTGGCTTAATCAGCTCTTATTTTAAGTAATTTTTTGAATGATGGGAGCGTAAAAGTGAACTTTAAAGTTCCGTTAAGGATGCTTGGAACTTGATGTGAACCATAGTGAACCAATTAGTTCGGTTAGGAGTAAATTTAAGTAAAATCTGAGCTTCTGGTTGCTTGGGCACCTGGCGGTTCGCTACAGTATCGACTATACGACCAGCATTCAGCGGACGGAAGAAGGGGCGAGGCCTAGCCCTCGTATGTGGAAGACATCATACTTCGACGACGAGGTGTTTAAGGAAGCGCTCCGCTGCGAGCCCAATACTTTCGATCTGAGCGGCGAGCAGCTGGTAACAGTACTCTCGCGTGCATGCGATGCCACCATGTCTAGGAAAGTCCACCCTAGGAATGGGAGGCCACCGGCTTACTGGTGGACTCAAGCAATTGCGAACCTGCGCCGCGCCTGCCTACGGGCAAGGAGGCGGATGCAGCGAGCACACACAGAAGAGGAGCGTGCCAAGACACGTGGGGCGATGGCCCCTACAGAGCGTTCTTCAGAGATGGAATGGATCATCGCGGGGCTCTTCCCACGTCATGACCCAAGTCCCTGGCCTCACTTTGTGGAGCTGCCAGGGGCCAGGGTGGCTGACGAGGGAAGAGTAACTGTGGCGGAACTTGCGGGGATTGCACAGTCCCTTAGTGTAGGTAAGGCGCCAGGACCGGATGGTATTCCGAACCTGGCCGTCAAAGCGGCCATTGCTGAGGCTCCCGAGATGTTCAGATCATGCAGAGATGCCTGGACGCGGGAGTCTTCCCTGAAGCATGGAAAAGGCAGAGCTTGGTCCTATTGCCAAAGGTGGGAAAACCACCAGGTGGGAGATCCGTCGGCATATAGACCAATATGCCTGCTTGATACGGTGGGAATGTGCTCGAGAAGACCATCCTTAACAAGTTGTGCGGATGGTCTATCGAGTAACCAGTTTGGCTTCCGAAAGGGTAAGTCGACCGTAGACGCTATCTTGTCGGTTACCAAATCCTCGGAAACAAATCCGCGGAGATAGCTATCCAGCGTAAGAGGAGGGAGTGCGCTATTGTGCAGTAGTTACTCTCGACGTGAGGAATGCATTCAATAGTGCCAGTCTGGCAGCTATTGCAGATGCGCTCCTGCGTCTTGGAATTCCCGAGTACCTGTACAAGATTCTAGGAAGCTGCTTCCAGAATCGAGTACTGGTATACGACACGGAGGCGCGGCGAAAGTGAATAACTTCAGGGGTTCCGCAAGGTTCCATACTGGGTCCGGTGTTATGGAACGTCATGTACGACAGTGTCTTAAGGTAGAAGTTCCCGATGGGCGTGTTAATCGTCGGCTTCGCTGACGATATTACGCTGGAGGTCTACGGCGAATCGATCGAAGAGGCGGAGTTGACTGCAGCCAACTCGATCGCAATTGTGGAGGAGTGGATGAGCTTCACGAAGTTAGAAATCGCTCACCATAAAACTGAGGTGGTTGTTGTTAATTATTACAAGTCAGAGCAACAAGCGTTGATAAGGGCAGGCAACTGCGCGGTCACCTCTGAACGCTCCATCAAACTCTTGGGGTAATGATCGACGATAAGCTCACCTTTGGTAGCCACGTCAATTACGCCTGCAAGCGTGCCTCCACAGCTATAGTGGCATTGTCCCGGATGATGTCTAATAGCTCTGCGGTTTATGCCAGCAAGTGCAAGCTTCTGGCTAGCGTTGCTCTGTCCATACTGAGGTATGGGGGGGGCAGCTTGGGGCATGGCCCTGCGTATTAACTGCTACAGAACGAAGTTAGAAAGTACAGGCCATGGTTGCATCAGTCAGTATCTACACCGGTTCGGACACTCGGCCCAGCGAATCGTGGTAAAGTTATCAAACCTGTACACCCTTTGTTTTGCATGGTACCGCTGTTCGATAACTTTCGCGCGATAGGTATCAATAAACGCAGCGGTTCAATAAACTTGGAATTCCGTATACGTGAAATTCACAATATTTTTAGATCTCTGACAAAGTCCACACTCATTTTTAGCCTACCAATTGTGTATCAGACACAAAATATCAGTAACAAAGTATCAGAAATAGCTCTTGTCTGATCCATTTTTATATCGCAATGTATGTCAGAATTGAAATATAAGACGTGAGAACTTGTAAAAGAAATAACAAGTGAATTAAAAAAATGTCTTTGAATCTTTATATTACTACTTACTTTTATTACTCGTCAAAACAAATTTTTATCGTTTTATTCTCATAATCAAATAATCGACTTACTTATAATCTTTCCAAAAAAGCATGTTTTTTTTAACCCTAACTATGTTGTAAATCGACCAAGTACATTGAGGAACTTTGAGGATTTTTTGGGAAAGTTGTAAAATTTACAACTTGTAAATAAGTTGAAGTGTCGACTGATCGAATCAAATTATTTAACAGGAAAGTTAAAATGCCTACCAATACAGTAATATCCCGATTTTATCACCCCCCTGGTGAATTTTGGGGTGATAAAACAGGGTATGTGACAAAATTGGAAAAAAATATTTTCATTTTTTTTAAATTCATTCCACAAATATGAATCATTTTATGCCTTGGAAAGGCCAAATGCGTGAACGGTACCCGTTATTTCTTGTCGAAATTGCTTACAGAATATTTCCCAGGTACTCAGAAGTCGTTCGTAATAAACTACAGGCGGTGAAAGTTATTTCATGAAAATCAATGTTATTTTTGGTATTATTTACGAAAATAAAAAGAATGACAAATTTTTTTGGGGTGACAAAATCGGGTCGAAAACGTGATAAAATCGGGACGTGATAAAATCGGGTCGAAAACGTGATAAAATCGGGGGTAGACAAAATCGGGGGTAGACAAAATCGGGGAGTGACAAAATCGGGTCAACACTGTATGATGATCAAAGTTTTCCATGTTAAACTGTAATTTTGTAGATTCGTTAACACCAATTTATGCTTCAGCATTATTCAAGTCCCTAATTTATTTTAATTTGAAATAATAAACCATTACTTCCATCGAAGACACTGTGAGAATTTAAGAAAAAATACGTAGATGCACTAAAACATTATTATTACACGGGATTGAACTAAAATTTGTATATTTCTGTTACCACAACCCTACTCCTAACATCTTCCTATCTATTTCATAAAACTCAATTAGTTGTCTTATTATTGCCGGGCTTAGTTTACGTAATGCTGTCTTCCTGGGTATCTTGCTTTTGCGGTCCCTGGGCTTGATATAATTGGCATCAGTCAATGAAACTCCACGGCTGTTCAAAAGTCCATACAACGAACTCACTGTGTTGGGATCGTCCAAGTTCACAATGTATTGATACTCGGTGTGGCATGGTTGACAAATTTTTGCAACTGGGTAGTATAGTTCCCGATATTCAGTTAATGCCGCTTGATTGGTTTGGTTGAGAAGAAAACCTGCAAAGCAAAAGTGGTGGAATTAAATGCAATAGAACGCACTCGCCCTATTATATTTGTAAGACTTGCCAACAAAGCGTTCGAATGATAACGATCCGCGAGGAAGCTGCAAAGGACAAAAGTATTATTCATTTGATAAACTATGATTAATATTGTTCTACTAAATGCAGCTGATGACGCACTACAGCGAGTAGCCTTTCTGCGGATTCATCGTTCTTTTGTACGACAGTCCTATAGAACTCCAGCAATCGATCCAAGGGGTTGGTAAGCACAAGGACATTCACTTGAACGAAGTCCGGTCTGGTAGTATCTGTTTGTGACTTCAAGGTAAATGTGTGATTAACAGGACAAAAAGCGAGCTTTACGGATGGAAAGAGTAGACTTCGAGGCATCCATTCACTTATATCTTGATCACACAAATCTCGGTTGATTGAATATAGTTCTTGGTTGTTATCTTCTGGCTTTGGATCAATCCATTCATAGTTTATAAAGTATAAAAGTAGGAGAACTGAAGTCGTAGTGAACACACTGAATAACCAAAGAAATTTATGCAAATGCAACCGCGAATACATTTTACCATTCTGAACGATGGCTTCTCTAAGAATGTGTACATTCGGATTTTTTTTTTCGATCAATGGTTCAACTCATCTGTGTTCGGGTAAACCAGCGAGCTGAAAACCATTTGTTCAAATAAAAAAAATGTATACTTAAGCTGTTTCCTAAGTATGAAACAATCATTTCAATTTTACAACCAAACTCGTTCGAATGTGTTGGTCTAGGTAATTCGAGCCTACGCTGGTGACTTGGAGTTAAGCTTTATAAATTCGTATGTGCGAAAATGAAGAATATTTTAAGAGCTAATTAAAAGTGAAAAAAAAAATGTTATGATTAGTTTGAATAGGCTTTGGTTGGTTAAGAGTAGCTTTCGCGTACCTACACTGAAAATGTATTGAAGGGAAATCGGTTCAGCAACTTTATTACCATTAAATGTAAATTGGTTCATATTGCAACTAATATTGAACTCAATCATGATTGAATACGATTGGAATCGATGTTGTGTTGAAGTAAGTAGTAGACACCGACTTGTAAATGCAAGGCACCGAATCGAACTAAATGGCATTTCCTAAAAACTGACATGGAATGGAACCTCAATTGAAATTATTGAAATTTGTGAGAAATCTTCTTGAATTCAAACTGAGTTGAAACTGAAGCTGCTCGAATAATATCCGATTGAATTACAATATAAGTTAGAACCAGATTTGAACTAGACTGTAACTATATTAAGGCTTAACTGATAAGGATTTATTCAAAGGTAAATTGCATTTCTCAACCACAATTGAATTAGGGGAAACCGCCGAATGTTGAACGGATAATTTTGTCGCCTATTATTAAACTTCCATAAGAAATGCACGTGCGTTCATCAATAGGTGGAAAAATTAGCCGTTCAACATTTGGCGATTTACCCTAGGTCTCAATTAGAGTTGAAAATGAAGTTAAAACTTTTACTTCCGGTTATCGTGGTGATTTTATCGAAGGTTTTGCTTTTTTCTGCGTTTCTCATTTTTAAAACATTTCCATCTCACTGTTTAACCAAAGTTTAAATGACGAATTTGAATATCAATTATTTACCTATTGTTCATTATATTTTTAGATGGCGGCCCCAAAGTACGATCCTGGATAAATGGTTCAGCAGATCATCAATCAACGCTGTCCAGGCCTCGTTCGGCCGAAGTAATAACTGCTAACGGGCACAATGGAACAATTCCAAATGGTCGACCTCATAATGGTATCAACGGTATGAATGGCATTAACGGTATCAATTGCATGAACGGCATAAACGGAATAAACGGAGGACCCAATGGAGTTGTCACGCGAGGACCTGGAGGATTGCACGAAGATCTTGAGTTCCCTCCTTCCACGAGAACCCTCTCGAAAAAGAAGCAGATTGTTTGGATGAGACCACATGTAAAATCAATATGAAGTGTTCAGTTGTACCTTTGCTACAATTTTCTCATTTTTAGGATATGTGCGGACGGCCTATGTTCCGACTTTCCCCACCGGGCTTACCCTTGTCGGCACGAGAGCTTCCAGAACCAGTCGGCCCTGGTGATCCCAGTCTGACGGCGGCTTTGGGATGTCTATCGCAACTCCCCCGGCTTCTGGAACGAGTCGTGCCACCAGAACAGACATTCGATACCTCCAACGGATACTGTGGAATGTTCAAGTGAGTAAACCCTAGCGGCCTTTCCGTTACGTTAATATTTATACGTACAATATTTCATCAAATGCAATTTATTGTTGCCCTAATCGATACAAACTGGTTGGAATTTGAGTCATAGCACTCGACTTCTGGAATATCTGTTGCTCCCGCATGAAAACCAACCCGAAATGATACATCGAAATCGAAACCAGCGGGACCGCTCATTAGTGTATGCAAATCCGTTCCAACTGTATGTGAAACTCGAATTTGTCGCACAATCTATTATTTATGTGAGGTTACCCGAGGTTCCCATTGACCACTCACTTTTCCCATCAAAAGTACCCGGCAGCTGCGGTTGCAATCGCTTGCTTTATTGCTCACAACACTGAGGACACCCTACGGGCTTTCTCGATGGCGGCATCGCAATCGGGCCCCAAATGGGATTGTATGAATGACTTCACTGACACCTATTTGTCGCAATTCAATACGCTAATGGCGCCAATAAATTCGCTCCGGTCCGGTGTCAATAGGTTGTGAGAGCAAACGCCGATCGGGACGCCTACGCGCTCCACTGGACAAGCTAATTTCTGGTTTATAGCATCGTTTAACCCTTTGCAGTTTGGGTACGATGTGATAGTTAAATAACATTTGTTTAGTTTTCGTATCTTTTTGGAACAATTATTTCAAAATCATTCAATATTTGAAATAATCAACTATTTTATTTGTATCTCAAAGACTATAATATAAATCTTTGAATATCTTTTGACCTTCATCATCCGGACGGATCAAAATATTTTAATGTGTCTAAATAGTTTGAATGAGATAGATTGGCATGCATCGCATTTTTTAGTTAGGGGAAGTGACGGCTTTGGCAGGTTTTGTTCTATTATTGGCAGGGGGGTTGTTGTCGACCGAATTTTATGAAATTTGGCCACAATATTCTTTGATATGCAAAGAATGTTTGGGCCAGCCCTGTCGTCGTAAAATATGAGCTACTTAGTCGCCTATTTTTAAAGGGGGCGCTAGTACAACAAGGTGGTTATGAGGGCGCATATTTAAAACTACGAATTTCAGTGAAACTTTGAACTGAAAGTTCGGTTCGTTGAATTGCAAATCTTCCAACCTCATTGGGAGCACACGGATCCTCGTCGAAGTGCTGAAAGACAGCAGATTCGGCATCGTAGCGTTGCAGGAGGAGTGTTAGAAGGGATCAATAATGGTGTGAACGTTTACAGGTAATCATACCTTAGTAATCATACCTAGTTGGTTCGGCGAAGAGTGCATACAGATTCGGAAGAAGAAGGGCGCAGTGTGGACAGTCGCGCTGCAGCAAAGAACCCAGAGGAAGGTAGAACGCAATAGACGGAAACGGAGACAGCAGACCCACCCCTTCCATGAGAAGCAAAGCTGCCTGGGAGAAGTAGAGTGCGAGGAGATGGAACAGTACCGTTAAAAAACGCCAGTGTCCACTGTGCAGGGATAAGGATGAGAGCCTCCTTGCATATGAACATATGGCGATCGAAAGGTGGAAAATTTAATGGCACTGAGAACATAAGCAGTGAGAGGCAAGTCAAGGCAGTGAGGCTGTAGGCAGCAGAAGAGATGACTACGTCAGTTCAGCGGACGATGGAAACTAACCAACCCGCACATTGAGTGAAGTCAAATATACCGTCCACCACCGTCGTCCAATGTGCGCGGTGTGAACAATGAATGGTTCTCCCAACAGCTGGTACAATTTGTGGTTCATACCCTTTTACATGTACAGACAACAGTCATAGATGTATACACTTTGTAGCCTCCGCGGATGGTATAAGCACTTTCTTCCCCGCAAGAATAACCACAAGGCCACATGGAGATCACCTAATCAAGAAACGGAAAACCAAATCGACAGCAAATTCTTCTCTGATATCACGAGCGTCCGCACTTACTGCAGTGCGAATATTGAATCCAACGACTGGGCGGCTACAATACGGTAGACTGGCCCAAGATTACGCGCAGCAGCTGGAAGTGGCACTCCCAACGGAAGAGCAGCTAAGCGCAGCGTCTCTTGAAGATGGCTGGAAAGATATTCGATCCACCATTGGAAGCACCGCAACCGCTGCACTAGGCACGGTGTCCCCGGACCAGAGAACGACTGTTATGTTATGTTTCAGCGAATGTGAGCAGTTAGTTGAGTAGAAGAATGCAGCATGAGTGAGATTGCTGCAACACCTCGATTTTTCGGAAGAAAAAGCGCCAACAGGAAGATCGAGACCGTCAAGAGACGGAGCAACTGTACCGCGCTAATAACGCACGAAAGTTCTATGAAAAGTAAAACCGTTCACGTAAGGGCCTCGTGCCACAGCCCGATATGTGTAAGAACATGAACGTGAACCTTCTTACGAACGAGCGTGAGGTGATCCAAAGGTGGCGGCAGCACTACGAAGAGCACCTGAATGGCGATGTGGCAGGCAACGGTGGCGGTATGGTAATGAACCTGGGCACGCGCGCAGGACATACGACTTTTGGCTCCAAATCTTCAGGAAATCCAGGAGGAGATCGGCCGGCTGAAAAAACAACAAAGCCCCAGTAATTGACCAGCTACCAGGGGAGCTGCTTAAACACGGTGGTGAGGCACTGGCTACAGCGCTGCAGTGGGTAATTTCCAAGGTTTGGGAGGATGAGGCTCTGCCGCAGGAGTGGATGGAAGGTGTCGTGTCTCCCATCTACAAAAGGGCGATAAGCTGGATTGTAGCAACTACCGCGCAATCACATTGCTGAACGTCTCCTACAAGGTACTCTCCCAAATTTTATGCCGCCGACTAAAACCAATTGCAAGACAGTTCGTGGGGCAGTACCAGGCGGGATTTATGGGTGAACGCTCTACCACAGATCAGGTATTCGCCGTACGTCAGGTATTGCAGAAATGCCAAGAATACAACCTGCCCACTAGATCTGTTTCAAAAAGTTTCCTAAAATCGACCGGTCTACTGGTATTCACAATTCTTATGCTAAGATAGACTTCTGGTGAAAATTTCAGTTCAATTGGTTGGAATTTAGATGCGCTTCAAATCGATTTAGTGTTTTTGGCATAATTATGCCCCTAAAAAAATATAACTCTGAGTGCAAGAGTAAACTCAAAATTTTTGGCCGGGCCGCTGAATAAAATCATAAAGCTATTTTCAATTCGTTATACTCGTTATACACATTTTTCTGTTAACGCTTACTATATAATGTCGACAAATGCGTACTTATTTTTCTTTTATAATAGGGGGAATGACGGGGGTTTTTTATGACTGATTATGCTCAAATTTGGCTTAAACATTCTTTGCATATCAAAAAATAATGTGGCCAAATTTCATAAAATTTGGTCGACAAAAACCCCCTGACAATAATAGAACAAAACCTGCCAAAGCCGTTTTTTTCCTACGTCTTCAGTGGCTTGTTAGAAATATCTAACAGAAAACGAAAAGTATCTTTAACTATTCTGTCCTATTTTTTTACAAAAGTTATCCGACTCAATGTTTAAATAGAGTGTAAATGTAATCAGATATGTATCAGATCAGTATAACTTTGTCAAAAAGGCAAACCGTGGCGATTCGTAGGGCCCTTGTGAAGTATTTTTTGAACGTCTTTCGTCCCTTCGAAACGCGCAGAGGGTTACGGCAAGGTGATGGTCGTTCGTGTCTGCTATTCAACATCGCTTTGGAGGGAGTAATACGAATGGCAGGGGTTGACACGAGTGGTACGATTTTCACGAAGTCCGTCCAGTTATTTGGTTTCGCCGACGACATAGATATCATGGCACGTAACTCTGAGAGGATGGAGGAAGCCTACATCAGACTGAAAAGCGAAGCTAAACGAATTGGACTAGTCATCAACACGTCGAAGACGAAGTACATGATAGGAAGAGGCTCCAGAGAGGTCAATGTAAACCACCCATCACGAGTTTCTATCGGTCTATCGGTGATGAAATCGAGGTGGTTGAAGATTTCGTGTACTTAGGCTCACTAGTGGCCCCCGTTAACGATACAAGCAGAGAAATTCGGAGACGCATCATGGCAGGAAATCGTACGTACTTTGGACTCCGCAAAACGCTAAGATCGAATAAAGTTCGCCGCCGTATAAAACTGACTATCTACAAAACGCTTATTAGACCGGTAGTTCTCTATGAACACAAGACCAGGACAATGCTCGAAGAGGAGCAACGCGCACTGGGAGTTTTCGAAAGGAAAGAGCTGCGTACCATCTATGGCGGGGTTCAGATGGTGGACGGTACGTGGAGGAGGCGAATGAATCACGAATTGCACCAGCTGTTGATAGAACCATCCATCATTCACACCGTGAAAATCGGAAGACTGTGGTGATCCGACGGGAACAAGAAGGCGAGGTGCACAGCGGGCAAGGTGGATAGATCAGGTGGGAAAGATTTGCCGACCCTCCGCAGACTGCGTGGTTGCGCGACGTACAGCCATGGACCGAACTGAATGGAGAAGACTTTGTGGACTACACAGGCCACTCCGGCAGGGGAAGAAGGCGGAACAGTAAAACCCTACCCCGATATGTGTGACATCTGGATTTGGTTCTAAATGTAAACAACAGTGTTAATTAACTACTACCAAAAGATATTTTTCGTTACAAGATAAAGATTGTCGCTTCAATTCCATTTGTTCTGCTGTCCCAAACATGTGTGGTACCAATCTGTCAAATCGTATGTATTTTTCCTTCATTGACATTTAGCACCTATCTTCGCCAGCAAAAGATGTTCCGAACAGCGACGACAGCGACAATCTTGGTCTTGTAACTAAAATATCTTTTCTACCACCTTTTTAGGCATAATTTTTTTCGATATCTTATTAAAACCAAACACTCAATCATGCAACTATATAACGATGTGGTATGCTTGAGATACCTGCTTGATTATAGCGACTAGGGAAAGAATTTATTTTCAGTATATTCATTTTATTTGGTCTACATCTAAACAGATAACACTGTATCAACAATTTGACGCCACAATACACGGTTCGAGGCCGCAACTCTCCATCCTCGAATACGCCCCACGCTCGCCAAGTCGTTTTGCACCTGGTCTGCCCATCTCGTGCGCTGCGCTCCACGCCGTCTCTTACATGCCGGATCGGAAGCGAACACCATCTTTGCAGGGTTGCTGTCCGCCATTCTTGCAACATGTCCTGCCCATCGTACCCTTCCAGCTTTAGCTACCTTCTGAATACTGGGTTCGCCGTAGAGCTGGGCGAGCTCGTGGTTCATTCTTCGCCGCCACACACCGTCTTCTTGCACACCGCCAAAGATGGTCCTAAGCACCCGTCTCTCGAATATTCCGAGTGCTTGCAAGTCCTCCTCGAGCATTGTCCATGTTTTATGTCCGTAGAGGACAACAGGTCTTATTAACTTCTTGTACATGACACATTTGGTGCGGTGGCGAATCTTTTTGATCGCAGTTTCTTCTGAACCCGCAGTAGGCCCGACTTCCACAAATGATGCGCTTTCGTATTTCACGACTAACATTGTTATCAGCCGTTATCAAGGATCCGAGGTAGACGAATTCCTCGACCACCTCGAAGGTATCCCCGTCTATCGTAACACTGCTTCCCAGGCGGGCCCTGTCGCGCTCGGTTCCGCCCACAAGCATGTACTTTGTCTGCATGTGTACAGTTCTGCCACCTTTGCAAATGTTCGGCCGACAATGTCCATGTCATCCGCGAAACAAATAAATTAACTGCATCTGTTGAAAACCCGGCTCTCCGCATGACACCAAAGTTGAACAACAGGCAGTAAAGTCCATCACCTTGTCTTAGTCCCCGGCGTGATTTGAACGAACTGGAGTGTTCGCCCGAAATCTTCACACAGTTTTGCACACCATCCACCGTTGCTTTGGTCTGGTAAGCTTCCCAGGGAAGCTGTGTTCGTCCATAATTTTCCATAGCTTTACGCGGTCTATACTGTCATATGCCGCCTTTAAATCAACGAACAACGTTGGGACCTGGTATTCACGACATTTTTATAGGATTTGCCGTACAGTAAAGATCTGGTCCGTTGTCGAGCAGCCGTCAACTAAGCCGGCTTGATAACTTCCCACGAACTCATTCACTAATGGTGACAGACGACGGAAAAAGATCTGGGATAACACTTTGTAGGCGGCATTAAGGATGGTGATCGGTCGAAAGTTCTCACACTCCAGCTTGCCGCCTTTCTTGTAGATGGGGCATATAACCCCTTCCTTCCACTCCTCCGGTAGCTGTTCAGTTTCCCAGATTCTGATTATCAATTTGTGCAGGCGAGTGGCTAGCTTTTCCGGGCCGATCTTGATGAGCTCAGCTCCGATACCATCCTTACCAGCTGCTTTATTGGTCTTTAGCTGTTGGATGGCATCCTTAACTTCCCTCAAGGGGGCTGGTTGGCTTCCATCGTCCGCTGAACTGACGTAGTCATCTCCTCCGTTGCCTTGACTTTCACTTCACTCAAATGTTTTTCGTAGTGCTGCTTCAACCTTTCGATCACCACACGTTCGTCCGTCAAGATGCTCCCATCCTTATCCCTTCACATTTCGGCTCGCGGCACGAAGCCTTTGCGGGATGCGTTGAGTTCTATCAGAACTTGCGTGTTTCTTGAGAACGGCACAGCTATTCCATCTCCTCGCACTGCGCCTATAACAGGCGGCGTTTCTTCTCCTGAAAAAGACGGGTCTGCTGTCTCCGATTCCGTCTATAACGTTCCACTTTCTGCCGGGTACCTTGCTGCAGCGCGACTAGCTAAATCCTAGTTGTTCTATATATAAAAAAATAAATAAACAAGCCGTTCCCGTTACCCACTTTACCCCACCTGTTCACTTTACCATCGTTACCCCTTCTCTCTGTGCAATATGTACAATGTTGCAGGAAGTTTTTAATGCTACCCAATGCTATTTTAATTTCAACAGCACTTCTCAGAGCTTTTTGTACCTATTGATCCCGTTACATGTGCCTCCGTTTTACGTTGGAGCCATTTGCAAAAGAAAAATTCCGCCAAGCGGTGGTGATCCTGCAAGCAGAGTGTGCCGCATTTGACAGGTCTCCTGCTCGTTTGGAACACAATTTTATATGGGAATGACAGATGAATTTTGTTCCAATTCTGACAGTATCGTCGCCACTCTTAATTACATACACTCTGCCTGCAAGGACACCGTTCTGGAAACCTTCAGAAGGTCTCGTTTCCACGTTGCTATACCTTGAGCATTAACAAAAAAGGATGGTAGGGTAACCGGCGGTAATGTTGGCCCTGGATGTAACATTGGCTCATCACGCAAATTAATAAATATTTCAGCGATAATACATCGATTTGTAGGGAGATATTAACCACTGCTTCTAAAGAAAAGTGTATCAAACATATATCTGCTTCATAACTCTAGATTTATACACTTCTCAAACAATTACAAGCAATTATCTTGCGTAAAAAATCACTTTGACTCGGTTTTTTAGCAGCCATGTTTCGTTGACTTATGCAGGCTGGCTGTACTAGAGTTTTTCTTTTGCCCAATAAAAGAGTTTTCTGAATGAACATACCTGCTTTCGCACACCAGATGAATGGATAACAACCACACTATGTCAGCTATCATTTTTATTTCACAATTTCCATTAGTATAGCGACATAATTAAACAAAACTTTTTTGGACAATACTGGGGGCACCCGTAGCCAAATGGTGGCATGTGCTTTCGATTTGTAGCACTACGTTAGTATAGGTGAAACTCTGAAATCAAAACATTCTCACCAATAACCCGTACTGGAGAAAATAACCGAAAGCTGCAGATAGAATATCCGATGCTTGCGATTAGGTTGCTAAGAATTTTTGTTAAAACAGGTTAATCCACTCAGCGGTTGAGTTTCATTCGCAAATTACATAACGCTAAACTCGCTAAACCCACATCAAGCCTCTAGTAATGCTTCATGTATGGTAGGGTTCTGAAATTTATAAAGTCCTTAACGCTCAGACAAGTACCCTCCCACAACCTGAAACATCATGTAGTTTGTAAATGGGCCCTCATGATGCTTTTCTCGAATCACGATATAATCGCTTTCATTCGCAGAACATACCAAAAATAATTGCCTACCTTACGGCTTCCAAACACGATTCAAGCATCAACCTTTCGTGGTTCGATACACCATTTTCTTCATAATTTCGCAAATAAATGATTCAATTAGTGTAAGAATATTTAGTTTTATCATCTTTCGCACGAATCCTACAAACATTTTCTCATTTAATAATGGAAAGATACAATGGATCGTATGTTTCATTAGATAAACTTTCAACGTCATTTCATGTGAATAATTTCAAGTCAAATTATTTGACAAATACCTTCATCATAATTTAGATTTATTATTGCTTGCAAAAAGTATTTTGATCTGTAAAATGATACCGAAAAAGTATTCTTTCAACTCGGGAAGTTGAAACACGTGAGAGTTTTGAGAGGATTCACAACAGCTGATCGATATAGAGAGGAGTGGAATCAAACGCACGTACCAATCATAAAACTTCAATGCAGGCAGAGTTAAAAACAAGCATCCAATAATTTTATTTATGAATAATTGTGTAATAATATCAGGTAGTTGGCACAGTTATAACTGTTTATGCACAGTACAAAGCAAGGAATTGCCTAGAATAAGTTTTACAATTGGCTTTCTTTAGTAGTGCGTTATGCATCATCCCCACCTAAAGCGTTGTTTACGTTTTGGAAAAAAGTTTCTTGGAGAGTATCGCAAAAGCGAGAGCAACACAACTGCCATGGTTTCAACTAGCAGTAAATCTCAAAATTATGCGGTGGTCAATAATTAACGTATGCAATTTGTTTGAAGGTACAACATGAGGGCTAGAACATGTAGCCTTTATGCAAGTGCAGTTTTTAATACAGTTTTCATTTTTTTAAACTTCTACACTTGCAAATATGGCAAATATGGTCAGATTTTCTGGATATGATACACTGCGCGGCGTTTGTAATGTTCCCAAATGGGTACTTGCACAAAACTTCACGCGGCGAATGACTGTCGAAAGGTACGGCCGCGCCAAACGATACACCGCAATGCTATTCACCCATAAGAATCAAGTAAACGGGGTGCAAAAAGCGCGGCGGTACCTTTCATGAAGGGTTCGCCGCGTGAAATTTTGAGAAAATCAGGCAATATTTGGGAAATAAACGATTCATATAATAGTATTTTCGTTAGCATGTCCTTGGTAAGCGTGCTATTGGGGGAATCTGAAACGCACTCTCACAGTCAGTGTGGTAGTATTTTACATGCAACCAATTAGAATTCACGCTCAATAAGATGATTTGATTCTCTCTATTTGTTTGCATGCTGCCTTTATTTAACGCAAGCAAAATGACTGGTACTATAAACAGCAACCCATCTTTATCTCTCGTATGTTCGAAATCAACACTCACTCGTCCCAAGTGGGCTGAAAAATTATCCACCTGATAGGGACAAGGATGCCGAACTTTTGTCCATTTCTCTCGAGACTTTCGCTGGTTTAAATGAGATATTGCGGACATTCATCGTCGTTTTTTGCTATTTGGCGTCAAAACCAAATGTAAGCAAGCTGACTGGTGGAATAATTCTGGTTGGAAATGCAATATATGAAGATTTTTAACGATAAATGTGCTCAACCGTAGCATAATGGGCCAAGGTTTGAGCCGTTACCCCTAGAATCTTTGAATTCTCCATTTCCTCTCAATAATTCTCCTCATATTGAATTGAGCAATCAGTTCGATTACTCATAATAAAATAAAGCAAAAGGGGTCTAGCTCTAGCCTAAGAGATTTGATTCATGCGACGAATCAAATAATCCTGCCAATTGTGGTATCTGCGCTGTTGAGTTTTTAGCTTTTTTTTGTGTAACCTTCGGGGCCCAAGGTTTCATTTCAGATTGCCAGGAAGGGTAACTGCTGTATTTTGCTGGTATCTTTTACTCGCGAAAATCAATGTTTCTCCTATTAGTCGCAAGTTTTATTACTGCGCATCTGGTGCGCTGCATAGCGCATCTGGTTGCAAACAATATGTACTACATGCGCAATGATGCGCTATAAGTTGAAAGCGAATAAAATCAGTTTTCGCGAGATCGAAATGGATCAATCAAGGTATCTCATTTAGCACTCTCCGCATCAAAACAACGGCGGCACTGTATACGCATATGTCTACGGTGGCACGATCTGTTCATTTCATAGCGGCGGTTTTTGTGGTCCATTCTAATTTCAACTGAAACAATAATAACAATGAATCAACAATTTGACACCACAATAGTAGCAATAGTGAAATGCAGGTGCTAGGAGATCCATTGTTGGTTAATTTACCATTCACATAATAATTTTATCTCATGAAATGCCCGTTATGTGTAAACAAAACTATGTTGATTAACTTAAGCGTGCAAACGAACCACCCGCTCAGAGTCTTCGTGCGGTTCGTGTTGCCTTCCACGGCGGGTAAATCGAAGCAAAATGACTGGTACTATAAACAGCAACCCATCTTTATCTCTCGTTTGTTCAAAATCAACAATCACTCGTCCAAAGTGGGCTGAAAAAACATCAAGCTGATAGGGATAATGATGTCGACAATTTGTCCATTTCGCATAAGACTTTCGCTGGTTTAAATGAAATATTTCGGACATTCATCGTCGTTTTTTGCTGTTTGGCGTCAAAACCAAAAGTAATCTGGTGGAAGAATTCTGGTTTAAACTGCAATAGATGAAGATTTTAACGATAAATGTGCTCAACCGTATCATAATGGGCCAAGGTTTGAGCCGTTACCCTAGAATCTTTGAATTCTCCATTTCCTCTCAATAATTCTCCTCATATTGAATTGAGCAATCAGTTCGATTACTCATAATAAAATAAAGCAAAGGGGTCTAGCTCTAGCCTAAGAGATTTGATTCATGCGACGAATCAAATAATCCTGCCAATTGTGGTATCTGCGCTGTTGAGTTTTTAGCTTTTTTTGTGTAACCTTCGGGGCCCAAGGTTTCATTTCAGATTGCCAGGAAGGGTAACTGCTGTATTTTGCTGGTATCTTTTACTCGCGAAAATCAATGTTTCTCCTATTAGTCGCAAGTTTTATTACTGCGCATCTGGTGCGCTGCATAGCGCATCTGATTGCAAACAATATGTACTACATGCGCAATGATGCGCTATAAGTTGAAAGCGAATAAAATCAGTTTTCGCGAGATCGAAATGGATCAATCAAGGTATCTCATTTAGCACTCTCCGCATCAAAACAACGGCGGCACTGTATACGCATATGTATATATATGTGGCACGATCTGTTCATTTCATAGCGGCGGTTTTGTGGTCCATTCTAATTTCAACTGAAACAATAATAACAATGAATCAACAATTTGACACCACAATAGTAGCAATAGTGAAATGCAGGTGCTAGGAGATCCATTGTTGGTTAATTTACCATTCACATAATAATTTTATCTCATGAAATGCCCGTTATGTGTAAACAAAACTATGTTGATTAACTTAAGCGTGCAAACGAACCACCCGCTCAGAGTCTTCGTGCGGTTCGTGTTGCCTTCCACGGCGGGTAAATCGAATGGAACAGTTCAAGTCTTGTCAACACGGTCGTCGGTCGGGCGTGCGGTTCGCGTTGTTTGTAACTATTTCGTGATAGTTTTGAAGAAAAACAGAAATAACAGTTACATCAGCTGAATATAGACTGTTTTTCTTCTTTAGTAGTGTTCAATTGAATTTATCGCGCAAGTGACGGTAGTTGCGGTCGTGTGGTGGGCTTTTTTTTCAGTGAATTGGGGTTTATTGAATTTATATGTGCACTTCGTTTTGCTGCGGAAAGAAGAAATGTGAAGAAAGTGTTATTTAAATCCTGAATCAGGATTTCATAAAGTGAAAGTGAAAGAAGATTAGTAAGGCTAATTGTGGTGGTGTGGTGTAGCAGTATGGTGTGATTGTACCGTATGGTACCACATGGATTACTGCATGATGAAGACCTGTGCGCCGCTGCGTCATGCCGCCGCCGCAGTCGGTGATTTTCTCACGTCGCCGCCGCCGTTGAAAATTAATCGGCGAGCCACCGCATGAATATTTTTCACCACGCCGATGGCTATTGAACGAGTATTAAACCAGTAAGTTAACGAGTTTCGTACTGAACATTTCTACTGGTTCATCCTATAGGAAATACATATTTTCAGTCAATTTCATATTCTTCTTTTTCATTGGTGTTGTCTTATGACAAGTAATTTAATTTGGAAACTCGAAAAGATTCTTTTTTTTAAGGAACTCCATTTCAAAATACTTCTTTTAGTAATTCCGTCGAGAATATAGAAGCCTATCGAGAAATCCGCCCGAAGTTATTTCAAGAATTTATTTAAAAAAAATCTAATTCGAAACAGGAAATTTTTTTCGAATTTCTTTTAGAAATACTTCAATTCTTTCAGATTTTTTTCGGTAACTTTTCCATGATGTCCAATGGGAAATTAATCAGAAATTTCGTCAAAAATTCCCAGCTGGATATAAGATATTTCATGAGACGTTTCGCGGCGGCCCGATTACATGTAATTTAATGTTTTGTTTTGGTATAATTCTGCGTGAACATCTAGTTATGTCCAAACACAAAATAATTTTTCTAACTTTTAATTTGTTTTAATAATGTTTTCTTCAGCATTTTATGCTAAGAATGCAATAGTATGAATAATCTAGCAACACGTATTGGAAATGGTATGAAAAGCTTTGTTCTTAAGCTCTAGAAACCAAAAAAAACTAGGTAGAAGTGATGATCCGACCCATTGGAATGTTCAGCGTGAATTAACCAAACAAACGGGCTCCCACTATTTGCCAAAGTACATAAGCACGAGAGAAACAGCTGTTTCAATCTGTCTCATAAAATGCCTTATAAATTACAGAAGAGTTTTCATGTGGATTCCAGAAAATTTTTTTAAGAAGTATTAAGGAAAATTTCCGAAGGTATTACTGACAAATTTGAAAACGATTTTCCAGGTGGATTCTTGGACGAATGTTTCGGAAACTACGTGGAGGTATTTTCTGGAGAAATTCGCAATTGAATTTCCGTAAGCATTCTCAGAAAAAAATCTGGAGAAATTTCCGGGCGTGGAAATTCTATGTGATATTCAAAAGGAGTTTTGTGGAAATTCTCGAAGTAATTCATGAAAAGTACTTGGAGGAATTCCAATGAGAATTTCAGAAAAAAGTCCTTGAGAAAAATTCTTCAGTTTTTTATTATTGATTAACCTTTATCAATAATAAATGGCATTATTGAAAGCAAGTTTTAAAAAAAAAAATCGAAGTATGTTGTGAATCTGTAAGGATGCATATTTTTTTGCCGTGTCAATTTTTTCTCTAAACTGTGAAAATAAATTTGAAAAAACGCTCGCTAAAAAGTAAATTCAAGCACGTAAGACCAAAGGCCTCTTATGGATGATCGGAATGGAAAATTGAGAGCCTTTCCAGATGTTCTACTCAACCAGACAAGTTCACGCCCCTATTGGAATCTGTTGCCCATTGTTTATGGCATCGCCCGTCGGGACTAACAACAACGTTTAGCGGACAGATTGCATGACTGCATTATCGCTAAGGTTTTGTCATCTACCTTCCCAATGCATACCGATAAGGACCAAGTAGTAAGTTCACACCGTTTAGGTAACCTTTCAACATGTTTACTACTTGCATTCATGTATCCATGCAGTGTGGATCGATCTTCGTTTCTAGTTCTTAGGAAAACAAGATCTGTTCAAAGCTTCTATTATTTTATTCAGCATCCCAGTCGCAACTACTCATAATTATATTAGTGTACACATATTACACAGTGAAAATCTACAACATGAACAATAGTATAATAGTTCTCGGATAGCCGGATCAGTTCTTTTTGTGTGGTATTGGGCGTATTTCTTATGTAGCGTAATAAGTAATAACGGGACCACCGCAACCATAAGAATAAGGGAGACAAGCTTTTGAGTGAATCAATAACTATTTTGCATTGATTAGTTTGAGAAGAATTTAAAGATACCAAATTATATTTGATTTCATTGCGGCAAAAAAAATATTTGTATAGTAAATTTTCCCCACTAAATCACCTATTAGATAGATCACTGCGGAGTTATTGTACATACCTGGACTTCTGGATACTTTGAAAATCTTACATATCCTGGGAATATCACTTGACCCTCTTCATTAGCTGGTTGTATGCAAACTATCCGGTCCTTCCCCTTGTAGATCAGGTTCGCGTTCTATTACCTTGAATTTTGATCAGAGAACTTGTCAGCGAGATGTGCTAGATTTCGTTTTTCTCTTGCTTCTTCAGTCAAGCAGGTACCCGGGAACCATCACACAGGTCATTTGCCAACCAACAATCTGGTCACTGACTGGTGTTAATTGCCAACCATCTTGTTTATTTTCAACCCGTCCAATTATCTTCTCCCTTGAAAACTTACCCAGTATGGCGAAAGGCATCTAAAGTTTATTTTATCGAAATTAAACACCTTAATCGAAAAGTATTTGGTAAGCGTAGTTGCGGATACCTTCCTGCATAACTGGTACCATATATTTTTCCCGATAAAGTTCCCCATTTCCAGAAATCCCACGTTAGCCACTGTCAATAATTCATTCGCACAGGAATTTGTTCTGAATTCCTTCAAGGATTCATTCTGAATTCTCCCAGGAATTCACTCTGAACTCCCATAGGAATTCATTTAGAATTCCCCCAAGCGTGTGTTATTCAAAGAATTCTGGATAAGCACTAGGATGTACTCTAAGATAAGCATCTGGAGAGACACAAAGATGATTTTTTGAACAAACCTTAAAAAGAATTCCTGAAAGAACTCCAGAAAGAATTCCTGGAAGAGATCCTAAAAAAAAACTCCGAGAGTATTGGTTGGAATAACTCCAGGAGCAATTTCTTGAGGAAGTGTTTTCTGAAGGTGCTTCATGAAGAATTTTCGTAGAAACTCCAGGAAAGATTCCTAAATGAACTCCACTATATCACCCATTAGATCACTGCGGAGTTTGTTTTTGTTGAATATTTTTTGTTGAATAACCAGCCCACCACAGTACAAAATATAGGGGAACTGTTCCGATCTCCATCTCACTGTATATATATCCATCTCATCACTAAACAAAGAAATACGGCACCAAATTCGTCGCTTCTTTTTGTCAACATGCGTGCTCACTGCTGAAAAAATCTGAAGGGTTATGTACAAGACACGACCGCCCAACGTAAACTACGTAGAACAGTTTGGTGCATTGAGGAATGTAGTCATATTTTAAGATAATTCATTCCATTACTTATGTCACTGGTTTAGGTCAAAATTACCATAACTTAAAATATAAAAAAAAAATTGGATACCGTAGTCAGGGGTGACGTCCGAGCCCTCACCGATAGTCTGGAGGTCGGATAACAAAATTGTTCAAAAAGGTCACTTATAATTCAGTTTTATTGTTCTCAGATACATTAAATCTATTCTACAAGCATTCTATGTAGTTGAAACAGTGACCCATTCTCACCCTCATTTGACCCATTGTCTCCCTGACGACGGTACGATAACTTAAAATTTTAACTTTGAAACCCCAAGTGGTAATAATGCTTTTCGCAATTCCAACTGTTACATTCGACTTAGAGTAAAATTAGTAGGGATTCAGTATCATTCCAAATTTTCGACCACTATTCTAGTTTATTTGTAGTAATATATAGGTGGAAATAGTGGAGTATGATTATTAAATAATACTATTCTGAAATAAAAATAACTCACTAGCGTTACATGGTTATGATATCCCAAGCAGCACACGTTGAGCAATCTTGTTGGTTATTGTGAGAGAATTCGGGCATATATAAGTTACTGTGATCGATGCGCAATATGTTTGTTGCTGGGGGTGCGGATGGCAGATTTTAATACAGTTCTGCATAAGAACCTTACAGAAACTGTATAATAATTGGGCATATACAATTTTTGTAAGATTTTAATACAATCGTTGTATTGAAATTATACAGATTTTTATTATTTTAATACAATTTCTGTATAAAAATCTTACAGATTTGTATATGCCACGTTTTCTCTAATAATTGTAAGATCTGTTTTTTGGATGTATACTGGTGAGTGCGTGTACCACGATTAAGCGATTTTACGACAGATGCGAGACGATACGCATCGGCCCTAGACCTTGCAAAGAATCTCTGATCTGGCTACGGACAAACAGGTGCCTCTGTCCAATGGTAGTCAGAGCATCGAGTCATCACTGGTGGAAGAATACGAGCCTTGGACCTTTGGCAGAATCTCTGCCTTCTGTTATTTGGAGTGACGAGGAATAGTTGGCAGAGAAGGGATAGTCGTATTGTTGAGTCCGACAAAGAAGCGCGAGTCGATAAAACCCAGTTGCGCCAACTAGAAATCAACAAATACTAGCCATGTACCGCTTTGACTCAAATTCCAAACACGATCCATATTCCGAACTTTAGGTTTTAAATGCCCATTTTAACTTTATTCGTGTAATTTTCTCCACAGGAGTTTGAATTCGTTTGTTATCTTGATCCTCAGTGCGGAAAACCAATGACAGTTTTAGTTTTAGGGCGCTAAAACGCCAGTGTTCGGAATATGAGTCATGTTCGGGATTTGAGTCAGAACGGTACCAAAAACCAAGCCATTCGGTTGAGATGCGCCAGAGTAGTAAACGCTGCGGACGGGAATAGGGTCATTCATTTCATTTATTTAGTCTACATCTAAACAGATAACACTGAATCAACAATTTGGAACGGAAATAGGGTGTTTGTGCTATTTTATTACAATCTAACTCCCACTATCTGGCAGTGGCATTATGGATAACATATTCGTGCAACCATATTATTAATATAATTGCAAGAATCTTAGATCCGGGAGCTAAAAAGTAATAGTTCTATTATAACCTATAGCCCGTTTCAATAAAGTATGCGTTCCTAAGCTATAGCTGTGTACAATAAGTCCCGCATGATTGTACCCACAGAGTATTTGAAGTGCATTCAAACTTCCTGAATTAAAATTGAATTCTTTTGATTTTGGCGCATATTTAAAGTTAAAAATATAATTAACAATTTGCAGTTTATCATAAAATGGCTTACCATTTTCCTAAGTTATCTTTGAATCGAACATGTTTGTTCATCTGCATTGCGATTATCGCATTATGACATTGCATTGCCGTTGCTAACTAATCGATCATCCTATCCTTGCACAAACATGCGCTTGTGTGTATATCTCCGACTGCGGTCACTGCTGTGGCACTACTTTTTGTGGCAAACTTGTGCGAAGCACCGCACAAAAAGAAGAGCCCAAAAACCAACTACACTGAACGACGGCCGAATGAGACTCACGTTGCGAACGGGAAAACGAGGTGCTGCCAAAATGGTCCAATACCCTACTTTAACGTTGATAATCAAATGTTTCAATATAACTGGAAAATTGGTGGAGAGTTTCCGAGTCGATTGATATATAAATCTCAAAAATCCATCAAAAGATGAATGCGCTGTTAACGTTCAAAATCTTACATGATTTCGTGACGGTCTCGGATTTGGAAATTTTCATTTGTCACCCTGTATCCGAGTCTTCCCCTTAGACGTAGTTTACGTCAAAAAAATCACAAAAATAATAAACAAACCAAATTCCTTTCCATTACTTTGTTTTTGATGGGATGGAAATAGGAGCTATGAGATGAAGTGACGAACCGTTCCCCTAGTTGTTTTGTACTTATCACGTTTATAAATCCTCTGATTACAACGATACAAAAAAAGAAAAATAATGTCTTTGAAAAAAAAAGTTCGTTGTACGAGAAAGGCAAAAAAATCAGAATACATTTTCTTATTAATCAAAACAGTTATGTTATTATGTATGATACTGCCATCCGTCTTTTTATTTCATCTTTTCAGTAATCAAGAAGTCTATTTTTCTCTTTTTGAACAAGAATGAAGTATATTCCCCGATCCAAACCACCACATACCTTGAAGAGCTATTGGTTTTCTATTTCTGAAGACATAAATCTAAAACTGGCTGGCGCTGAAGAAAGGTCCTTTCTCGTCCAGGACATGGAATTGAAACTTGGTGAGAGAATGCCATTATATGTATATATTTACCAAATTATATTGAAACTATATGATTATATACCATAAAAAAAAACCATCAGGGCACCCGATTGAAGCGATTTGGATAGGAAGAGTGGAATCGCCAACTTCCTATTGTTAACATCTCGTGGATAAAGGGCGGGCTCTTCTCCCCATCTATTGGGTCAATCTGGGAAACGAGGGCTACAGGAGTCTGATGAAATACAAACAGTAGTATAATCATGATCAAATCGTTTGTCAGATATGGCCAGTGCTATCGGCAGGTGCCTTGCTACAATAGATGGTAGTATCATCATCATCATCATCATCATTATTGAAAGCAAGTTTTTAAAAACATTTCATTTTTATTTCATTCGTAATCTCAAAACATGTGTTTGAGTTTACATGTTGTACTTTATTAAATTTTAATTAAAAAAAAACAACCTGAGAATCGAACTTAGGTCTGCAAATTGTAAGACCTTTCCGTCAACACTCAACTGTTTCCACTTTTTGAAACAAATGTCGCTCAAAGTAACAAGTTATGAGTTCTGACAATACAAACATATGGTATCGAACTCATTATGGTGTGAATACACTATTTCTTAGTTTTCATACCATGTGAAAAAATCGGCCTAAAAGATAATTGAACTCTCCACCAAGCCCTTGCGCTATTCGACTGACGCGCTTGCCATCTGGACTGTATACCAGATGAGAGATGAGTAGTGATAAAAGACTACCCTTATCTTCGTTTTATGTTATATGAATCTTATAATTATCATATGAAGGAGTAAGGAGAATCGTTTAGATGTATTAATCGAAACCAAATAAACCGCACTTATGCAATGAGCTGGCATAACAAATATAACATTCTCTGAGTGGTTTGCATGCGAGATTTCATACAAAACGCTTAATACAAAGAATGTCACAACTTTTTGTTTTGGGTTCGCAACAATTAGGGGAAATGTTCCGATCTCCATCTCACTGTACATATATCCATCTCATCGCTAAACAAAGTAATACGGCACCAAATTCGTCGCTTCTTTTTGTCAACATGCGTGCTCACTGCTGAAAAAAATCACCAAAAATAGTAAACACTACTACTACTACATACTAGCATTCCTCTCTTTTCCTAACTGACTATAAGGACATGATCGGCGCCGTTATAACAATACAAGTTGCCAGAATCAGTGGTGGGGTTTTTTGGTTTCTGAATTGCATTTGATGTAACGATTTCAATGTTTCATCTGTGTTACTGGTAATAAACTCTATTCAGTTTTTATTCTGACAGACTTTGCGTCCCGCATCCCCAAATACAATGATTCATTGCGTTTTCTGGCAAGTAAAACATTGAGCACAATGAATCATTTACCAATATATACACTAGACCTCTTCATGTTTTCAAAAAGTATCAAACATTCAACCGGTCAGCCCATAATCACAATTCTTATGCTAAAATAAGTCTCCTGTCAAATTTTCAGCTAATTCGGATAAAAATTCGAGGAGGCTCAAGTCGATTTAGTGTTTTGGGCTATTTTTAATTTTGGAAAAAATCTAACATGAGATATAAACGTCAAAAACTATCGCAACAACCTCTATACGGAAGCTATTGGTGTGCTCTACAAGTCTTGTGAACATTGCGATTCGTTCCGTTTACGTTTTGTCCATGTTAAAGTGATTTTTAAGCTTTTAAGTGCATAAAAATACTGTTTCCCCCAAAAGTCGTTGTTCTACAATATTCTTGAGTTTGTTTACACGTTTGTTTGAGTCGTTTTGAAAATTTTGTCTTGATTTGTTGTTTTAAAACAAAATAGCACATTTAAGGGTTAATACAACCGTTTAGAGCATGGACGATGGGAATACCATCAGTGTTGCGTTTGTTTACACGGTCTACATGCGTAACCAGAGGTCTATTAGCCCGTTTTAAATTTTGAACAAGCTATTCTTGTATTTTAATAGAATGTATTTTTATCATGTGTTCAAAACTATGCAAGAAATCTCTGAAGTAATCCTTTAAGATTTCAATCGTAAATGAAGATCTACCAGACTGTTTCAAATATGGTACATATTCCTATGTGTGATAGATTTCCCAAGGAAATGAATGGGACAAGGCCACATAGTATTTTAAGATCCACAAAAAAACATGTATTATATTTGAAGCTTCTCAAAAGACCTTTGATTACGGGTGTACGCCTTAAGATCTCACTCCCGAATTTCTTGGATATCGCAGAACATATGCTGTAGTCATATTCTATTACAAGGACCATGAACAGATTGTACCACTTTTGAAACAAGTCGATAGAACTTTGATTATGCATGTTGACTTTAAACCTCACTCCATATATTTCTAAAATAGTGCAGGATATATGTAGTGATCCCATTTTATACTAAAATCCACAAATAGCGTGTACCTCTTTTGAAACTTCGATTCTAGTCGATAGAACTTTGGTTACGCGTGTAGACCCGAGATCTTTCTCCACAGATTTCTTATAAATTCGATACAGCACAAATAATTGAAAAATTCCTTTCAATTATTCTAATACAAAATGTGACCCTGGATCAAAATATTTACATTCCGTTCCAACTGGAACTTGGATCTCCTTTTCAGTTTATTGTTCTTTTCATTTCCACAACTATTAATTGAAAGCTATTCTATGCCCGCCACCATTGCATGGATATTTTTTCTTTTGTGTCCTGTGTGGCAAGCAGAAAAGCACAATCTAACAAGAATCTAACTCGCTATCACCGGATTGCGATCCAACGCCTTGACTCGCAGGGCTAACTGAAAACCCAGTTACAGTTTGTTTAAGCAACAACTCAATCGTAACTGAAAACTTTGATGATCGATATTTCGATCCGTCCCGATAATGCAGCAAAAAGATACGAAAACTGAAATAACGTTTTCCAACTATCACATCGTACCCGAACTGCAAAGGGTTAAACGATGCTATAAACCAGAAATTAGCTTGTCCAGTGGAGCGCGTAGGCGTCCCGATCGGCGTTGCTCTCACAACCTATTGACACCGGACCGGGCAATTTTGGCGCCATGGCGTATTGTGCGACAAATAGGTGAGTAAGTCATTCATACAATCCCATTTGGGACCCGATTGCGATGCCGCCATCGAGAAAGCCCGTAGGGTGTCCTCAGTGTTGTGAGCAATAAAGCAAGCGATTGCAACCGCAGCTGCCGGTACTTTTGATGGGAAAAGTGAGTGGTCAATGGGAACCTCGGTAACCTCACATAAATAATAGATTGTGCGAAAATTCAGGTTTCACATACAGTTGGAACGGATTTGCACTAATGAGCGTCCCGCTGGTTTCGATTTCGATGTTTCATTTCGGGTCGGTTTTCATGCGGAGCAACAGATATTCAGAAGTCGAGTGCTATGACTCAAATTCCCAGTTTGTATCGATTAGGGCAACAATAAATTGCATTTGATGAATATTGTACGTATAAATATTAACGTAACGGAAAGGCCGCTAGGGTTTACTCACTTGAACATTCCACAGTATCCGTTCGAGGTATCAAATGTTCTTCTGGTGGCACGACTCGTTCCAGAAGCCGGGGAGTTGATAAGACATCCCAAAGCCGGTCAGACAGGATCACCAGGGCCGACTGGTTCCGGAAGCTCTCGTGCCGATAAGGGTAAGCCTGGAGGAAGTCGAAAACATAGGCCGTCCACATATCCTAAAAATGAGAATGTAGCAAAGGTACAACTAGACACTTCATATTGATTTTACATGAGGTCTCATCCAAACAATCTGCTTTTTTCGAGAGGGTTCTCGTGGAAGGAGGGAACTCAAGATCTTCGTGCAATCCTCCAGGTCCTCGCGTAACAACTCCGTTGGGTCCTCCGTTTATTCCGTTTATGCCGTTCATGCAATTGTAACCGTTAATGCCATTCATACCGTTGATACCATTATGAGGTCGACCGTTTGGAATTGTTCCATTGTGCCCGTTAGCAGTTATTACTTCGGCCGAACGAGGCCTGGACAGAGTTGATTGATGATCTGCTGAACCATTTATCCAGGATCGTACTTTGGGGCCGCCATCTAGAAATATAGTGAACAATAGGTAAATAATTAATATTCAAATTCGTCATTTAAGCTTTGGTTAAACAGTGCGATGGAAATGTTTAAAAAATGAGAAACGCAGAAAAATGCTAAACCTTCGATAAAATCACCGATAACCGAGTAAAGTTTTAACTTCATTTCAACTTTTGAGACCTAAGGTAATTCGCCAAATGTTGAACAGCTAATTTTTCGCCTATTGCTGAACGCACGTGCATTTCTTATGGAAGCTCAATAATAGGCGACAAAATTATGTTGACATTCAGCAGTTTCCTAATTCAATTGTGGTTGAGAAATGCATTTACCTTGAATAAATCCTTATCAGTTAAGCCTTCATATAGTTACTTCTATTCAAATCTGGTTCTAACTTATATTGTAATTCAATGGATATTATTCGAGCAGCTTCAGTTTCAACTCAGTTTGAATTCAAGAAGATTTCACACAAATTTCAATATACAAATGAGGTTCCATTCAGGCTTGTAAATGTCATCTGCATGTCATTTGACTAATTTGCTCATAACTTTCTTTAGAAGCAAAATTTCTTCCATAATTTTGAATGTACTCATAACGCTTGAGTAGGGTTATATTTTTGTCCAAGGGTACATTGCTCTAAGTATAACATCAAAGGCTGGAGAGTGAAACTCTCCAAATGTCACGTCATTTGACATAATGTCATTTAGATGACATTTGCCTCCCGCCCCAGATTACATTTTACAAAGTCTCGTTAGACAAAGTTGTAGGCCCATTTAGGCTATAAGTTCGTCATACAACATGAATTGATAGCTCACTGAACAAGTTCTGGGAAAATTTACAAACGAATGCAAATGACTTTTACAACACTGGTTCCATTACATGTCAGTTTTTAGGAAATGCTATTTAGTTCGATTCGGTGCCTTGCAATTACAAGTCGGTGTCTACTACTTACTAGACCTGTGCGCCGCCGCGCCGCCGCCCCGCCGGTGGTTTTACTCACGCCGCCGCCGCCGGTGATTTTGCGTCGGCGCGCCGCTGATCATAATTTTGCCACGCCGATGACTGTCACAATATACAATTAAATTAACGGAGTCGAGTCAAGTGGAAACACTGAAGATGGCCTACATTGAGATCGAATACGTATCGCTAAAGCAATACAACGTGGTGGAATTAATTGAAATATTACTAAACTCGTCTATTGTCAATGATGTAGAGGAACCGTCAGAATTCAATTTCAAATCTTCCTCAAGCGATGGTGTCTCTAGATCAATATAGTGACATGTATTATCTTGGTTAATGAATAAGTTGGTTGATTATATTGGAGTTTGAATGAGGCTTTTTTGATAAAATAATACATACATTGTTCAACTGGTTTTGAATTATAAGTCAGGCCTCATTCAGTTGGGCACCTAACTTAGGAGAAAATATGTTTGCTGTAGTTTCCTATTCTTTTTTGTTCCGTTAATTAATCTTTATTTAAAAATCATTTTTGAATATGATTGACAAAACTACTTGGTATATTCGAAAATCGGTTGAAAACCCTTCTTCTTCTTATTAACTGCCACTGTAGCCCAGAACTGGGATGTTGTCGACTCCCGCTTAGTATTTAGTAAAATTATTTAGTTGAAACGCCGAGCAATTTCAAACATTACGAAATTATATTTTATTGTTTAATAGTTTATTTGAAAGCTCTAGAACATTTTCTTCAAAAACTTCCAAATTCCTGTGAATAATCGAAAGTATCGTTTCGACATTCATTAATGATTTCCTTCGAAATTTCTTCCAGGGATTCCTTCGGAAAATATTCAGAAATCGCTAAGGAAATTAATCAAGAAATTTCTTGGAAATTCCTCTACATATTCCTTCGAAAGTTTCATTTAAAACCTTAATATTTCAGAATTCTTCCGGAAGATTCTTTATATATTTCTTTAAAATTCCTTACGAAATTTCTTACGATACCTTCAAATTTCCATTACCGATTTTTCAGAAAAGCCTTTACGAATTTTATTCCGAATTCTTTAAAGAATACATACGAAAATGAGTGGAGGAATTCCTTCAAAATTATGTTCAAAATTCCTTCGAGAATCCTTAAGAATTCCTTCGGAATTTATTTAGTAATTCCTCCAGAAATTCTTTGAGTTTCTTCAAAAATTGCTTACAAAATTCTTCATTTTTAAAGCAATACCTTTGGAAAATTCTGAGAACTCCTTCAAAATTCCTCCTATGATATTTCTTTGAAAATTATTCCATGAATTTTTAAATAAATTCTTCAAGATATTGTAGAAATTCCTTGAAATTTCCCTAAGGAATTTTTAGTAACTTCAATCCTTAAAAACATTCTCGAGGAATTCTTTCAGATCTTCCTGCAGGAATTCCTTCGAAAATGCCTTCATGAGTTCTTTCCGAAAATCTTTCAGTAATTCACTCTGATTTTTTCTACAATTCCTGCTTAAGTCTTTTAGGGCTTATTATTACAAAAATATAACAATGAATTAATTTTTAGATTATCTAATGAAGGAGGAGTTCTCAAGTAAATTTTGGAAGAGTTTTGAAGAAAATCATGGAGGGTTTTGTAGAGGAATTTCAAATTAACTTTTGAAGGCATTTCAAAAAAGAACCTGAAAGGATTTTCGTAAATAATTCCTGAAAGAACTGCTAAAGAAGTTTTGAAGGTATTTCTAGAACTTCCCAAAAAATCCTAGAAGAATTTCAGAGGATCCATGAAATAAATTCTGAAGGAATTTTAGGTAATTCAGAGTCTCAATGGCATTAACGAAGAAATTCTAAAGCCTGCTGGCATTTCTGAAGTAATTTCTAGGTTTCCAGGAATTCTTGGACTTTTTTCCAATAATTTATTCGCAATTACCTCCAAACTTCTTTAAAGATTCGTCCGGTAATTTCCTCGAAAATTCCCTAAGGAGTTCTAAAACTCAGAAAAGAATTCCAGAAAGTCTTTGAAATTCTTTCAGTATTTCCCCAGAAATTAGCTCGAAATTTTCTTCACGTATTCCTCCAGAAATTTGTATACGAAAACCTTGGGAAATTCTTAGGTATTCTTCAAAAGCCTTCAGAAATTCTTCTGAAAACTCTTCAAAGTTCTTGGCGAATTTCTAGCAAATTCCTTAAGAATTCCTGAACAAGTTATCCGATGTCAAAGCCTATCCTGAAGGAACTTCCGACAATCTTATATTTCTTCACATTCCGTCAAGAGTCCGTTCAGAAATCCTCTATCCTTCTTCTTCGGATAATCCGCGATTTTTTGGAAATGTATCTAGAAATTAAATGAATGTTGAAATTTCTCAAGATATTCCTCAAAAATTCAAAAAGGTTTTTAACAACTATTTCAAATCTTCCTCAGGAATCGTTTAAGAACTTCCAACAAGTTTTTAGGAAATTCCTTTGGTAAAACTTCTGGAATTCCAGCAAATTCCATCAGGAATTGCTTATAAAATCCTCTCGAATATACCTTCGAAAATCCTTCACAAATTTCTTCTGAAATATCAACGAAAGTATTTTAGAAAATCCTACGAAAATCCGTTTGAGAATTCCATAAAAATTCTAAAATTCCTTCTGAAATTCATTTACGATTCCTTCGCAAGTTTTTTAGGTTTTGCTTAGAAATTTCTTACGGATTTTTAGAAATCTTCGAAAATTTCTCAGAAATTCCTTTAGGGTTCTAGCAAGCTTCTGGCTTTTTTCCTGAAATTCCATAATAATTCATTCAGAACAACCTCAGAAAATTCCTTCCATTTCCTTCAGGAATTCCTTAACTTTCGATTTTTTTCGGGAACCTCTTCAAATTCATTCAAAGTCCTTTAAAAATTCGAAATTTCTTTGAAAATTTCTAAGAAAATTGCATCTGGGATGCATTAGGAAATACTATTAGAATTTTTTGAAAATGTCTGTCTCCCGGAAATTCCTTAAAAGTTTTCCGGAAACTATCCAAACTCTTTCCGGGCATTACATCAGAATTCTCTCAGAAAGTATTTTAGGAATCCTTTCGAAAATTCTTTTACGAATGCCATCAATATTTCATTCCTTAATACATTTTCGAATAGATCCAGCAGGAATATTGTATGATTTTACTGAAAAATTTCCCAAAGAGAACATGAATGGATTTTCGGAAGAATACCTACATGAGTTTCCGCGGAAATTCTCATAGGATTTTACCAAGTCGAGCTCGTGGTCTAGTGGCTATCGCTTCTGTCTTATAAGCAGGAGGCAATTCCAGGCTCGTCCCTTTCCTACTTTGTATTTCTTGCTAAATTTTTTTCTGTATTTCACGTTCTACCAATACGATTCCTACCAAACGACTTCAAAACGATTCCACACTAACAATTCCAAAACTTTCTGTGCCACCAGAGCTCTCTGTATCTTTCTTAAGAAGGTGTCAAACTAAACGATGGTTTCGGGGCCTCCTTAGCCTAGCGGTAAGATTCTCGGCTATAAAGCAAGAAGCTTGCAGTTAATAACTTGGAAGCGCTGAATTAACACTTAGCAAAAGGCGCAATATCCCAGAAGGGGATATAATGCCAATAAGAATAAGAAGAAGAAGTCCAACTAATAATCATTACCCTTCCCCATTCACAGGACGTGGCCAGAACAGATCTTACCTGTTGAAGGTGCCTTGCTTCCATCTAAGAGAAAGTGATTAGTCTCTTATAAAAGACTATGTTTGTATCACCTACGAATTGATGCGAATTGCTCAATGCTAATGCTAAATTCTTTAGGAATAAAATTTCCCAAGATTAGGAGTTCCAAAATAATCCCGTTTTCTTCAGAAATTCTTTCAGGAACTCTGCCAATCACTTTTTGGCATATTTAACCAATTTCAAAAATCTGCGGTAAATTTTTTCAGCAATTTTTCATCCACGCCGGTTCACGCCGCCGCCGCCGATGAAAACCAACGGCGCGCCGTGACGCCGCCGCCCCGGCAAAAGTGACCACCACGCCGCCGCCGCCGATTATATGACCGCGCACAGGTCTACTTACTTCAACACAACGTCGATTTCAATCGTATTCAATCATGATTGAGTTCAATATTGGTTGCAATATAGACCAATTTACATTTAATGGTAATAAAGTTGCTGAAGCGATTTCCCTTTAATACATTTTTAGTGTAGGTACGCGAAAGCATCTCTTAACCAACCAAAGCCTATTCAAACTAATCATAACATTTTTTTCACTTTTAATTAGCTTTTAAAATATTCTTTATTTTCGCACATACGAATTTATAAAGCTTAACTCCAAGTCACCAGCGTAGGCTCGAATTACCTAGACCAACACATTCGAACGAGTTAGGTTGTAAAATTGAAATGATCGTTTCATACTTAGGAAACAGCTTAAGTATACATTTTTTATTTGAACAAATGGTTTTCTGCTCGCTGGTTTACCCGAACGCAGATGAGTTGAACCATTGATCGAAAAAAATACGAATGTACATTCTTAGAGAAGCCATCGTTCAGAATGGTAAAATGTTTCAGTTTGCATTTGCATAAATTTCTTTGGTTATTCATGTTTTCACCGACTTCAGTTCTCTTCTTTTATACTTTATAAACTATGAATGGATTGATCCAAAGCCAGAAGATAACAACCATGAACTATATTCAATCAATCGAGATTTGTGTGATCAAGATATAATAAGCGAATGGATGCCTCAAAGTCTACTCTTTCCATCCGTAAAGCTCGCTTTTGTCCTGTAATCCACATTTACCTTGAAGTCACAAACAGATACTTCAGACCGAACTTCGTTCAAGTGAATGTCCTTGTACCAACCCATTGGATCGATTGCTGGAGTTCTATAGGACTATCGTACAAAAGAACGACAGATCGCAGAAAGGCTACTCGCTGTAGTGCGTCATCAGCTGCATTTAGTAGAATAATATCAATCCTAGTTTATCAAATGAATACATAATACTTTTGTCCTTTGTAGCTTCCTCACGGATCGCTATCATTCGAACGCTTTGTTGGCAAGTCTTACACATCTAAAAGGCCGAGCGCGTACTATATTCTATTTAATTCCACCACTTTTGCTTTGCAGGTTTTCTTCTCAACCAAACCAATCAAGCGGCATTGACTGAATATCGGGAACTATACCACCCAGTTGCAAATATTTGTCAATGCCACACCGTATCAATACATTGTGAACTTGGACGATCCCAACACAGTGAGTTCGTTGTATGGACTTTTGAACAGCCGTGGAGTTTCATTGACTGATGCCAATTATATCAAGCCAGGGACCGCAAAAGCAAGATACTCAAGCAATTTAAGAATAAGAGAACGATTTGATTAGGAGTAGGGTTATGGTAACAGAAATATACAAATTTTAGTTCAATTCCGTGTAATAATAATGTTTTAGTGCATCTACGTATTTTTTCTTAAATTCTCACAGTGTCTTCGATGGAAGTAATGGTTTATTATTTCAAATTAAAATAAATTAGGGACTTGAATAATGCTGAAGCATAAATTGGTGTTAACGTATCTACAAAATTACAGTTTAACATGGAAAACTTTGATCATCATATTGGTAAGCATTTGAACTTTCCTGTTAAATAATTTTATTCGAACAGTCGACTCTTTAACTTATTTACAAGTTGTAAATTTTACAACTTTCCCAAAAAATCCTCAAAGTTCCTCAATGTACTTCTTGTGGTCGATTTACAACATAGTTAGGGTTCAAAAAAATATGCTTTTTTGGAAAGATTATAAGTAAGTCGATTATTTGATTATGAGAATAAAACGATATAAATTTGTTTTGACGAGTAATAAAAGTAAGTAGTAATATAAAGATTCAAAGACATTTTTAATTCACTTATTATTTCTTTACAAGTTCTCAGTCTTATATTTCAATTCAGCATACATTGCGATATAAAATTGATCAGACAAAGGCTATTTCTGATACTTTGTTACTGATATTTTGTGTCTGATACACAATTGGAGCTAAAATGATGTGGACTTTGTCAGAGATCTAAAATATTGTGAATTTCACGTATACGGTTCAAGTTTATTGAACCCTGCGTTTATTGATACCTATCGCGCGAAAGTTATCGAACAGCGGTACCATGCAAAACAAAGGGTGTACAGGTTTGATAACTTTACCACGATTCGCTGGGCCGAGTGTCCGAACCGGTGTAGATACTGTCTGATGCAACCATGGCCTGTAAGGATCTGGATCAGGTGGAAAGTGATTTCCCCATGGCGCCTCTTGACCCACGTATCTATCTCGGTATCAACCTATGTGTCCATCTACCCTTTGTGGAACTCCCACGCACGCTGCCATTTGACCATTGAAACCGACAGTCTTACGGATGCCTCTCGTGCCGCACATTCCGAAGCACTCTATATCTTCACCCAGTGGCGTAGCCGGGGGTGGTTTTGAGCATAAAACCCCCAGAGACAAAATTTTAGAATAAATTTTTTTCGAAAAAAATATGTTCAGAAACCCCGGACCAATTTTCTGGCTACGCACTGTCTTCACCGATAACGATGTCAATGGGCATCATACCGGTGATGACGCAAAGTGCTCGTGCGACACGGTACGGTACGCGCTCGCAACTCTTAGGCACATGAGCCTATCGTACTTTCTAACTTCGTTCTGAAGCGGTTAATACGCAGGGCCGTGCCCAAGCTGGCACCCCATACCTCAGTATGGACAGAGCAACGCCTAGCCAGAAGCTTGCGCTTTGGCATGAACCGCAGAGCTATTGGACATCATCCGGGACAATGCCACTATAGCTGTGGAGCACGCTTGCAGGCGTAATTGACGTGGCTCAAAGGTGAGCTTATCGTCGATCATTACAGAGTTTGATGGAGCGTTCAGAGGTGACCGCGCAGTTGCCTGCCCTTATCACCGCTTGTTGCTCGACTTTCGTTGTTAACAACAACCACCTCAGTCTTATGGTGAGCCATTTCTAACTTCCTGGAACTCATCCACTCCTCCACAATTGCGATCGAGTGGGCTGCGATCACTTCACCTCTTCGATCGATTCTTCGCCGTAGATTTCAGCGTAATATCGTCAGCGAAGCCGACGATTACTACGCCATCGAACTTCTCACTAAGACACCGTCGTACATGACGTTCCATAACACGGACCCAAAATGGAACCTTGCGGAATCCCTGAGGTTATGTCAACGCACTTCCGCCCCGCTCCGTGTCGTATACTGGTACTCGATTCTAAAGCAGCTTCCGAGAGTACAGGTACTCAGTATTCCAAGACGCAGGAGCGCATCTGCAATAGCTGCCCAACTACAATTGAATGCATTTTTCACGTCGAGTCACTACTGCACAGGTGAAGAACTCCCTCCTCTTACTGGATAGCTATCTCCGCGATTTGGTAACCGATAAGATAGCGTCTTTGGTCGACTTACCCTTTCGGAAGCCAAACTGGTTACTCGATAGACCATCCACCCTCCTGCGTATCAACAACCTGTTGAGGATGATCTTCTCGAGCACCTTCCCCGCCGTATCAAGCAGGCATATTGGTCTATATGCCGACGGATCTGATGTTTTCCCGACTTTTCAGGAAAGCTCTGCCTTTTCCATGCTTCAGGAAGACTTCCTCGTCAGCATCTCTGCATGACGATCGATCTCAGGAGCCTCAGCAATGGCCGCTTTGATGGCCAGGTGCGGAATACCATCCGGTCCTGGCGCCTTACCTACACTAGGCTGTGCAATCCCCGCAAGTTCCTCTACTCTTCCCTCGTCGCCACCCTGGCCTAGCTGGCAGCTCCAAAGGGAGGCCAGGGACTTGGGTCATGACGTGGCAGAGCCCACGATTATCCTCTCCAGCATCTCTGGAGACTGCTCTGTAGGCCATTGCCCCCGTGTCTTAGCCATTACGACCCTATAGGCGTCACCCCATGGATTCGCGTTGGAACTTTGACGAGGCCCTCGAAGCAGGCTTTTGCGGATCTAATCTCAGTATTCAGAGCGGCTCTAGCAGCCACGAACGCCACCCGTTGTTTAACACGCTCCTCTTCTGTGCGTGCTCGCTGCATCCCTTCTTGCGCGTAGGCAGGCGCGGCGCAGCTTCCTTAAACACCTCGTCGTCAGTATGATGTCTTCTACATACGGGGACTGAGCCTCGACCCTTCTTCCGTCCGCTGAATACTGGTCGTATAGTCGATACTGTAGCGAACCGCCAGGTGGTCGCTGTGGTGCCTTCATCTACCCTCCAGTTCAAACTTCTCGTTTGGCCAGGGCTCCAAAACGTAACGTCATAATCGACTCGGCACCGTTCAGCTGTAGGTACTTTTGGTACACATTAGAGATCCACATCCAACATGGCCAGTGACTCCAGCAGGATCTGCCCCGTTGATTCGTGGATCGGCTTCCCATTCCACCCCAAGCGTTGAAGTCCCCGCTATCACCACGGCCTACGCCCCATCAGAGTTATCCGTCAAACAATCGGCATTCGACCGAACTGCTCGATCGACCATCGAGGAGGCGCATACGCAGAAGAGAAGACTCCGTTGATTTTGGCAATGACGAAGCCCTCGTGTCGAAGACCCAACTCTTGGACTGGGTATTTCCCCGTTGTCCATATCGCCGCCATTTAGACCCATCGGTGACTCAATTACCGTTCCTGGCGAGTACCCGGCAAGGATCTGCTATGATGGCGATATCCGTCCCATTCAGCAAATGTCTGACACAGCAGTTGCTGGGCTGCATCAATGATGGTTCAGGTGTGGCTGCGGTACCTGCACTGTGATTTTGCCACCGCTTAAACGCCGGGCACTTGAACCCCCATGGGGTGCTTGCTGTTCGAGCTTTGCTGGAACAGATCAAACAGTTAGGAGGGTTCGTGCAGCTTTGTGCCTTATGTCCCTCCAATCCGCAGCGTCGACAGAGCTTGCTTCTGTCGGAAGTTCCTCGGGAATTCCTCCGGAGTTCCTCAGGAATTCCTCCGGAAGTTCCTCCAGGAATTCCTCGGAAGTTCCTCCAAAAATTCCTCGGAAGTTCCTCCAGGAATTCCTCAGGAAGTTCCTCCAGGAATTCCTCCAGTTCCTCAGGAATTCTCGGAAGTTCCTCAGAATTCATCCGGAGTTTCCTCCAGGAATTCCTCCGGAAGTTCTCCAGGAATTCCTCCGGAAGTTCCCTCAGGAATTCTGAGTTCCTGCAGAAATTCCTCCGGAAGTTCCTCCGGAATTCTCGGAATTCCTCGGAATTCCTCCGGAAGTTCCTCAGGAATTCCTCGGAAGTTCCTCAGAATTCCTCCAGGATTCCTCAGGAATTCCTCCGAGTTCCTCCAGGAATTCCTCGGAATTCCTCCGGAATTCCTCCGGAATTCCTCCAATTCCTCCGGAATTCCTCAGGAATTCTCCGGAAGTTCCTCCAGAATTCCTCCGGAAGTTCCTCCAGGAATTCCTCCGGAGTTCCTCAGGAATTCCTCGGAAGTTCCTCCAGAATTCTCAGTTCCTCAGAATTCCTCGGAAGTTCCTCAGGAATTCCTCGGAAGTTCCTCAGGAATTCCTCGGAAGTTCCTCCAGGAATTCCTCCGGAAGTTCCTCAGGAATTCCTCCGGAAGTTCCTCCAGGAATTCTCCGGAAGTTCCTCAGAATTCCTCAGGATTCCTCAGAATTCTTCCGGAAGTTCCTCAGGAATTCCTCCGGAAGTTCCTCCAGGAATTCCTCCGGAAGTTCCTCGGAATTCCTCCGGAAGTTCCTCCAGGAAATCCTCCGGAAGTTCCTCAGGAAATCCTCCTGAAGTTCCTCAGGAAATCCTCGGAAGTTCCTCCGGAAGTTCCTCCAGAATTCCTCCAGGTCTTAGTTCCAGGAATTCCTCCGGAAGTTCCTCCAGGAATTCCTCCGGAAGTTTCTCCAGGAATTCCTCCGGAAGTTCCTCAGGAATTCCTCCGGAAATTCCTCCGGAAGTTCCTCAGGAAATTTTCGGAAGTTCCTCTAGAATTCCTCAGAAGTTCCTCCAGAATTCTTCAGAAGTTCTCAGGAAATCCTCCAGAAGTTCCTCCATTCCTCGGAAGTTCCACCAGAAAATCCTCCGGAAGTTCCTCAGGAAATCCTCCGGATGTTCCTCAGGAATTCCTCCGGAAGTTCCTCAGGAATTCCTCAGGAATTCTTCCGGAAGTTCCTCCAGGAGTTCTTCGGAAGTTCCTCCAGGAATTCCTCCGGAGCTCCTCAGAAATTCCTCCGGAAATTCCTCCGAGTCCTCCGGAAGTTCCTCCAGGAATTCCTCGAAAGTTCCTCAGGAATTCCTCGGAAGTTCCTCCAGGAATTCCTCCGGAAGTTCCTCAGGGATTCGGAAGTTCCTCAGGAATTCCTCCGAAGTTCCTCCAGGAATTCCTCCGGAATTCCTCCAGGAATTCCTCCGGAAGTTCCTCAGGAATTCCTCCAGTTCCTAGAATTCCTCGAAAGTTCCTAGAATTCCTCCAGGAATACCTCCGGAAGTTCCTCCAGGAAATCCTCCGGAAGTTCCTCCAGGAAATTTTCCGGAAGTTCCTCAGGAATTCTCCAGGAAATCCTCAGGAAGTTCCTCCAGGACATCCTCAGGAAGTTCCTCCAGGAAATCCGAAGTTCCTCAGAGTTTCTCAGGAATTCCTCAAGTTCCTCCGGAACCATATTTGAATGTCTTGGCTAATCTTGCAAAGAAAGCTGCATCTTCATCAAGTGATTTTTGCCTATTTTTTAGTTATGTTGTGCCTAACAAATAATAGACATTTTTTATGATTATTTTCCGAGGCTCTTATCAAAAATGAAATAGCATGTACCTATTATCAAAGTATTCATCTGCTCTTTGCCCAACGAGCAGTGAGCGGTTACAAACAATACCATGCTGAAGAAGGCTGAGTTGAAAATATTTTAACTAGATTTTTTTTATGAAATCCCTATGCATGTGAGTTATGATATTCTTCTTCTTATTATTATTGGCCTTATGATATTCTTCTTCTTATTATTATTGGCATTTCATGCCCCACTGGGACATTGCCGCCTCGCAGCTTCATTAGGCACTTCCACAATTACCACTGCGAGGTTTGTAAGCCAAGTTACCAATATTGCATTTGTATATCAAGAGGCTAACACGATGATACTTTTATGCCTAGGGAAGTCGAGAAAATTTCCAACCCGAAAATTTCCTAAACCGGACCGGGAGTCGAACCCAGCCACCTTTAGCATGGTCTTGCTTTGTATCCGCGCCTCGCACGACAAGGGAATCATTTTTTTTTGGATGCAAAACAAGCAACAAAAGAGAATCAATGACAACTGTTGTTACTGTTGAGGTCGAAATACGTATCTGTCAAGATACAATTAAGTGGTGGAATTCAATGGGATTAGATTAACTCGTCTTATGACAAGAGCAAATAGGTCGTTCAAAAATGATGTCACAAGTTTTAGGGGAGGGTCTAAGATTTTGTGACGAGTACATGTACTAGGTATACAAAAAGCGTGACAGAGGGGGAGGGTCTGAAAATCGCAAAAAGTAGTGGACGTCATATTTGAATCGTCCCATATATGAAAATTTAACTCTGATTACAAAAATAGTATAGTATTCTCGAAATATCTAAGCATGCAGGCAAATGATTCTTGTCATATTGTGTTCGGGTTCTGATAAAGGCTTGTTTCGAAGTGCGTTTGTCAGTTAGTTGTTGACAAAGGGTTGTATATTGTTAGGCGAAGCTCAAATATTGATTCCCTGCTCACGATTAAGGAAGGCCTCTCCGTGCCTCTCCTTATGATATTCGAATGGGAAAAAAGTTAGCTGGCTTAGAAACCTCAACAAGGCGCATCCACGTTCCGAGTCGTGGGATAAGACAGTTTTCCGCGAGCAGTAATGTCCGACTGCTTGCATGTGGGCATCTCTGATTTGACGTTTGTGGAAGTCAACTGTACCCTGTTCCCAGCATTCTGGTATGGTAAATATAAGGTGCTGATGAAGTGGATTCAAGCCTTCTTATTTACCCACTGATCAAAATGCTCGGAACGGTAAGTGCAGTTGACCTCCCTCTCCAAATCAAAGCCCGAGCAAGCTGGCGGCCATTTCAGTCGCGAAAAACTGGATTAGAACATTTTCTGTATTCTGGTATTAACTAACATTAAGCGATTCGCATAAATTTGAAGGTGTTACAAGCCTGAGACTGTGGTATGAAGTAGCATCTCCGCTGGAATCGTTACCGAGGCATTCTCAACAGTCGAGATCTGTCCTGGCTACGTGCTTTCGAATGGTTTGGGAAATAATGGACACCTATTGAAGAATGATGCGGAGAACTCTATGACGTTTCCTCCCGAGCAGCACAAGTCAGACAAAATGCTTGCAGCAATACGTAACTTCG